>NW_026931225.1:0-427500 GCF_032062105.1 Saccostrea cuccullata | reverse complement strand
GAGGATTTGATATTGCACGGGTTATCTATAAAAAATATGCACAAATGATTAGCGGAAAATAATCAAACCCAATATTTATAATTATAATATTTTGGTTACCAGATATTTCTAAAAGCATAGATTACAATAATGAAGAAAAATTGACAGATTTAAAAACATGAATTTTAAAATGAAAGTACTTTATACCTATACTTGTGCTTAAATATTGTACATGTACGTATGGTTTTACCCTTATCTCCCTCTTTCTCTCGCTTCTTTTTGGTCACAATACATTAATCACCAAGTAATTTCTATATGCTTTAAAGTTTTATTGCATTTCATATACATTAATTTACTAAAAACGAAATTTGCTAAAAATAGATATAGAATGATAACATCTTACTTTTCATATACAAGGCAATCCAAAACCGAAAGTAATTTTCTTAAGTGCAAGAATACTTTAAATCAATAATTAATTTTTTAAGCTTGATAAAACCTAATATTTAAATGAATTTCTTAATTTTCAATACTATTTGATATAATAAATTAAATTTGTCATACCCTTAGAGGAAATACCCTGTGTAGTCAGCTTTTCCAGACACTTTAAAAAATAGATATATGTAAGGTGTGCCAATATCGCCATAAGAAGAATGACTACCGTACTTACCGTAAAAAAGAACAACAACAACAAAAACAGGAGTAACACTTCAATCCTATTTCTAAGGACAGAGCAGTCTAATGGTATAAAACTAATCTACAAATAGAGCTCTTTGGTGAACATTGTTTAGAGTTCCTTAAGTGTACGTGTAAACTAGGAAAAGGCAAGGAAGAAAAAGCAAGACGAAAAACCATAAAAAAGAAATAAAAAAACGAAAGAAAATGCTAGAGACAACAACGACGACAATAGCAACAAACAAAAATATAACAAAAAGAAGAGGGTAATGCATTTGTTACAGTAACCATGCGCAATCAGGAATTTCATGTATTTCCTGAAATTTATGAACGTTTTCTTAAATTCTTATTCTGCTGACGAAAAAACAAATATTTACAGTGTTCAGTTAAGAAATGCATGCATTGACTGAATCTTTTCACACTCTACTGACTGTGTTTTGGTTAAAGAATTGAAGGTACTAATAATGAAATATGAACAGGTGAACAATGAATTTAAAACTAATCCCAAGGAGTAGAGTCAAAACCTCTAATACACAGCAAAGTCTTTAATTGATTTACCTACCATTTCAAATGGTTGATGATAAGAAGAGGCTTTTCATTGAGAGCTGTTTATTTGGTATCAAAAAAATTTATATGTATCTCTTTGATTGCCAAAAGAAATATCAAGGAGGAATCCTACGACAAACAATTAATAAATGTAAATTTTTATGAAACATTTTGTTACGAAAAGAAAAAAATATCTTTCTCATTAAATATTTTATAGAATTGTATCATATTATTATGGAGAATATGATGATTCTTATAATTATTATTTTCTAATAATGTATACCTATAAAAGAGTAAGAAGAAAAAAACCCTGTTAATTCATAAAACAAATAATAATTATAAAAAAATAAATTATCTGTGAATATTTGATCAGTCTCATAATTTAAGCCAAATGAATAGCCATGCTGCTTAGTTTAGTAATGTCGTGAAAAGTTAGTTACAATTTTTAGTAAGTAGTCCATTCAGCAATAATTATTACATTTTTTTTAAAATCTAGTGTTGAGATACATAAATGTCCTTACTGAAGCTCAGTACACATGTAAATTTCATACTTACTCCCAATTTTCGAGCCATTGCATATGAACACTTACCTAAAATATACCTATCAAAAATAAACTCTAACTAATTTCACGACTGACATAACTCAAATGTGCTTTATTCACAATCTCAGAGAAAACAAAGCAGAATTCAAACTGGAAAAATATCTTATATCTAACTACAAACATTTTTCAATTAAACACATAATAATTATACAATATATAAAGTCCTCTACACACAGATAACAAGGTAAATATTTTTTAAAGGTTAAATAATTGTTTTTAAGATTACTTATATTATTTATTCTTTTTTATCCATGTCATTCGATCTCATCAACTTGAACTGAAGATGAAATTATATGGATGGAAGATACCAATCGCCAATAAGCACTTGAAGAAGAAGAAGAAGAAGAAGAAGAAGAAGAAGCGACGCAGAAGACGGCTTTGCGAATTTGTTGACATGATGAAAGGTTTAATCAGAGAACATCAGCTTAGTTCTAGAAGAAAGACATCAGAAGAGAGCGTCCTCTGGATAACGTGTGAAAGCCTTCTTTTCTGCAAGAAAATAACGTAAGAGGTGTTGTAGAGTTGTAGAACTGTTACATGAAAATAAAATTTAAAAAATGAATAAAAAACACATTCTTTCAATATTTTGCAGCTGTTTGCATTGCTTTTTCATGGATCAATAGAAATAACAAGTGAAAAAACAGGTTTAGAACTAAATTCAGTTCATGTATAACCTTATCCAACAAAAAATCTTGAAATACGTTTTTGTACAAGTAATTTGATTTGTCTTTCCTATCACTGAAATATACAGCAATATTATATTCCAACTTTTAAGAGTTGTCATACAATTTTTTGCTGCATTTTGTTTATCGTAGAAACGGTTTTTGACTGCTTCATACAATTTAGATTGTGTATCGTTAATTTCAGAATGACACGGGTATTTTCACTTCAATTATCTGGAAATGTACTGTATATTGATATATAAATGACCTTAACTTTTGTAGATGTTTAAGATAAAGATGTTAAGTAAAGATCTAAATTATAATTCCAAAAGATGTAAGTGCTTGGGTTGACAAGAGGTATAAATTTCTGAAACTGTTTTGAAAGTCATTTTCATTCTTAATGCCAAATATTTTGCCAAATGTTTTGCCAAAAGAATTGGTATAATTTTGGTATATAATGGAATATATGGAGATATCGGACAGTGTACAAGCTCCTAAGTCAATTAAAGAATACAAAATAGAAGCAGAGCAAACACGGACCTCCGAAACATCAGGTGTGGGATCAGGTGCCATTGAGGAGTGAGCATCCCCTGCTGACCGGTCACAATCGCCGTGTGCTCTTTGTCATGGTCGGGGAAAAATCCGTCGTCAATATAGTGTATAAATGATGGACTAACAATTCGTATGAAAAACGTCGGTCAGTATTTGACTCATTGATAAGTTGTATGTATCTTTTATCTCAAGCTCACCGGAATATATCGAATCGACATAGGAATGGAAATGACCATTGTTAATTGATTATACGTCGTTGATATATCGAAATGTCGAGTTGAAGCGGACAGCAAGAATCTTATTTTCACGTACGTATAAGATGTTGGACAAATTCTGCTTCATATGAATATAAAAATAGGTCTCTAATAACGGGGCGCAACTAGTACCTTCGTTGTATCTTATCTTATTCAAACCATCGATTAAACAAAATAATACAAGAGTCTTTTTATAGTTCTTAATGGAACTTTTTTTAATATGGCCATTAAGTTGATTGAAGCTTACATTGCACACATTTGATTTGTTATTGTAATCAACAGAGAAATAAAAATATTTGAATGAATTACAGATGATTTTTAAAATTTGGTACATGTTTTGTGGAAATTGATGCACATTAAATTCATTGTCAAAAAAATTCTATTCATTTAAGATAGAGTGACAGGTTAATAAATAAATTTAAAAATATGTAGTAATAAAATAAATATTTATTTTGAGTTTTTTTTTTTTTAAAAATATCCATATCAAGTAATAAAATTCAATTCACTTATTGCATTTTTCTATTTAGAATAAAATCAAAGCATACATTCATATCTGAAATTTACATACAAAACGTAGCCTGGGGCCATTGAAAATTAATGAAATTTCAGAGATGATAATTCACAGAAATAGTTTACTGTAAAAGTACTTATTCTATGGGGTCATTAACCTGCTGAATAAAAAATATGTTTAATCATCGAGTAAAAAAACAGGGACTTCTTGGACTTTAATGATCTTTAATTATGCCATGACACATTTTTGACTAGAAATTATGACCGTGTACAAAGCGCGTAATTTAATTCCACGCGGGAAAAATACCTCTACAGTTCTTTAAGAATTTGTAACCTTCAATGAGATAATGAAAGCTAGAATAATGTTGCAAATCATTACGTGATTTTTTCTTCATTGGAGATTCTTACTGATCAAATCGTGTATATGTTGAAAAATGATTGATTGATGTTGTTTAATGTCCCTCTCGAGAATTTTCACTTATACCGAGACACCCCCACTAGCCGCTTGAGAGCCGAAAATGTTGTTCTATACTCGGAACTCAGGGCCATTTAACAGGAAGGGATATTTTTTCGTGCCAGCATCTACTTCGACACGGGATCTCGGTTTATACGGTCTCATCCGTAGGACCGGTCTCCACAATGGGATTCGAACCTTGCGACGTAAGAATCATCTACTTACCTCGCTACGAGAGCTAGAGCAGACGCTCTTATCACTGTGCCACACGGACGACTGTGAAAATATGAATCACTTAAAAAGGCTACGGATAAAAAATTAGGGAGAAGACAATTATAAGCAGAGCTTATGCATACAAAGTATTTCAAAGTAACAAATTACAAAATTCTTTATGGTTCAAATTTTCATAAAAGGGTTTCTGTGGCTAATTAACATGCTGAATGTAAAATCAAGTTTAAGAAGTGAAGGAACATTGTCAAGCTGCGCGAAAATTTCCATAGAGAAAATACCTCCCAAGAAGTTATTATGATCCTTCTTTGTTAAAAAAGATGTCTCTAGAAATTGTAATATGAACTCCACAATTTATTGAAAATAAGATACAGAAAGGTTTCTCAAATATAACAGCAATTGTACATACATTTACGGTGTATATCCCTGATGATAGTTAAATATGAATATCATGTAAAAAAAAAATCTGGATTTTTCTTTTTAAAAGTTGAACTGGTACCCTTCAGTCATTAATTTATTTAACTGATGTACATGTATAATACATTTTGCATCTTATATATTTATACTTTAAAAAAAAAATCTTTATCAGATTATTTATGAGTCAAGCAATAGAAAACTTTAGATTTTGTTACACGTTTCTTGATTGCATATAAAATAACGCCGTACACGGTGTATCATGGAACATATGGAGATAACGAACAGAATTCAAGCTCTAAACTCCATTTAAAAATACAAAATTAGAGCAGAGCAGACATGAACCTCCAAAAAATAAAAGGTGGGATCAGGTGCCACGGAGCAGTAAGCATCGCCTGCCGACCTGTCACACCCGCCGTGTTATCCTTGTCATAAACAGGAAAGAACGGAGAAACACCTTTGACAATGCAGTGTGTAAATAATGTCCAAAAAAATTAGTATGAAAAACATCAGTTAGCATTTGACTCGACGATTAATTGTATTTGCTTAAAGGATAATTGTTTTCATCTTAGGACTTACGTAATGATGACTTTAAAGGAGACAGCTGATATTCTTCTTTCATCAACTTGTTTTTAAAAAATGTATCTTATTTAGATATTGTTCATACGTAAAGCATCTCCAGCGTATTGAATCCACTAAGAGATATAATCTCAATAGGCGGATGATGATGGTAAAGTGTTAAATAAGTAAGGGAAGTTGATGATTGAGAAATTAGAGTCATCTTGTTTATCTTAAAGCATGCTTGTTAGATTACTATTAAAGCCTTCCTACAATGTAACAACTAGAAAGAGGAAATGAAAATCGTACTTTTTTGATAATATATAATGGAAATTCTGATATTATTTTATATTATATTTATCAATATCCATAATTGTATTTGTAACTAATCAACTTATATTTCAATTTCAATTCACAAAATAACTAATGCACTTTGTGTTTCCAATAAGAATTCAGAAAAACAGACTTCGCAATCTCAATCGTAAAAAAGATAACGAATATAACACTTCCCGTATGGCTGTGCCATCGTTAAATTTCAAATGAATTTTGCTTTAAAATAAAACATTTTTAAAAACCGCACACCGGAAAAAGTTCTAGTATATAATGTGCTTACAGGAAATTACTGAACATACATGGATTCTCCAATGATTCGGTTGGCAATTGCATGGTTTTGGTAGAATGGACTACAAAGATACTATTCTTAAATATACATGTATGTTTAAAATATTTATTTTTCGGAATTCCATAACAAAAATTTTAATTTAAGTTTCAATTACTACCCATATTCAAACATAGTTTTAGCACTATTTTCTCATCATCGGATAAACAGTGTTCAAACAAAAATGAAAGCAATTTTTGACATTAAGAAAAGGCAACATCAACATTTTCTTTAGCAATCATATATGCATAAATTCTTCAGACGAACTGTTATTTTATGCTGTTTTGGAGATCTTATAAGATATCCTGAAATTAGTAAAAGCGTTAAAATTTAAATTATTTGCAAATGTAATGTAAAACTTACCCTTTGTTGACTACGTTGAATAATATGTCAAGTTTAGGGAATGGAAACAGGATCCTACAGGATCCTAGATTCTGGACGCTCTGGAACAGTCGGGACTAGCACGACTCTTTTACGTCTTTTTCTTTTACCGACTTAACTTTTTTTTAACCAATGAGTGTCTAATTTTTGACAGTTTATCATGATGAAAGTACATTCTTTCCAAAGACGGATATAAATATTCTCTTAAAACGTGCTTTATACCTCTTTGATTGTGAAATTCCGCATTTAATTTTGATTTGCATATTTCATATGAAACAAAAGGAACATGACTATCGTGGTTTAAGTGTCCTCAGTGAAGAAAAGTAAAGAGAGTAAAGTTTTTTCTAGGGTATCAATTATGACCCCCCGGGAAATTCTCGAGGTGGTATCAGGTGCCATGGAGAGTTTTAGGTGCAAATGAGATGTTTCATTTGTGTTATATTAAGAGAAATCTATATTAAAAAATAGTTTTAGTCTATCATTCAACTTTACCTCAGACATCGTACATATATAATCTAAAACATAACTGGCAATTTATGAATAAACATCATGCTTCTATAGATGATAATTTTTCCTCTCGTGTTTTTTGAGTGTTCATACATAAGATCACTCTTACAATTCCCTCCATGTTTTTTAAAACATTAAAATGAACTACTTTCACACGCATTAAAAAATTGCAAAAAGTTTATCTGAAAAATTCACAATGATGATAAGTATTGTTTTACTTTATGTAACAAAGGAACAGGACTTGTAACAATAAAATATTTTTTCCTCTGCAGTATCCAATTCTTAATCTACAACAGGGTTGGCCAGGGTATTCCAGTGGTGGGAATTACCAGTGGTAAATACCAGTATTTCCCGTCCCGATAAATACTACAAATTTTCTCTTAACTGGGAAATATTGGGAAATAAGATTTTATTTCTTAGTTATTATAATAAATTCAGAAATGAAATGAACAAAAAAAAAAGAATCTTAATAAAATTGAATATGTCTTAAACTGCAATATTACACATATAGAGAGTATTACTACTCCGGGCCTGGGGGCCATAAAACTTAAACCAGCTCACTTTTGATCTCAGTCTCACTTTTCCACTACATGTATATATTTCCTTGGTAAAAGTGAGGCTGAGATCAAAAGTGAGCTCATCTAAGTTTTATGACCCCACAGCCAGATCCCCTACTCTTAAGCATTTTGTAGCAGAACACGTTTCTCTGATTGTATTTTAAGAACAAAACAACAATTTTCTGATTCAAGTTTCTTTGGTGAACAGTTTTTTTTTCAGTCTAGTAAAATTATTAAAATTATATATTATTTATAAATCCAAGCCCATAATATCTTGTTTTATTTCCTCTACAAACACTGTAGTTTTTATAATTGATCATGTTGTTTTAACAAATAGACTCTGGTCAGTTTGGTGCTCCTGATTTGAGAGAAAATTAACATTAATTGAATTGTAAGGCTTCTTATAGCTTTAGGTCTGATATTTACCCTATATTCAATTTTCTTAGGCCCTTCTAAAGTTACATTAAAATATCCAGATGGGATCTTTTAAAGGTTCATTTTATGGACCTTTATAGACTACATCTCACTCAGGCATGAAACACATGACACTAATGACTTATATATAAGTGTGTTATGATTGTTGAAAATCAAATACCAGCAAGCCTAAAAATTTTTAACCAGGGAAAGTGATACCAGGTTGATATCTTAGTCAATAAAGTGAACGAGTTACATGTCTTGAAATATTAAAAATAAAAGATATTTTTCAGTCGGACAACAATCGATAGGCCGTAGTTTCATTTCCAACGTCGAGCGATATTTTTGAAAACCCAGTTCTGTAGACCGACCTACTTAAATTGTCTGTCGATGATCGGGTGACTTTTTCGACTAAAAATTATCCAATTTTGGAAATTTATTGGTGTTTCTAGAATTCAAAGGAAATGCTGGGTACTCTTTTAAATTGATAATAAGGCTCAGTGTACATTTGCTAATATGGAAACATAGTAAACAGAATTTTTTAAAGATTAAGTATTACATTTTTTTTCATTGAAAAAAATATAGAACTCGCGCTAATGGACGTTTTTTTTCTTACAAGAGACATTCTGACCTTTGAGGAAGATCTTAAATATGTTTTCTAGGAATTTAAGAGTTTTAACATAATATTTTAGAAAATTATTTTCAATGTATCAATTTAAAAAAATAATAAAAATTATTTTACTCTTTCTATTTTTATGTCAAAATTTCTAATTGCTTATATCTCATTCCTCTTTCCATATAAAGTCACCCGCGTGGCACAGTGGTTACAGTCTCGGCCTTACACAAAAAGCGTCTGCTTCCTTCGGATAAGTCTATAAACCGAATTAGTGCTGGCAGTTATTCCTTACACAACAAGTGGTGGCGTCTCCGTGAGTAAAAAATTCTCGAGAGGAACCTTAAACAACAATCAATCAATCAATATTTTCATATGGGTAAATTTGATGAATTGTTAAATTTCAGAGAAGAGGATAATTAGTTCTAATATGATATTGGCCAATTTAAAGACTGTCACAGACATATTCTTTTTTTAATCTCTGAAGTACAAATTTGTTACCAAGGATTTTTATTAATACGTTTTCTAGTTATCACATTGAACTTTGGCCCTGTGTTATTATTAGCCTAAAGGATATATCCAGCCTTTGTTTTAAAGTGGGAAAGGGCAAAAGATTTACGATGTTGATCATTTGTTCCCTTGAACTTTTCTTAACATTGTTTGCGACATTGACATTCCTCTGGTCCACGAGGCAATCGCTAAAAAAATTGGTTAGTACAAATCTCCTGACCGATTGACCCAATTTTTTTTTTTTTTTTACATTTCAGAACATTTTTTTTTATTCCTTTAATACCGTCAACAAAGCTAAAATTTTCTGAAAAAACAAAACAAAACAATTTCCCGACCTACCTACCGACGTAATAATTTTTCCCTGAGTCGGGAGAGGACAAACAAACATTTATTTTTTTAAAAAGATGGTCTGAGTTCCCTTTGTTTCTAAGATTATGAAAGATGAAAATTGGAAATAAAATGGGACAGATACACATTATATTGGAGAACAGACAGTTGAATGGACAGGCTGACCCCAATCCCTCTTCCTCAATACTATAGAAAGAAAATATTTTTGCACCATTAGGTAATCATTCAGATGCAATAATCATCATTATTGAAAAAAATATTCATAATATTTACTTTCAACAGTCTATTTTATAAAAGATCTAAAAACTAAAATTAAGGATTTGAATTTAGTTTTCCTTTTTATTTCCTGCGATGATGAGTAGCCTGTCGGGAACCTCAGGGTATCATTAGAGCCAATCAAAACACAGTTTATATTTTGTTCTCCTGTGTCGTGGAGAAACAACACATTGATTTCAAAGGAAAGGATTGCTTTGTTTTGAGGTTTCTTTTTAAGTGCTTGCAATAAGGTAAGTTATCTCTTCTTAAATTCAGTAGAATATAAATGTTCGGTTTGATCTTTAATCCAAGCTTTCTATATTATCTGTCTTTTTGACCAAATAAATAAACTTTATGAAAATAAAACGTGACTCTATAAATGAATGTTCATAGAATTTGCTGAAATTTGCAACAAAGATATTTTCTTTCCAAGAAAAAGGGACCTGTGCTGCCTCTTAAAGAATACATACAATTATGATCAAAATACACATTTTTTGAAAAATTTTTTGGGATAAGTGGACTAGAGGATAATAAAAAAAGATTTTGACATTTTCTATTCCATCTATAATATCTTAGTATTATTTGTGCCATCACAAACATTATTCAAATTTAGGTAGGAAATTATTTTCTTGATTTCAAAATAAAGAATTAATTCAAAAATAAAAGACCCATCCAACCATTGGATACGTTCTTTAGGCAAGCACAAGTACAACATTACATCTGCCTTCATATTTTCTTTAACAATTTTTATATAATAAGCAGGCTCGCTTAAAGTCATCATTCCGTGAGTTCTATGGTCGATACAAATACCTTGTCAAATGCTGACTGACGATTTTCATACTAGTTGTTAGTCCATTTTTTATTTACTGAATTGATGGCGGGTTTTCCCGTTCTTTTCCGATCATAACAAGGAGAATACGGCGGGTGTGATCGGTCGGCAGGGGATGCTCACACCTCCATGGCACCTGATCCCACCTCTGATGTTTTGGAGGTCCGTATTTACTCTGCTCCTATTTTGTTTTGTTTTATAGACTTTCGATCTTGAATACTGTTAGTTATCTCCATATGTTTCATAGTATAAAATTTTGCCAAAGATATTGCGCACAGAAAAAATGGTCTTACTTTAGTTTTGATCAATCAAGATCCCTGACACGTGAAAATTTTACAAAAAACGTAATGTAATAAGAAAACCATACATAGAGGAAAATAATTGGGGTTATTATACGTATGTTAAAACGGTATTTTTTTCAAACAGACAAGTGTCAAAATCAGACAAGATATCACACATTGGTGGTCCAGATTTTACAAACGGTTCTCAATTACTTGTTGGTGTACGTTTTCTTCAAACAATATATCGTTATTTTAGATAATTGAAAACAAATTTTATAGATGAAAAAGTTAAATAAACAGTTAAGTGGGAAAAGTTGAAGAATCAATACAGAAATATCGTGTCCGATGTGTTCAATATGTATATTCTTAATTACTTCGTGAAACAATTTGAAAAATTGATATAAAAATAAGATTATCAATGTACAGTTTTAATCTTAGGATTAGAGAGTTGACTTTCCTAGTTGACACGCAGTAAAATGTTTTCAATGGATTTTCTTCTATAAGGGCCCGGGTTCGATTCTCGTTCGCGCGGCGCCGCGTCAAACCTAAGACGTAAACATAGGTAGTGATTGTTCCTTCGCCAAGCGCTCTGCACTAGAAGTGACAGTCACTGGTCTATCGGATATGACCTTAAAAACGTAGGTCCCGTGTCACGGTAGGCGCTGGCACGATAAAGAACCTTCACTGCTCAAAGGCCCTGAGTGCCGAGTATAGGTCTAAATTTGAAGCCCTTCACCGGCATACGGTGACGTCTCCATATGAGTGAAAAATTCTCGAGAGGGACGTTAAACAATATACAGTCAATCAATCAATCTTCTATAAGGAAGAAGACGAATGAAAGAAAAAAAAGTAAGATGATTTTTTTTTTGAGTTTCCAGACGTTTCCTACACAAAATTATATTCTTTTTAAATACAGAATGAATTGGCGAGGTTTTTCAGATTTTCTTTTCTCTTAAAAATCTTTATCCCCCCAAACTATTTCTGTTTTGTTCATAACATTATTTCAAATTGTATATATAGTTTTTCATATCTGTATCATCTATAATCTGCTTAGATTAAAAAACTTAACAAAAACAGACAAAAAAGCTTATTAAAATTGCATTTGATCAAAAAAGAGATTTGAGTTTCATATCATTACATATGCTTAGGGACCTAATGTAGATTTGATCTAATATTATATGTTTAATGTATTCATATTGATTTTTCTGAATATGCAGATCTAGATTGCCTGATAAATAATTTTCCTTTCTTATTAGCATAATATATTCTACTCTTTGTTGTACGCTTGATCATATTAAAAAGTTCTGTATTTTATTGACATGAGCTAGATATTTTCGATAAAAAACAAACTTTAGCTATAATCACTAAATTATGCAGAATGTATTCTCCTTTGACGTACAATATGTCTACATCAACTCGAAAAATTACATAAATCAAATTATCATTCTAAATGTTTGTGGAAGGCCGTAAATGTCATATGTATTAATTATATCATGCAATAATGAAATGGGATTTCAAACAAAAAAAAAAATCAAAAGATTAAAGCAGGTAATTAAAAGTATCTTCTTTAAGGTATTTTACAGAAAATCCTGTAGAAAATCTATATAAAACTTTAGAATTAATAGAGTTCTCAGCGTTTCAAGGCTGTTTTGACAAAAATAAATTCAAAGTACGATATATGTATTTTTTACTACAGGAACTACTTTTTTCACTACAAAATAATAGCTTTTGTCAGTAATATACAAAAATTGTTGTCTTTCAAATCTAAAATCTCAAACAACTTTGGAAAGAACCAGATTTTAAAACAGCGAAAGGGAGAGTGAGTAGACTTTTAATTTCTTCTCTGCTATAACTTAAATACGATTCGTTATCTCCATATATTTCATTCACCAAAATGTAATTTATCTATAATTATACATATTTTGATTGTTACGTTGAAAATAGCTAATCTTTCTTCAAAAATTCTTATTTTTTTTAGGGTAGATCTTGTGTATAATCGTATTTAGAATTTCCTTACTATACGTTCAAAGACGAGACCTAGCATAGTTTATTAAATATACAGCTCATTGCAGTTTCTAAACTCAAACGGTTTTTCGCACAAATTAACATAGCACATTGTTTCAATGCTATATTGTATAACCAGGCGAAAAAAAACCAGACATTTTTTTTACAAAGGGTATTTAAAGGATAGGAAAATATTCTTGTACTGTTATTCTTCAAAGCAAACACGACAATAGAGGGTTTCGTATACAGAAATGTTTTTATTACTAAAAAGAGGCACCTTTTAGCATATCAATTACTGGAAGGAGAATTGTGCCCAACCTTGTTGACATTATTGAATTTTATTTCATTAACTTTAAACATAATTAACGCATAATAATTTGAAAAATTTTGATAAACTATTGGTTGATAAATAATAAAATTTCCAAATGGTTTTTCATGGTTTCTTGTCATTTACACTTGTCATTTTTATCCATTCTTTAGAAAGTAGTATCTTTTTGCAGTAAAATTAGGATATGATTTTAAAGGGCCTCGATTTGTACGGAAAAAAAAACATGCATTCTCAAAAAAAAAATCACGGAGTTGTATCATATAGCATTGCCTATATCGAATTGAAATTTGAAGATAAAAATTAAAATGTAAAGACGTGGTCAAAACTTTTGAAGCAATTGTTAAATAACGTTTCGATCAACCCTCGCTGTTTTGTTCAAATGCAGTTTTAAAAAAGGAAGTTTACGAGATAATTGATTGATTGATTGTGTATTGTTTAACGTCCTTCTGGAGAATTTTTCGCTCATAAATCGAGAAGTTTCCGTATTTCAAAATACATGAGCTTGAACTTAAAATTGTTTTTATAAGATTTAAACTGTGAAAAAGATAGGTGAAATAAGTAAATGTGTACTAATTTTTCAATTATGTGAAATTATTTGTACGAGATGAACTATATATATTCGACTTTCCTAAATTTAAAAAAATAGATAAAAAAAATAAGAAATAAATTTATATATATTCATCTCGTAAATGGTCATTTGCAAAATTATTTTGAATAAAAAAATTGGACATACAAGTACTCTGAAATTGACATAAAAAAGTTGTTTTTGGAAACAAGGTCTTCCAACAATCTATTGGTATTCCCATGGGTACCAATTGTCTCTCGTTATGAGCAGACCTATTTTTGTATTCATATAAAGCAGGATTTGTGCAAAATCATGCGTCAAAAGAAAAAAAAAAACACTTGCTGTGGCCTTCAACTCGACATTTAGATATATCGACGGCATATTGTCAATTAACAATCGTAAATTCCATTCTTATGTCGATACAATATATCCTGGTGAGCTTGAGATAAAAGATACCACAAAGTCTGAGACATCTGTTTCATACTTGGATGTTTTACTTGAAAAACACGTTAATGGTAATCTAACAACCAAGCTCTATGATAAACGTGATGACTTTAATTTTTCTATCGTCAACTTCCCTTACTTATGCAGTAATATACCTTCATCACCTGCATACGGAGTTTATATATCTCAGTTGATTTGATACACAAGAGAATGCCCTATGTATGAACAATTTCTTAAAGAGGTAAATTATTGACAAACAAGTTGATGAAACAAGAATTTCAGCAGTCTCGTTTAAAGTAATCATTTCGTAAGTTTTATGGGCGATACAATAATCTTGTCAGCAAATACAACTTATCATTGAGTAAAATGCTGACTGACGTTTTTCATACTGATTGTTAATCAATTATTAATACACTATATTGACGACGGATTTTTTCGTTATTTCCCGATCATGGCATGATCAGTCGGCAAGGAATACTCTTTCCTCCATGGCACCTGATCCCACATCTGATGTTTTGGAGGTCCGTGTTTGCTCTTCTTCTATTTTGTATTTTTTGGGGGACTTTCGATCTTGAATACTGTTCGTTATCTCCATATGTTTCATAAAATAAAGCCGTGAAAAGTTAAAAAAAAATGGACCACCAGAATTTCAGATTTGATATCAAATTTTAATGGCGAAGAAGCCACAATTGGGGATCCAACAAATCTGTGCAAAGTTCTATGTATTAAAATTGCAAAAATGGGATATTTCGATGTCAAATTTAGCATATAAATGCCTCACGATTCGTGTGAATGTCGTCAGCCAAAAAAAAAAAATGTTAGATTTGCTATCTAGATTATTTTTATCGACCATAGATTTTACAAAGCGTTGTCTTTGAAGGAGGTTGTTGTTTGAATATTGAATACGTTGGAGAAGTTAGCACCATATTTAGATGTGTGATAATTATATTTCATGGCATTAAGGTAGGATTCTTCTCTGGTTTCTGTCAAGATGGAATATTCAAAGTACATTTGTTGATTTGTCATATATTTAGATGTAAGAGATTTAAAAGACCATATTTTTCTTTCCTCATCACAATTACACAACTTTAAATAGAAATGGTAAATTGTGTTCGAAAACTAGCAGGGACTATATTTTTGGCGGAATAGTGGCGCATGAAAATATATTCTTTTCTGCCTCTCAAAATTATTATAGAACATTGAATTTAGTTATCATTTTTACGCAATCAAAGACTAGACGAAATTTTCAAATGTAAGTTAAATTAATAATAAGGGACTAAAGTTTCAAAATATATCAAATAAATAAGATTTTTCACACATACTAGAACTATGTTGGCTTTTAATTGCTTCAAATCTAAGTACAGATTTGAACCAAAAATCCGTAAAAAGTGTTATTTCTCTCTTAGTAAACTATCAAAACTTTTTGTTTTTGTATCATTTTGTACCTTTATGTGACAACTTTACTATATGTGAAGATTAGAAAAATTTAATATAGGGAGCATATAAAAATAACTAATAAATCCTCAAAAATTAAGAAAAGTAGGGGAAATTCGGATTAGCAAATATCCATTTTATTTAAATTATCCATGTCAATTTGGTAATATCATCTTATAGGCCCTATATGGTAGTATCTTTATGCAAAAAGAAAAACATTCAATCTTTTGAATTACAAGTAGGGATCGCATGATTGGAAACAGTAATGTTTTATTCTTAATGTCCAGGAAAAAGGTAATGACCTTGACCTGACCTTACCTCTAATATTAAACGGTCAAATTTAATCTCACTGATACCATCACTTAGTGATATTGTCCTCTTGATTCTGTGAAAATTTCATTTATTTTTAAATACAAGAAATGTGAGAAGAATCCTACCTTAATTGTATTATTCAATGAATGTTAAATTTGAAAAAAAAAACAGTTTTCATTCTCTCCATTTATTTTGAGCAGAGCATAGGAGGGGTTCTGAAAACAGAAATAGTATCAGCAGATATGGAGAAATAAACATCATCTGTTTACTTATGGTTATGCCTGCATTGTGCTCCTTGTCAATTCAGCTCAATCCAAATCAGTTTATTATCTCAAAATAAAATGGTAAATCGTACATGAGATATATAAGTATGTAAATTAAAAGTATATACAAGTAATGCAAAGCGTCAAACAAAAGGTGCTATTAATTAAACCAGCCAAGGGGTTTAATTTTTACCATTAAATATTTTGGTTAAAAATATACATGTAGCTGTAATTCTTTTTTTCAAAACCTCAAAATCATTTTGGCACAGGACTTCCTATTTCATGTTTTTGGGTGAATGCAAAATGTTTGGTAAAAAATCTTTTCCCAGTTTAGTTTAAAACACTACATTTTGAAATATAATAAAATTTATCTCTATGTTACATGTATATCTTATTATTATCGCATAAGCTACAATTTGATTATTTCTTTGAGTACCATTCCATCTACGTGTTTTAAGTGGAAGGTGGTTGTTTATGGTTCTGCATGGAAAATTTTACAAAAGTTTTTTTTTCTCTAAAACACCTTGATCACAGTGATATCTATTTTTTGGCATTCAAAATTGGTTTAAAAATTCCATAATTTTAACTTTTTGAAGATACTTATAAAATCACTTTTCTTTTTTAAAAAATTCATTGATCTTTTTATGTTAAGTTTGGTTAACTGTAGCAGTCACCTTTTTTACATTATGGAATGAAAAATAAGGGGAAAACAAACAGTATTCATGCTCAAAAACCTATTGAATAATACAAAATTGGAGCAGAACAAACACAGACTTCCAACATCGGAGGTGGGATCAGGTGGAGGAGTAAGTATCTCCTGCCGACCTGTCACGTCCGCTGTGTTCTAATTGTCATGATCGGAAAATAACTGAAAAAATCCATTTGTACCATATATTTGATAAGCCACATCTGTCAAAAAGTATTGTTTTATGGATTTTCGATCTTGGATACGATACTGTTCGTTATCTCAAAAATGTTTCATCGTACACATGAAATCCAGGACTCTGTCATTTCTCCATTATCATATTGTTTACGCAAATTCACATCTTTTTCCGAGTACACGGTTATTCGATCAGAACATGGCTCGAGTAACTGATTATCAAATATTAAGTTGATCGATTTGAGATCCCTAAGATACAAATAAACAATTCTAAACAATTTATCTTTATTTCACATTCACAATTTTCGCTGAATATTTTATAATTGTTGAGTAAATATCTATTTATGTACCAGGTAATCACAAAAATTGGTAGGAAATCCTTGTTAATAAATAGGTCAAAATTTGTATGAAGAAGTCTGACAAGTTATTAAAGGGTGTTATTAGCAAATTCTTTGAATCTTCCATAGAATCTCAAAATGCAGAATTTGAGCGAGATATTGTGATCGTCCCTGTAAAATCCCTTTATTTGTCATTAGCCTGTCTCGTTTCAGAAAGTTAGTTCCTGCCTTTGTATATCGAATTAACTGGAACACATAAAACCCATTAAGTTATATATTGCCATAAATATAAGAAACCCTGACGATAGAAAATTTGAAGTAAGTAATCATGTTTATTGTTAAATATTACTTGTCATTAATGTAATTTTTTAGTACATATATATATACACAGATGAAAATAGATGTGTCATTCTTGCATGAAGTCAAAATTACGCAAATTCTTGTCGTATATTCTTTGGAAATACAAATTTAATATGGTCTATTGCTGACGTTTTTTAATGCGGATTGTTAGGGCAATATTTTCTTACTGGGTATTTGTAAAAATCCTTATGGCCTTGATAAGCATTCCATGAAACATGCTTACTCATTCGGGGTACCTTATCTCACCTCAAATGCTTCAACCGTTTGCACTTTTAAATCAATTTTTGATTGAATAAAAAATTCTAACTTTATCATTGTTCTTCATTTGCACATTCGATTTGAAAAAAAAATGAATACGAGGTCTGCCAGAACTGAATTCTAATTTTATATTACATACGGCCACACAGTCATATGGAAAATGAAGAAAGTCGGTAGTTTGGTAAGCAATATAGATAGAGTTACCATTCTTTTAACACATCATAATATCCTCTGTCTGTAAATATAAGAAATTTTCTGTACAAGATTGGATTACGTTTTACGTTTCTTGGAAGCATTGGTTGAAACAATGAGATTTTTTGGGGGAAACATTCTATCAAGAGTAAAATGCTGATTGTCTTCAAGAAGCTTATTTATACAGCAGTTTATTCACCATTTTAATTAAGATGTCGAACAGCCTTTAAAAATATTCATTTATATTCCTTAGTCAATACTACATGTGTACTTTCTATCAGAACACTATTTGCACTATTAAATGCGTTTAATCTTTGAATTAAATCTTTATTGGATCTTCATGGCCTCATATCCAGTATCTTACACTTCTAGACGTCAGGATTTGCTTTGTTGTCGGTTTTCAACTGTTTGTATGTATTTTTGAGCGTGATGCTTATTTAGATTAGGTCACAAAATCTGTACTCCAGTGCCAGTGCCCCTAGATTTATTATTTAAATTCTCAGAGTTTGCAGTCTTTTCCATATGGAAGCAATTAATTTGTTGATTGTGTTGTGAATATTCTTCAAGCCCAAAATATTGGAATGTGACTGTGATGGGACTTTAACAGTTCATAGAGACGTTAGCATAGTCATTGGTATCGGTCTTACATTGAACCTATGTACGCAGCTTTGGTAAGGCTGTCCGAAGCATCAATTTGCATTCAATATATATCAATCCAATTATAGTTTGATTTAAAATTCAATATTTAGATTACAATCATAACTACAGACAATGTGCACAAAGGGGTCTCTCGGCTACATATTTACATTTTGTTGCTTTATCACATGACCCAGTGTATCACGTGACTGTCGACTATCATTTTCTCAAGTGTTGTATATAAATTGCCTCGACGAAAGTGCCTAACACATTGTTTATTAATATTTTGATATGTAGATAAAATTATGGTATTTTATTGTACATGAAAAGTGCTTGCAATGGATTATAGTAAATTTAGTGTAAAAAATATTTCAGAATATTCTCCATTCATGGATCGTTTTGAATGCTCTTAATTTCATTCTAGGGAAATTAAACAAGGAAACGGTTATATATTTCAATATTTTCATTTCTATTTCTCTGTGATAACTCTTTGAAAGTTAAACTTGATTTCTTGATTATTCTACCGGAATGTACATTAAAGTTTGACAAGAATTAAAGAGTAGCAGCTAAGAAGGCTTTTTTAAAATATGCATATATCTTATAACGTGTCTGATGTCAGCGGGCGGGGGACAATTGAAATTGACAAGAGAGGCCCCGTGTTATTTAAATCTTTTGGACAACAATTTTTAAATATATATTAACAATTATATTTCACACTGAAATGGAAATATTAGGAATCACTGTCTAGTTTGTTGGTTATGATTCGCCCGTTTAATACAAATTATCACACGTTTCCAACTATAATCGTTGATGCCCTGACATACCAAAAACCTAGACAGTGATTCCTAAAATATTATAATAAAGCTAATAAATTGTCTATAATAAAAGAAGAACCACTTAAAATCTAGATAATTTTAGCGTTCAATATCATGATGTTTTATAATTTTATTGATTACTGAGTTTAAATAGCATATATGTCTATGCCAAAAACATTCCAATACGAGCGTTCAATATAGAACGCCCAGTTGTTGTGTAAAAAAAATGTCGTCTGGTCAACCCCTCAAAGACCCCTCAAAGACAAATTAATGATAAGATAGTGGCAGCTAGACATTTTTATTTTCACACAAAATTAATATTATTTATTAATAATTTAGTACATGAAATACATGTATATGTAGATAACAAACAGTATTCAAGCTCAAAAGTCCATAAAATAATACAAAATAGGAGCAGAGCAAACATGAACCTCAAGAACATCGAAGTTGGGATCAGGTGCCATAAGGAGTGAACATCCCCTACTACCGGTCACACCCGCTGTGTGCTCCTTGTCATGATCGGGAAATAACGGAAAAATTCGTCGTTAATTCAGTGTATAAGTAATGGACTAAAAAATAGTATGAAAAACGTTTATCAGCATTTAACTCAATGAAAAATTATTTGCTGACAAGGTCATTGTATCGTCCATTACGAAATGGTGACTTTAAACGAGATTGCTGAAATTGTTGTTCCATCGACTTGTTGTAAATACTTTGCCTCGTTTTAGAAATTGTACAGACAAAGAGCATTCTCTTGATTTTCGAATCAACTGAGAGAGATAGAAACTCCGTATGTACGCGAAGAAGGTATGTTGTTGCATAGGTAAGGAAATTAATGATTGATAAGTTATTTGCGTGGGTAATACCTACATGTAATTTCAATCTCCTTTTAAAGGAATCAAATGAGGAAAAAATAAAATTCCGGAAGAAAAAAAAAACAAGAGTTGGTCATTACGTAAAGGGAAAGGATGGAGGGTTTGGTGTTTATCATTTTTAACTACATGAAACACGTTATTATCGTTTAATCAACTGTTAATATTTATATCTGAAAACGTTCCATACATTGTCCTTTAGTAAGAGCCATCTATTGAAAAAGTTAACATTTCTCGCAAAAGTACTAGTACATTGAACACTTTTAAAGAGACATATTAAAGTTTGGTGCAAGAGCGATGAAGGTCTATTTGCTTATTAACATAAGGTAGTGAATCAAAGGTGACATCATGCGCAGGTATTTTAAGGCTTCCAAAAAGATACCATAGTCTATAATATGCAGCAACCTCTCTGAGCTGCGACGAAATGATGTCATAATTCAAATATGACGCAAAACTACGTCAGACTTGAGCTCTCATGCCTGAAAGCGTCTTATCAAAGTGTACGTCCTTCTAAAACATCATCCAGCCTATTAACCGAGAATAGGTAGGTGGCAATTTCTGAAATTGTAGTTCTTTAGACTGCACATTTATTTTTTTTTATCTTAACCTATTAAATGTTAAAAAGAGACAAACTACGGAAAACTTTTATAAAAAAAATATACTATTATTTTAAAAACCGTATACATTTTCATAGATTTTTTCAAGGCGTATTTCCAATAGTCGTCCTTCACCTATCTGGGGTGACAGAAAAGAACAAAACAACTGCATAATCTGAAGTTTTAGCCGAGAATAGGTAGGTAGCAAGTGAAAACATCTATATGTGTAGTCTTTTTCAGCAGAAAAACATTCGGTGGTCGCTGAATTGCTCTGTTGTTAACAATATGCTGTTTCAATATTGCTAAAAGAGTTCATGAAAGTTTCACTGTTTTTGAATAAAGAGGAGATGTATAAATTCTTAACATCTAGTGATCTTAATACATTCGAGGTTGTTTTTCCGACCCCTGACGGAAAGACCTGAGATAATTCTATTGTGATCAAAGCTTGTAAATAGTAAACATATAAATCGTACTATATTACGTCAACAACACTTAACACATCTGTCCCTTGTGTTTATTTATATAATACCTGACATAACTTAAGTTTTTACTTAGTACAAGAAATAAAATGATATTGAAAGTTTCTCTTTTTATATAAATATGTATCTATCAGAATAGGATGTCAACGATTTATGCATATAAACTTCCCCTACATCAAATTTCGTTGACGTTTGAAATACATTAAGAAGAATAATTGTGTCCTTTATATAGGTCGTTTACAATCGGAGGTTTTCAAGATTTGGGTCATAATATTAAAGATAAATTACGGAATTCCTTTAAAGTTTATACAATTTAATATGTCATGAATTTTATAAAATTAAATCAAGAAGTTAATGCATTCAATTATAAATATTACCAGTCATTTCGTACTTTGATGATCAAAAGATCCTGTAGAGCGCATATTAATAATTCCCAACCATACATGTGCTTCTAATTCAAAACATTTATGGTGTTTCTATATCATATAGATGATCTATAGATTTTGGAAAAAGTAAAAGACCCTTAGCATGTTTGTTGAATTTAAATGAGTGGCTATGTCGAGATGTTAGGTTTGTTATCTTTAATTTACTGTCTCACAGAAGACGCAAAATAAAGTTTGGTCTTATAAGATAGTAATATTTTTTTTACATACAAAATGACAACAAAATGTAACATTTAGTTTTTGACACAAGATGTTGAAAAAATATCGCTTGAAATAAAAAAGAAAAATCCAGAAAATGATTTCCAGTTTCTGTTCATTTCAGTTAAATTCCAATTGCAATTTTTCTTGAAATCATTATTCACAACTGCTTTTTTAAAATTCAATAAAACTTATAAATATTATGAAAAATGGCATTATATTTAATACCATAATTCAGTTCATAAAAGAGTAATCCATTCTTATGTCAATGCGATATATCCCAGTGAGCTTGAGTTAAAAAAAATGATACCACAGAGTTTGACACCTGTTTCATATTTGGATATTTTACTTGAAAAAGACGTTATTGGTAATCAAACAATCAAGCTCTATGATAAATGTGATGACTTTAACTTTTCAATCGTCAACTTCCCTTACTTTTGCAACATTATACTTTTATCACCTGAATACGTAGTTTATATCTCTCAGTCGATTCGATTCGCAAGAGCATGCTATACGTATATGCAATTTCTTAAATGAGGTAAATTATTGACAAACAAGTTGATGAAATAAGAATATCAGCAGTTTCGTTTAAAGTCATCATTTCTTAAATTCTATGGTCGATATAATGACCTTGTCAGCAAATACAATTTATCATTGAATCAAATGTTAACTGACGTTTATCATACTATTTGTTTGTAAATTATTTACACACCGAATAGACGGATTTTCCCGTTATTTCCCGATCATGACAATGAGCACACGGCGGATGTGACCGGTCAGCAGGGGATGCTCACTCTTACATGGCACCTGATCCCACCTCTGATGTTTTGAAGATCCGTGTTTGCTCTGCTCCTATTTGAATTGTTTTATGAACTTTTGAGCTTGAATACTGTGTGATATCTCCAAATATTTCATTTGTTTTTAATTTTTTTTTTGTAGACAACTTTTTATATGAAATATCTCAGGCATCAATAAAGAGAAACAAATATTTTTTTCGCCTTTTGTTCACTTCAAATGATTAAAGAAATAAACTATATAAAATGCTATTTTTGATACATTGCAAAATCTGAAGTCAAGGAAAAGCTATTGACATGTAGTATTAAAATTCAAACATTTACAATAACATGTAAATAAAAAGCACTTAATTATCAAAGAGTATCCCGTTTGAAATAACGCGTTTGATACAGTACATTTTGATAATAAATAAAATAACCTTATATAAAATTATGCATGAGTGTCTAGACAATCCATAACCTAAAAGGGGCGCTTGATTTATAGATAATTATCAGTACGAATATTGACCTTGTTTTTACAACCTTACATAAGTTGCATATTGGCGCGTGCATGGTAAGGTGTTATGTAAATATGTTAAACTTTACAAGGAACATCGCACACACTCTCATGCCATTATCCGAAGATAAGAAATCTTAAACGTTAGAAGTGTATGAGTATAGACGCCTAAAATGTTTTCTTGTGAAAAGGAGTCTATTTTTAAATTCTGATTTTTGATTTATTTAAACGTAAGATTTTTAAAAAGCAAATTCAACTTTATTTAACATTTATTTTATACATACTAGTATTGGAAAAAAATATATGTTTCCATGATTTATTTTGATACAAATGTGAGAGGAAAAACTTTCAAAATTGATTTATGTGTAAGACATACCGGTGTTGTAGAGTAGGAATTCCTCCATAACCAGCTTTCCCCCCGGAAATCGTACTCTAGAGAAGGATTCCCCCCGAGGGGAAATCTCACACCAGAGCCAAATCCCCCCCTTTCTTTCTCAGAGTAGGATTCCCCCTCCTTCTTATAGAGTCAATATAAACCACAACCGCAATATTTTTTTTTTAAAAAGATAAACGACAAACTGATTTTTAAAAGGTGAATGAGTGTTACGCATATATTTCAAATCATGGATCATGGAATCTCAACCAATATATATAGCTTTCAAAAGAAATGAAAATATTCCCAAAATATGATGAAAGAAAAAAATGGATGTCTGGATTGGTATATATTTTTTGTGGAACGAAATGCAAACTTGAAATTCACCTACCAAAAATTAGCTCAGTATCTCCAGTCGTTTCGAAATACATTGCGAAAAACCGTTAAAAAATGAAAAGGTCGTAATTCCTTTAAAAAATGGAAGCAAAACTTAACTCAAACTTGAACTATTGAAGATATACTCCTATTCAAAAAATCAGCTCAATGCATTCAAGCATTTAGAAAATAGTGCGGAAACCGATTTAAGACACACAGACAGACATAAGCACAGCTAGACATACAGACGGACGGACAGACGCAGATGAAACTTATAGTCTTCTCCAGTTTCATCAATTTATTTGATTACATAAAAGAATGGTGTGACGGATTTAAAATTTTCATGTTCAATTTTCATATATGTATGTTCAATACATCTGGTCACCATTTTGAAGAAGGAACACTTGTAGCAATGTGCCAACAATTCCTGCTCAAGAATAAGTAGAGCAATTGTATTTCATTGGGGTGGGGGAATTGGCTCTGGGGGAAATCGCACTCTATAACTATTACACAGAGTAGGATTCCCTCCGAAAAATGACTCCGGTGTGAGATTTCCGGTGGGGGGGGGGGGGTTGGTTCCTATTCTAGAGCCAGTTTTCCTGTGGGGAAATCCAACTCTAGAGCCAGTATTCCGGGGGGGGATTCTACTCTAGAGCCAGTTTTCCGGGGGGAAAGATTTTAGGGGGGGGGGAAGCCTACTCTACAAGACCGGTAATTACAATACAAAAATGTCATTTTAAATATTCCGTGGCGCAAAAAAGAAACGCATTGACACCTATATTTTGTTTTGATTTTTAATTAAGTTATATATGTATAAAATGAAAGATATACTTATTGAATATTCTCAATACTTTTGATAACAGGATCCATCCTGCGTAAAACTACAGAACTATGTTATTAATTACAGCATTGCATCTAGAAAAATTGTCAGTGGGTTTCATTTTATCAAATTTACATATTAGTCATTAAAAAAAGGTTATATACGAAGTAAAGTTATGCAACTGTGTTAATTACAAATAAATTTATTTTTCCTACAGTTGTATGGATCTTTACAACAAAGGGTGGGACAAAATATGATTTAAACGTATATTTGATTTCAACTTTAACGTTGTATATATCATTAAAAAGTTACCGAACACTCCGACAACCTCATTCAATTATCGTTTGAAAGTCTTCAGCAACAGCAATTAAAGCTCGGTTTCATCAATTCAGTTACAGTCTATTGTTTGAGGAAAAGTCGAACTCTATCTTCACAGCTTAATAAATATTTGACTTTTGGTTCACGCACTGTCATTCAAAACTAGTCAGACCAGGAAAATGATGACAGTGTTTCTATTATTAAGAATCGTCGAAATTAAACAAGAGTATGTATAAGCCTTAAGACATTAAATTGCCTTAAGAAATTAAATAGAGCGGGTAAAGATTTATAGGTTGTGATCGATGTGTGTTAATGAATTTGACCTTTTTCTAAAATTATTTCATGATTAGCAAGTTCTTTCGACGCATTTTGAACATTTATTTGTCATTCAAAACATTCTGGAAAAGACGTCCATAGGTTTAATTTAGAGAAGTCTTCAAGTGCACGTCCCTTCTCATTTGTTAATAATAAATCAAATTAACTTCAATTTTCCAAACAAAATTTCTGCAGTTTGTGAAAATTACACAAAATATTTTCGCAATATGAAAATATTCTGTGAAAATAACAGTCGAAAATACAATGTACCTTGTTTTTAATTTGCAAAGAACAGGTGGGATATATCAATTTCCGCCCTAATGTTTTCAGGGGTCTCTTAATGTTGTGTTGTAATGTTTAATTAGGTTTTTAAGCAATTTAAAATTCAGTGTCTTAATTTTTCAACAAACAACATAAATCGATGAAAAAAAAAGTGTAAAATGCTTTATAGTTTCATGTAACTCTTTGCGATGAAAATCAAATAAAGGCAAAATCTTTGAATAAAATCAAGAAAACTAAAAAAAAAATGTTTTGATTTGAATTGTTAGCGTAAAAGTAAACTTTTTTAAAATTGTTAATATTGGTAATCTAACAAAAAAGTTTAATGAAAAGTGTAATGAATATAGTTTTTCAATCGTCAACTTTCCTTAACTTGTGAAACAATATACCCTTATCACCTGCATGCGAGGTTTATATCTCTCAGTTGGTGTAATACGCTGGGACATCTCTTTACTTGTGAAACACAATTCTGAGGCCTGTTCAACAAAGCAAATGTTCGCAAGCGCTCGCCAAAATTCCTTATACCTCCAACAGAAATGTTCGCGAGCGCTCGATCTGTTGAACACACCTCTGGAGTGGGATGTAGACTGAAGTGGTATACACTTACCCTTGATAGCGCAATAGTTATGGGGCTAGGTTAAAGTCGACATTAGACAGACAGGACAAAAACAATATACCCCGGGATTTTACGATCCGGGAGCATAAAAATTCTAAAAAAACAAGGCAAATTATTGGCAAACAAATTGATAAAAAAAAACCAGCAGTTTTGTTCAAAGTCATAATTTCATAAGTTCTATTTTCGATACAATGAACATTTCATCAAGTACAATCTATTTTTAAGACAACACCTGACTGACGTGTTTCATACTTATTGTCATGCCATTAATTACACCTGAATTGTCGACGGATTTTTCCGTTATTTCTCAATCGTAACAAGGAGCACACGGCGGGTGTGACCAGTTGGCAGGGGATGCTCACTCCTCAATGTTACCTGATTCCACCTCTGATGTTTTAGAGCTTCATTTCTGCTCTTCTCATAATTTGTAATCTTAAATGGATTTTGAGCCTGAATTAAAATTATTCATTATCTTTACATATTTCATTCCATTTCCGAGATGTTATCATGTACATTTTTATCATTTTTAAGATAGGATAAAAACTAGTGTTGTCAAAAATCGGATGATTTTTAATACTCAGTAATAGGGTATTCGCTTACTTTCCTAGCGAGTACCCGATTACTCGAATGGTTTTTCTTTATTGACCTCAAAACATGCGTTGTGGCAACACACATTGAAAAAATTACGCACTTTGAAAATTTTTTTTCAAAGTGCGTTAAAATTGGGGACAAAATCAACGCACTTTGAAAATTTTTTTCAAAGTGCGTTAAATTTTGGACCAGTTCAACGCACTTTGAAAAAATTTTTCAAAGTGCGTTAAGAGTCAACATCAATATATTTTACCATGGAGACACTTAACGCACTTTGAAAAAAACTTATATTTTAGTAATCGAAAGATTTTATTTGTTATTTATCTTTCAACAAACTAACCCTAACCCTAACCTCAAAAAATAACGTCGAAAAGAGGAGAAGATGGGTATAAGATCCCTAGCCTCAGTCCAAATCTTTATCTTTCCAATACATAGGTAACAAACGGGGGAGGCGAGCAATAAACCCAAAAGGGGTAAGCTGCATTTCAATGCTTATACGATGTATATATCTTTCCAAAATAAGTGGGGTGCTTAGCCTCCCCCCCCCCCCTCTCCCCTGGCCCTTCGCCCGGTCTCGATTTCTATGCTTTACTCAAAACATTCATATCATTATGCATTTACCTAACTGGTATGACGTTGAAAACTTTCAATATTAAATGAGTTAATTAAAACAGATGAAAACTAAAAATTTTTAAGTACAGTAAAACGTATGAGAGAGAAAGAATTTTCATAGTTTTGAACAATCAAAATAACCTCCTTTTTATGATGATAAATGCTAAGTTGCTTAAAGTTGTCCACTGTTAGTTCCCCCTTCACACCTTAACATCTTTTTATCAAAGACTAGAATTGAAAAAAAGAATTAATGATCTTAAACAATGGTCACTCGTTTTTTCAAGACCCTTTTCCCTTTTATCAAAGCCTCAAATATTTAAAACGTCAATAACTCAGGTCCTTAAGTGACTCTATCATAAAAAAATTATCCAACCAGGATCTGTTATTTATCATACCCATTATTTGTAGGAATATTGATCAATCTTTACATTTTTTTCAAAGTGCGTTAATATGGTCGATATTAACGCACTTTGAAAAAAAAATTAATTTAACGCACTTTGAAAAATTTTTTCAAAGTGCGTAATTTTTCAAAGTGCGTTGTAACAATGCGTCTTCACGGTCAATGTACTACTGTATCTAGTAACTGTAACATATGTAACTTCATCATTTGTAGCAGACTTTATAAAAAGCAAAAGTACTACATATAGAATTTATTTATAATTAAAATTTTACACACATGACATCTTCTAAAGCATCCGGTTATAGTTGCCTGTTTTTTGGAATATACATCGTTTGCTTCAGAGTGTCGTTCCAAGCGTGTATACATCAATTCCATTCCTGACGGCTTTAAATTCAACCATTTAAAAACAAACTCCATGATGCTTCCGTTGCATGTTCTTTAACCATGAACTTTTGACCAGTATTAGTTTATGTTAGGCAATTATAATTTACATAATTCTCTCATGCTTGTTTATACCTCTTGGCAATCAAAGCAATCAATTAGATAAACCATGAAATATTAATCAAAACAAATCGATCGTATTTGTAAAACTCTAGGTCAAGTCTATTTTAAATAATGATAAATAAAATGAGCAACATTTATAAATAAAAGAAAACCTTTTTCCTATTGATTTACCCAATATGCATGTGCAGGATTTCTATTTATCCGAGTAACAGAGTAGCATATTTTACCGCATCGTTCGACGGTTAAAGAAATATGAGCTGTAACTTTGAGGTAGGAATTTTTTGTTTCAAAAAAATTACAGAAAAAATAACGTTAATTAACTTCTGTTGTTCATATTTGCGGTGGAAGAACTATTTATAAGCTTGGATTGAATCAAAATTACATTATTATCGTCCTGTACTACTACAGTATATTGTAATATAATGATTTCTTATATAAAACTGTATATTGGATTGTATCTAGAAATCTTTCTTCTGCTTTATTTTAGTCTAATTGATCATAAAGGTCTAAGTTACATATAGATTTATCACAATAACACATTTAAACAGCAAAACAAATTTTAAAAAATGCAGCTCATATTGCTTTAACTAGTTAACCGGGTACTCATTGAAGACACTGACGAAACAGATGCAAAGTTTTTTATCGCATGGTAGCAATGACAATGTCGAAAGTGTTGGGAATCTTTCATGTCCAGATCGAATTGTTCATGTTTTAAACGTAATGTCAAGCGGATTGATACGTTTTTGACGTGAGTCATTGTGACGTAGGCAACTCAGGTTATACTGGTTATACAATACAAATTTATTTTTTATTGAATCAAATGATGCGTTACGACCAAAATTAAATTATCTATATATCTACTATACATTAATAAAAAACATATCTTATAAATCAAAATAATATTAAACATGATGTGTTTGTGAAACACTGATGTCCCAATATGGCAGTTTATGGAGAAAGTTGAGGTATCAAAATCCAAGGTCAAGGCCAAAAGGTCAAAATAGCTGGTATCCAAAGGAAGGTATTCTCACAAGGAATACACCTTGTAAAAGCTCTAGTATTACCTTTTCAAAAGTTACGACCAAAGTCAAAGTTTTTTAAAAGTGGGTTAAACTCTCAGCTCAGTGTCTAATATATATACACCATCAATACACATATGAAGTACGAAAGCTCTAGCATCAACTTTTCAAAAGTTATGACCATACCTGGGAAATATGAAAACCAAAAACCCAACCACTCAAAATTTATGGAAATTATTAAATGTTTACGGACAAAAAGAAATATAGTCAAACAGAAAAACAGACACACAGACAGACAGGGCAAAAACAAAAAGCCCTGCATCTTCAATTAAGGGGCATAAAAATTCTAGCAAAACGGTTGTACACAAAAGGGCCACAAGCAAACATACATATGCTGTTTAAATGGTGAGTGCGTTATTGCATTATGATTATTATTTTTTTTTCAGATTGAAATGTACTCCTGGAAGATCCATCCATCTCTGTGGGGAATGCTGATTCGTTGTCGAAATCGATAACCCTTCCTTTCTCTCCTGACTGCCTATTCTGGACGAAGTTGTTAGCCAAACCTTTCAATCCGAGCTGTCATTTCACTACTACTCATAGTAAATATTTAAGGTTAACGCACTCTGTCATGACTTTTGATTCATTGATGGCCGGTTGCGTATCTCGGATTTAAACCTACGATCAATGATTCCGGGTTTAAATCCAAGTTTTTGCGTTGCAGGCATGTAAGGATTGGCTGAGTACGGCTCAGAATTACGGTAAATTCTGAACCTGGTGTAGGGGTGGTTTAAACCCAGCTTTACAACGTTTCCATGGATTTTTTGGGTAAAATATTTCAATAATTTGAAATATTCCGATGTTGCTGAAATGTTTTATGGTAATGATGATTGCACTGATAGATTTTGCAGTATTTAAAAAGCTATTCTACAAGAAATTTTTTTTGGCAATATTGCATGTTGATTTTTCTTTTTGCACAAATCTTCAACAGCTGTTCAATGTGCCGTTTCAACACTGATGTAACTGTATTGCAAAGTTTTGGAAGATACTTTTAAAATGCATAAATGTACATCAACTTTCTAATATACCAATTTAAGTCAAATTACGAATTTTACATTTTCGTCAACAGCTTATGATACACATTCCAATAATTTCTAATAATGCCGAATTCCCTAGAGATAAAAAGTCTTTCGGTTATCTGATTAATCAGGCTATCTACACACGGCCGTAGGAACCGGGTCGGGGGAGGAAGGACATATTCGTCCCCTATAATTTTGCCGCTGTATAAAATTCTATAGAAAACATAGCTAATATGTGTTTTCTCAAAAATAATGTATTATAAGTTTTTTTTTTTCATTTGATTTTAAACTAAAAATCAAAAATTATACATTGTTCCTTTATTATTTATATACATATTGTGTTTTGGTATTGTTTCTAAATTACTTATTCCAAAGACCCCCATCCCTGTTTTCTTCTCTTCAGTCTTTTGCAAAAGCTTTATTCTGTTTGCAATTTTATATTTTCTTATGGTTTGAGTTTCGATGAAAGATGCCGTGACTTGAATTAAATTGTATTGCATTTTTTAACATCAGTATATATCTTTGATTTTAAATATATCCTTTTAATGTTCAACCAGTTACTAGTATATCAGAACTTGTTTTGAAGTACTGTCATATTAGGAAACATTTTATCCTTCAACATTTTATATGAGTAAGTCAAGATTAGGTAAACCTTACTCAGTTTTATAGCGTGCAACAGAAATGCGACTCAGGTAATCCCGACTCAACTGGGGTTTAAACCCGGTTTACATGATCCACGGATCAGCCACTGAGCTGTACTTATCTGAGCCATAGATACGCGACCGGTCATGAGTGAACATAATTAAATCCTTGTCACGATTGTTGATTCCCTGGATTAACGAATATTAAGCTTATCAGTAGTGCTCAACTAGATTTGTTTTATTCCATTCCTTTTTATATCAAAAACTTAATGGACAAGAAGAAACGTGTATTCGGAGAACATCTAGTTGCAGGGTTTACAGTGTGTTACTGTTTTTTCTATGGTTGTTTTGGTAATAAGCAACATATATCATCTGCAAATAAATTTATTAACCTGCAAAAGTGTGTCAGTATCCTTTTTAAGTATAATAGTTTTTCGTTCAAACCTACATTGATCATAATTCTGTCGTAGTTTGATAAATATATTTTAGAGACTTAACCAGCAAACAGTCATATTTTTTCTGGAGAAAAAATTCTTCAAAATCATATACCAGTTTTTAATATTTTTATTTTTTTTTTTAGATATTAACAGCAAGCAAAATAAATCTTTATAATTCATTTACAGTTTCAAGAGTCCCACTTATCCTCTTCAAAGAAGCTTTAAAAAAGATGTAAATAAAGCTATTCATTATCTATTTACATTACTGTTCTTGGATTTGCCTACACAAAAGAAACTTCCACAGATGGTAAAAGCCTCTTATTCTATACATGTTAATATTAAAAATTTCAATATAAAACACTTATCTAAGACAAAAGTACGCATAACTAGTTTGTTTTTGAAAAAAATGCTTCAGTTTCTGAATTCATATACTTAAGTTATAAATTGGTTGAGTAGTCTGTGAAGAATAAATTCTCAAAATTAATAGTTACTACTAATTCATTTGGGTACAAATTTCACCCAGTTTTTAGTAGTGCTTTTTTGTATTTCTAATAAGCAAAGTTTTTTTTTTACTAAAAAACATCGTCATGAAAAGACTCATTCCGACAATTAAATATTTCAGCGTATTTTCACGGAAGCTCACTTTATACATGTAGAGGGCTCCATTCGTGATCGGAGAGTCATTAGTTCGAACCCTGGCTAAAACTGACCTACGTTAAAAAGCTGCTTCTTTGCTCAGCACTCAGCCCTTTTTTGATGATTGATTGCATGATGTTTTACGTCCTGTTCGAGATATTTTCACTCATATAGAGTCATCAGCATACATAAATGCCTTAAAATTATGATTCTGCAATTTTCTCATCAAAGTGCCGAGTGCTTGGTGAAGGAACAGTTACTGCCTATTTTTGATCGCCACGGGTCAGTCGCGGCCTTGATTCAAACACAAGACCTTCCAATCATAAACACACTACTATTATAGGTCTAATTATAAGTTTTTCAGCGGTGAATGGTGGTGTATGTACGTATATGAGTGAAAATTGGATTTAAAAAACATATCATAAATATTTTTCAATACATGTTAAGACACGTACGTTTATCACAATATTAATTTTCAATCCAACATTACACTGTACCTTGGCATAGAAATAACAAATTTAGATCCTAAAGTAATGTCACAACTTCGATAAAATTGCTACCGGTCGACGTAAAACAACAAAATTATAAATGAAAAAAGCTGTAATATTCATTTCAACTCAGACCTGAAAATATCAATTTAACATAATTCAAAATAATGCGATTTTATTAGTCGCTGCATCTTATTAACATCATATAATGGATACGCTCCGTCATACACTCAAAAGTTTCCCAGTTCAAAGAATGAGAATCCAAATCACATTCATAAATTATCCTTGGCACTCATCGTACACGTTGTCTTTTTATAATTAAGTTCTCTGTCAAATTTCTTTTAACAGTATAAGACAAAGTGTTCATATCCCCTTAAATTACATCACAAATACACGCATGTCTTTTGACAACATTAGACACCGTCTGAACTCTCATCCTCCGGTTTTCCTGTCTTCTGCTTATCATTCAATGACCCATCACTCTCCCCCAAATCAATAACCCATCTATAAACAAGACGCTTTGTGGCAACGCACTTTGAAAAAATTACGCACTTTTTCAAAGTGCGTTAAATTTGGGACCAACTCAACGCACTTTGAAAAATTTTTTCAAAGTGCGTTAAGAGTCTACATCAATATATTTTACCATGGAAACACTTAACGCACTTTGAAAAAAATCATATTTTAGTCATGGAAAGATTTTATTTGTTATTTATCTTTCAAAAAACTATGCCTAACCCTAACCTAAAAATTAATTGATTTACTCCCGTCGAAAAGAGAAGACGGGTATAAGATCCCTCAGTCCGAATCTTTATCTTTCCAATACATAGGTGTTGGTAACAAACGGGGGAGGGGAGCAATAAACCTGAAAAGGGTACGCTGCATTTTCAATGCTTATACGATGTATATATCTTTCCAAAATTAATGGGGGGCTTAGCCCCCAATCCCCTCCCCTGGCCCTTCGCCCAGTCTCGATGTCTATTCTATACTCAAAGCATTCATATAATTATGCATTAACCTAACTGGTATGACGTTGAAAACTTTCAATAATAAATGAGATAACTAAAACAGATAAAAACTAGAAATTTTTAAGTACAGTAAAACGTATGAGAGAGAAAGAATTTTCATAGTTTTGAACAATCAAATTGGTCCCTTTTTATTATGATTAAATGCTAAGTTGCTTAAAGCTGTCCTCTGTTAGTGCCCCCTATACACCTTTACATCTACTTATCAAAGACTAGAATTTAAAAAAAAAAGTTGAAGAAACGAATGAATGAACTTAAACAATCGTCACTCTTTTTTTCAAGACCCTTTAATTTTCCCTTTTATTTTATCAAAACCTTAAATATATAAAACTTCAATATCTCAGGTCCTAGAGTGACTTTATCATAAAAAAGTTATCAAACCAGGATCTGTTATTTATCATACCGACTATATTTGAAGGAAAATTGATCAATCTTTACTTTTTTTTCAAAGTGCGTTAATATGGTCGATATTAACGCACTTTGAAAAAAATTATTTTTTTCAAAGTGCGTTATAATTAGCTTGGTCCCAAATTTTAACGCACTTTGAAAATTTTTTTCAAAGTGCGTAATTTTTCAAAGTGCGTTGTAACAACGCTTATTTACATTCTTGCACTGCAAGTCCGATACTGTAAACGAACTTTTATTCGCGACGACTTTATTTCGCGATTTACCTGGAATAAACTAGTTTGCGACGATTAATTTTCGCGATTGAGCCTTTTTTGATCTGTTGTTAATAGACACATGCAGTTTAAGGACCGGTTCGCGGCGAGAAATATTCGCGATGACGAGGATCTTGCGAACTTTGCGAAAATTTCTCGCACGCGAATAAAAGTTGGTTTACAGTTATTCAACGTAATTGTCTCTACTGGTAATTTCCCCCATTTTGAAAGTAAAAATGTAAAATGCATTACAGCTCGAAGCAGCTTTTCATTAATTTTGGCATTTCCTTTATTTAATGCATCAGAGTAAAACGCAATTTTTATAATAAACAATAATATAGCAATGACGTCATTTAATTTCTAACTCATTAATAGAAATGAAGGATATGGAGATAACGAACAGTATTCAACATCAAAGCCTAAAATGACTTAAATTTTGTCTTTCAAAATTATTGGGTGATTAGCCACGTTTTTAGATGTTTTTGTAATGTGTTTGTCTATTTAATCACCAAAACTTCTCTTTATAACTTGACCTTTGTTTGTGACTCGGCGACATTCCTCTGCTTTATGTTAAACATGTAAAAGATGATTTCAATTTAACATTATTAAACTAAAATTTCAATCTGTATAAGATTTAAATGTGTGCATATTTTGGAATATTGTATTTTATGATATTACGCCAAATTAAAGAATATGGGCACTGTGACATTACTTTTGGATAAACCCTCGTATAAAGCAACAGAGGCTGGGATTTTTTTTTGGTTTTATATTGGATGTGTTTCCTTAAAAAGATTAACTTAGATATTCAATACATTATATTTCTAACAACTACTGTTCAAATGGTTACAATAAAAAAGAAACTACAGTTTACAATAATGAACAGGTTTGTGATGTACTTGGTAAAGTAAGTTCATTGCACGTTTCGTCGCCAGACGATGGGCCAGATATGAAAAAGAAGATGTTGACACTTTGTCAGACTGGATTAAATGTATCAGATCCATGTTAAAATCACATATCAAAAGACTGAGGGGCAATATGAAAACGATCTATCCTTCTTATGTATTCAATAATCCAGAAGAGAGAAAAAAAACAATTAGATGGATTACATGATCAGTACATGTACGTACTGGTCCCTGCTGACAAAGCAGGTAACAACATTGTCTTCGTTGTAAGGCTAATTATATAAATTGTATTTTAGAAGAACGTGAATTTAATTCAACAAGTGGTAATCCAACTTATACTTATAGTTCCTTTCTAAGGAAGAAATTCTTCAAAATCATATATCAGTTTTGAATATTTTTAATATTCCAAAGAACCAAAATGAATTCGAACTACCATATACAAGAAGAATTATAAGATTCCGAAACTTCAAAAGAATCCTAAAAACAAAGATACATAGCGGGTTCCAGTAAATGTTAATCCAAGCCCCTTTCTTTACATGTACCCCTCACTAAGATATTAACAGTAGTAAAGGAGAAACTTCAAGAGTACTGTGCAACAATATATTCAAGAAGTGGTGTAAATCAGATGTGGATACTTAAGATTCCAAGGAACTTTTGGACAATTTGAAATCACAAGATTTCACCAAAATCAACAGCTTAAAATCTTACGACTTTTCAATTTTATACACAACCATTCCCCACGATAAATTAAAGTCCAGGCTTTTTTATATCATTGAAAGCTGATTTTTCAATAAAAATGGAACTCGTAAATTAACTTACATGTACCTTGTCATTGGTCATTTGCAAAATTATTTTGTTAAAAATCATTCTGATTGTACACACAAGTACTCTGAAGTTGACATCAAAAAGATGCTTGAGTTTCTGATTGACAATATCCATGTCGTTTTTGGAAACCAGGTCTTCCAACAATCAATTGGAACTCACATGGGTACCAATTGCGTCCCGTTATAAGTAGACCTATTTTTGTATTCATATGAAGCAGAATTTGTGTATGCGTGAAAAGAAGAAAACACTTGCTGTGGCCTTCAACTCGACATTTAAATATATCGACGACGTACTGTCAATTAAGAATGGTAATTTCCATTCTTATGTCGATACGATATATTCTAGTGAGCTTGAGATAAAAAATACCACAGAGTCTGACACATCTGTTTCTATTTTTGGATTTTTTACTTGAAAAAGACGTTAATGGTAATCTAACAACCAAGCTCTCTGATAAAAGTGATGTCTTTAAATTTTCTGTCGTCAATTTCCATTACTTATGCAGCAATATACCTTCATCAACTGCATACGGATTTAATATATCGCAGTTGATTCGATACGCAAGAGCATGCCCTACTTATGAACAGTTTCTAAAACGAGGTAAATTACTGACAAACAAGTTGATGAAACAAGAATTTCAGCAGTCTCGTTTAAAGTCATCAATTCCTAAGTTCTATGGTCGATACAATGACCTTGTCAGCAAATACAATTTATCATGGAGTCAAATGCTGACTGACGTTTTTCATACCAATTGTTAGTCCATTATTTATCCACTGAATTGACGATGGATTTTTCCGTTATTTCCCGATTATGACAAAGGAGCACAAGGCTGGTGTGACCGGTCAGCAGAGGATGCTCACTCCTTCATGGCACCTGATCCCACCTCTGATATTACGAAGGTCCGTGTTTGCTCTGCTCCTATTTTGCATAATTTTATGGACCTTTGATCTTGAATACTGTTCGTTATCTCCATATGTTTCATCGGTATGACACATGTGTGACAACGCACTTTGAAAAAATTACGCACTTTGAAAATCTTTTTTAAAATGCGTTCAAATTGGGACAAAATCAACACACTTTGAAAAAATTGTTCAAAGTGCGTTAAATTTGGGACACACTCAACACACTTTGAAAAAATTTTTCAAAGTGCGCTAAGAGTGTACATCAACATTTTTTTACCATGTGGACATTTAACGCACTTTGAAAAAAAATATGTACAAAACAAAAAATCTAGACTTAGATTTTAGTAATTGAAAGAATCAATTTGTAATTATTATATCATTCGAAAAACAATTTAATTTAGATTGATTTGCCCTCATTGAGAACAAGGAGATAATGAATAAGCCTAACTCTTTTTTTTCCTTATACATAGCCGTCTGTAGCAAATTGAAAGTGGAATCCCCCCAGACAAGACCCAATTTTTAATGCCTATATTATGTATATCTTTGCATTTGTGTGACTAACCCCCCAAGTGCTACACCCAAATATATGTATTTGCATAACTGGTGTGACGTTGTTAAGTTTCAATAAATTTTACATTAAAAGCATGCAAACTGGAAAATATTAAGTAGTAAAACAATTCAGAGAGAAAGAATTTTCAAAGTATGGAAAAATCAAAACCGCTCACTTTCACATCCTGAAGTGACCTTCTTACCAAAAGTTATCCAACAGGTTCAATTATTTATCATACCTAAGATTTTCAAGAATATTCAAGAATATTGACCAAGCTATACACATTTTTTCGAAGTGCGTTAATATGGTCGATATCAGCGCACTTTGAAAATAAATTTTATTTTTTCAAAGTGCGTTGATTTGGTCCCAAATTTAACGCACTTTGAAAATTTTTTTCAAAGTGCGTAATTTTTCAAAGTGCGTTGTAAAACACGTGATAGTATAAGATAGAGAGCTTTAAGGCTTTAAATAGAAAATTACTGTAATGCAAAGGTATTAGAAAACTTGTATAAAGTAACATAAAACTTAAAATCCCTATCTGAAAGTCTCGAGAGCTTAAATTTTTGTTCACGAGGAAGTGTCCTGGAAATTTAGTAAAAATGCGTGAAATCGAAAAAAAAAACTACTTTGCTACTACATCGCGATTATATTCATTATGTTATAAATTTTTTCTCAACTTTACTGCTCTGGCTTCAGGCAATAAAGTAGGAAGGTTTAAAGCTAACATTAAATTTATCTACATAAAAGGAATATGTGAAAAGAATGGTAACTCTAACTTTATTGCAAACACAATAATTGGAATTCTTAATTTTTATTTCTGTCTCAATTGACCTTTTTTAACAGAACGTTAATGTTTTGCAACTAATCGGTAAAAAAGAACAATTATCAAGTTTTCATTTTAAGGAGCATTGATTTGCGACAAGTCGACTTCTTGAAAGAATAATTTTTTTTTATATTTTACTAGAAAAAATACATTGATGGCAATTTCGTACCTAAACTGGGTGAATTTTAACTTTTCTATCGTCCCATATTGATGTAGAAATACACTGTAATACGTTATTATTTGCATGTGGAGTTTATGTGCCCCAGAATATCCAGTACAAAAGAGAATGCACTACCTTACTAAGAGAATAGTCAAGTATTACATATGTGATAAGTACATGTTCTTTTTTTAAAATTTGTTTTACGATTGAATATACGAGTATAAGCAATTTTAAGACACACTGACCAATGATTAAACTCGATCGCTTGATGAAGTTTTTTACCATAAAAATTGGAAGTTATTAACAGTTAATATTAGAATATTCTTTTGAAAAATAAAAAAATATTTAAAAACTGTCATGCAAGATACAAGTAACATGTGTGGGAAACATTAATAAACATTCAGACATCAGACTTATTTGTAATTTTTTCATATCAAAATATTGAAGATTAAATTTTGAGATAACGAACATTTTTCAAGCTCAAAAGGAAGTTCAAACAATATGCATCAGGTGCAGAGTAAATAGTCATTGGTCCTCATATGACGGAACACGCCCGCTATATGCTACTTGTAATGATTGGGAAATCACGAGAAAAGGTAAACACGGTTGATATAAAAAAGTCAGTCAGCATTTGACTCAGTCATAGAATGACAAAACCTTTGCAAGAAACTTGCAAAACGATGACTTCAAACATGTTTGTCATTAGCTAGCCTGGAAAAAGACATTGTTTGTACTCAGACCATGTTCTTGCGTATCTTATAAACTGAGAGATGAACCTCATATGCAAACGTCAAAGGCATATTGCCAAATCTGTAAGGGAAGCTTAGATTGAAAAATGTAATCCAACAACTCGGTAGCTGGCACTCAAAATACGTTACATTAAAATAAATGCATTCAGGTTTTGAATTCCACACTTAATGTTAAGAATTCCAAACTAAATGTTCCCCTTATACATGTACATGTACTGTCATTGACTATGGTAAGAGAGAAGTGAGCATATGGTTGTTTCTCTCCAGAATTTAATTGGGATCTGATAAACTTTTTACATCCATTTTCAGTGATTTAACATATAAATCAGTTCCAAACTAAATGTTCCCCTTATACATGTACTGCCATCGACTATTGAAAGAGAGAAGTCAGCATATGGTTGTTTTTCTCCAGAATTTAAATAGGATCTGATAAACTTTTTCCACCCATTTCAGTGATTAAACGTATAAATCAATTCCAAACTAAATGTTTCCCCTTATACATGTACTGCCATCGACTATCGAAAGAGAGAAGTCAGCATATGGTTGTTTGTTTTTTCCAGAATTTAATTAGAATCTGATAAACTTTTTTACATCCATTTCAGTAATTAAACGTATAAATCAAGTCTATTAGGCCAGCTAATGGTTGCTGTGATAAATTGTAAAATTTTAAAACATCCTATCAAAATGAAACAACAAATTTAAACCTTTCGAGGTCAGCATTTAGCTGCTTAAATAAAATAGTACTTTGGTCAGTGATCTTGCAAAGTGTTCGCTTTGAAAATTACGAGGGGTGATCAAAAAGTTCGCAAACTAATTGAATAACTTCCATACAAGAAACAATATTTGGTTTTAATGTTGATTATATTTTAAATTAATCCTCCCCGATTTTAATGCACATCAACCACCGTTCTGCGCATGCGCGAATCACGTGAAATTGGCGGTCACGTGACCCCCTTCGTAGCGTTCTGTCACAAAAATTAAAAGATTTTTCCGAGTTTTATATTTCTTTCCATGTGTGTTAATTTTTATGACAAGAACAATTAATTTGTCAGAAATGGTCATATCTCGGCAACAGAATGGGTGGATAATAACATCCTTTCCAAAAATAAGCATGGCGACCATTAAAACACAAATCTTCTGTCTCAGGAGAGACCTTTATTCAAGGTGGATAGAGAATGGGTGCATCCTTTTTATCATATCTAATATGTTTAAAATCTAAAGTAAACGATATCTTAGGTATTTAATACTTATATCATTGTTCAAATATTCAACTATTTTTCAAAGTGCTAATTAGAGGTCTTTGATAGCAAATTGCTTAATTAAAAATACATATCTTTTCAAACTTGCTTTCACTGGGCAAGATGACAAGTATAATTTTTAACCATCAGCCTTCCTTCACTAAAACGATTAATCCAATCATTAATTGAATTTATAGGAACTCATTTATCTCAATAAACTGTGTACAAATTATTATATGATACTGTAGAGGGATTTCTAAGATATTACAATAAATTGTACAGTCGTTTGGTGAACGAGTTCGACTGAGACAACCATTTTTCGTCACCTAAATAGTGACGTCATTTTCACATTGTGACGTCACAAACAAGGAAAGAAACTTTATTCAGCATATGCTATTTATAGACCTTGTGTATGGCTACCGGTATGTGTGTACCGAATTTCATTCTAATCTGAATTGTGGTTTTGTAGATATAGAGATAGTTTGCGAACTTTTTGATCACCCCTCGTAAGTGCTAATTAGATGCACATTTTACTCTTCAAATTGCCCTTAAATATGCGAGCTAATATACTTGAGGACAGCACCCAGCTGCTCATAAAATCTATGTATGGTAGTTGGAATTTAGCTTTAAGTTTGGTCTTGAGAATTGTGTATCAGGTCAGCATATGTCCGTTTACAAAATTGTATCATGTCATGAGCTTAGAAGTTCAAAAATTCGTGTATCAGGTCAGCGTACAGCTGCTTATAAAAACTGTATGTTAGTTGGAGCTCAGCAGGATTTTGTTCTGAATTTTGTGCATAAGTTCAGCATATGGATGTTCACAAAATATAAATTGTAAAAATGAGCTCATGTTGTTTATGAGGTAGCATATGGTCTCTTTTTTAGTCTCGTTAACCTTATGTTACTCACAGGTTTAGTAACCTTTGTCCTTTATATTTTGTTACTTATTCAGTTATAACTGTGTGCTTATGTGGGTTTTTAATGTTTATGCTTATTTAGCCCATACGGTTACATGATATTCAGTACACAATGTTATTATCTGTTAAAGAACACATGTTTGCTACAATTAATATTGAGCAGTATATAATTTATGAAATGTCTTTCCTCGGGTGGCGCTGCATGCGTCATGCAAGCATTTAGCATGCTGTGTGGCCTCTTTGTTTACGCCACCTTCTTGTTACACAAACTTGGTAATCATTATATAACAATAGCTGGGTTAAGAACTAAGTCGCAATATATCATATCTAAGTTGAAACTAATCATTATTTGGCCTTATCCCAGCTATAATTTACATGATTGTATGTAATATTGTATATTTATGTGTTTTTGTTTACTTTCGTCATTTATCTGGTCAATAAATGACATTTTCACTCAAATCAAGTTCTCGTGTCTTCACTAGTGTTTCAAGTAACAAGAACAAGCTACGGAAAGGCTTTTCATATTGTGAGAGTTATTTTTATTAGTGGAAAAGTTGTGGATAAAAATACAATTTTATGTTTCATAAAATGTTTTATATACAATCTTTTTTACATTGTTTTTGACAAATTTAGATTAAAATTGCAGTTGTTATTGATTTTTAATGTAAAAGAATGGGATCGACTGGATAGGGATCGAACTCATGTTTGGATCGGGTTCGGCTTGACCGGGATCGAGTGTTCAATTTATTTAATTTTGCGGAAACATGAGGTTGCAAGCAATTTACCGCCACCTCCCATCCTCCTCCCATTTAATACCAATATTTGAATTTTTGTTGTATGGAATTTTTCCTCAATGTATAACATCAAGCATATACCATGCCGTGTGGCCTCTTTGTTTACGCCACCTTCTTGTTACACAAACTTGGTAATCATTATATAACAATAGCTGGGTTAAGAACTAAGTCGCAATATATCATATCTAAGTTGAAACTAATCATTATTTGGCCTTATCCCAGCTATAATTTACATGTTTGTATGTAATATTGTATATTTATGTGTTTTTGTTTACTTTCGTCATTTATCTGGTCAATAAATGACATTTTCACTCAAATCAAGTTCTCGTGTCTTCACTAGTGTTTCAAGTAACAAGAACAAGCTACGGAAAGGCTTTTCATATTGTGAGAGTTATTTTTATTAGTGGAAAAGTTGTGGATAAAAATACAATTTTATGTTTCATAAAATGTTTTATATACAATCTTTTTTACATTGTTTTTGACAAATTTAGATTAAAATTGCAGTTGTTATTGATTTTTAATATAAAAGAATGGGATCGACTGGATAGGGATCGAACTCATGTTTTGATCGGGTTCGGCTTGACCGGGATCGAGTGTTCAATTTATTTAATTTTGCGGAAACATGAGGTTGCAAGCAATTTACCGCCACCTCCCATCCTCCTCCCATTTAATACCAATATTTGAATTTTTGTTGTATGGAATTTTTCCTCAATGTATAACATCAATCATATACCATGCCGTGTGGCCTCTTTGTTTACGCCACCTTCTTGTTACACAACCTTGGTAATCATTATATAACAATAGCTGGGATAAGAACTAAGTCGCAATATATCATATCTAAGTTGAAACTAATCATTATTTGGCCTTATCCCAGCTATAATTTATATGATTGTATGTAATATTGTATATTTATGTGTTTTTGTTCCCTTTCGTCATTTATCTGGTCAACAAATGACATTTTCACTCAACTCAAGTTCTCGTGTCTTCACTAGTGTTTCAAGTAACAAGAGCAAGCTACGGAAAGGCTTTTCATATTGTGAGAGTTATTTTTATTAGTGGAAAAGTTGTGGATATAAAGTTGTGTTGTTATGATACCATATATTTTTCTAGTAAATTATTCAAATATATATATAAAAAAAGGAGTGCATGTCAAACTCGCTAGAGTCAACACATGAATGGAAGTAACTTTTGTAAATTGATAATACGTCGATATATTTCAAAGTCAATGTGAAAGCCATGGCAAGTGCTCTCTTCTTTTCATGTACAACATTTGAATGTCTTTTAACGAAATAATTTTTAAAGAGCAACAAAAAGTGAGGTATTTTTACGAGTTCCATTTTTATAAGAAAAAAGCTGCTTTCAAATATTCAAAGAGACTGGACTCCAATTGAGCGTGGAAAGGTTTGTGCAAAGTCATACAAGTCATAAAAGACATGTTGTTTTTCAATACAAATCTAAAAAAAATGAACATAAACACGTTTTTCTTCCACTTTTATCTCGAGGAATATGGCAAACGGCGTAAATTTCACTTCATTTTTTTTATTTTACGCGGTTTTGTAGTGCACAATATTTTATAAGAAAAAAAATTAAGTTCAATATATTTAATTGACGTATAATGAAAAACTCGATTTATTAACGATGATATTGAAACAATTAATTTCTGTTCAAAAATGAATATCCATTTGATTTAAGATATTCATATGTCAATATTCTAAAACAGATTGTTACGATAAAATATGTCGAGCTCGAGAAATCACTGGAATTTCTAAAATGAGGTAAACTATTGATAAATAAATAGCTGAATCAAGAATATCAACATATCTTTTTCTGTTAAAACAATAGAACAAGTATGCATTCACTTGCCAGTTGCCAAAATGAATGAGTGTGAGTGAGAAAGTAAGAGCGAATGGCATGTATAAAAGAAATACTTTATGCTGTAATGTGTTTGTAATAAGATCATGAAAAAAAGAATAAAAAAATATCAACATTCTCGTTTAAATTCATCATTTCTTCAATTCTATGGTCAGCACAACGACCTTTTCATCAAATACGATTTATTAGTCAAAGCTGACTGACTTAATTCATGCTAATTATTAGGCCGTTATATACCCACTGAATTGTCGACGGATTTCCCCGTTTTTTCCCGATCAAATGACAAGGAGAAAACGGCCGGTGTGACCTGTCGGCAGGGGGAGGCTACCTCCTCTATGGCACCCGAGCCCACCTCTGATTGTTTGGAGGTCCGTGTTTGCTCTGCTCGAATTTTGTAGTGTTTGATGGATCTTTGAGCTTGAATACTGTTCTTTCTACTTTTCATGGAATTAGAGCAATAAAACCTCTAAGACATATCAGGTGGGATCAGTAACATGGTCGCATGCGCCGTATGCTTTTTTTATGATCGGGCAAACTAAATAATCCATATATATTGAGTAAGAAAATAAAAACCTAACAATTTATAGTAAAAAAGTTTGTAAACGTTTGATTTAAGTAGGAATCTTCTCATATTTCTTGTATTTAAAAATTTAATAAAATTTTCACGGAATCTAGAAGACGAATGATGGTATCAGGTATCAGTGAGATTAATTTGACCGTTTTATTAGTTTTTTTTTTAGCTTACTATATTTAAATTTTTTCCATTAATACACAACAAGATTGCCACTTTTCCTAAATATTAAAAATAAAATTAAAATTTGTGAAAGTGTAAGGATGTGTCAATCAAACACATCCAAAAATTGGAAGTTTCAATAGCTTTTAGATGAAATAAGATTTTCAATATATTTTCCTGTGATATGCTATTACAATATATAAGTCGTGAAATTATACAGAAAATATTGACTTTAAATGCACCTTTAATTGTTATTTAACAACCAACGTTTATATGTTTTAGTTGATTCGATACGCAAGAGCATGCTCTACTAATTAACAATTTCTGAAGCCAGGTAAATTATTGACAAACAAAGTCTAGTAGTTTTAAATAAGCGAATGAAATGTTCAGAAATATAATGATATTGAACAAAATTCATTTTCAAATTCTTTTTTAAAAATACAAACCGTAAGTGGAGCCAACTCAAATAAATGAAAACAGTAAATCTTTTTACAGAAAAAAACGTTTGTTTTAAGGAAGCAATGAATGCAGAACAGTTCATGAATTTGTTAAAAGCAGCACATACTTTCACAATAAATGAGTTTGTATTATGCATCAGCAGCATTTGGATTATAGCATCAGTCTAATGGCTCTGTGCAATAACGCAACATGAGATGAGACAGCAAAACAAACACTTCAGTGGAATGCCATGCCGAAATTCATAAAACGAGGTTGAACATACAATCAAACATCTCAGCGTAGAAGATAAATCCAATGGAATGCCACGACGGTGATCTTCCAATGATGTTTAATACTTAAGTCAAAACCTGATACGAAAGAGAAAAATCAGCAACAGACAAACTTTTCAAAATTGTTTAAATTATGAACCCTTTTCCTTAGGAGATAAGATGGAGTCAAAATAAACTGTAATTATAATTGAAAGTATCTTTTTTGTCTCAAATTCTATCTGCTACAAATTTCGTGTACATTAACTTTCATTTTGGATTCAGGGCAACGAGGAGAAATTTGAGATATTCCAATGTCGGTCACATTTTTTTCAGTTAACCCAGCTTGAAAAGCAGTCAAATAAATGTTTGCAGAGAATTTTTACATTTTCGCAAAAGGTCAACTCTGTCTTTTAAAAAAATTAATTAAAACTAAAAATGTTGGTCATTCAAGATTAATATTTAATGATACGAGACATGATTTATTAATCAAACCGATCACTATTCGATTGTATTCGAACACATATCGATTGATTGGTCAACGTGTTCATGACTGTAGATGAAAGAAGAGTAAGAACACTTTTAAAAGAGGAATTTAGTAATGATCTCAAATATCTAGGCACTGTAGGGTCTGTTTGTAATTAAAAAGTTTGGAAGCAAACGTGACATACCTGTACAAAATGCAGGATGTAGACTTTTAGTAAAATTCTGTCGACTATATATAGTGCTGAATGTGTTTAAGATTAAGATTTGTACTTATATTCTCAACATGTTTTTTGTTGGAAAATGTAAGTTTTAAGAACCGGTAAGTTGGACTATAGTGCTGAATGTGTTTATGTCGACAAAATAGATCAACAAGGATTGGCAGTTTTTGTCATGGCTTTATTGATTAATAGTCAAAATGAATCATCAATACAATGATGTACACAAGTTATCAATGCAATATGTACCCAAAGTGTATACTGTCTGAATATCTGCTACACAATGGGTACAATGATATACAATGATAGTTCAATGATATACAACGATATTCAATGATATGCAACGATATTCAATGATATGCAACGATATTCAATGATATTGAATGAAACAACGATATTCAACGATATTCAATGATATACAACGATATTCAATGATATGCAATGATATTCAATGATATGCAAAGATATTCAATGATTTTCAATGAAACAACGATATTCAACGATATTCAATGATATTCAATGATACACAACGATATTCAATGATATGCAACAATATTCAATAATATACAATGATATTCTATGATATACAATGATACGTGCATTGCAATGAGCAGGTAAAAATGTATTACCAGGACAATCTACATCGACTTTTTCAACAGTGATTGACGTAGAAAGTTCATAGAACAATGATACAGTGACATAAGCCCAATTATTGGTCACGGACCCTGGAAGATAACAAGATCAGCAGCGAGCTTCTAGCAAAATTCGGCCATATGTCTTCACATGAGAGCACATAAAGCTGGGCATCCGCCACATGCGGGTAAATTTTGCCCATGCCATGACAACACTGCTATTAGTTACAGTTCTGCAAGTTAATTGCTGTTTGTCATATGCAGTATACCATAAAACAAGAGAATTTCAGATGACTAATTAATGATTAGATGATTCAGTTAAAGTGATATTGTGAATGTTTGGTTCGACCTGTTTCCAGGTCATTCCTCAAAACATCTGATATTGATGTTGTGTTGTAAGTTCAATTCAATCATTATCAAAATTGACTATGACTTTAAATGGATGTAGGTTGAAATGCATTGGACTTCCATTCTACCTTTAATCTTTATATCATCTTCAGACAATCCGGATGGATACAAGTGTGTTGCATATTCAATTCTAAATGAATGAGACTTAATTGTCTTATTATCCATGCAAAAAATTGACTAGATTTTGTAACATTGAAGTATTTTGGTATGAAGACCATTGCTTACCACCAAGGTGAACGAAAATTAAACCTGGAATGTTGGGTCTAATTGACTAGTAGCTGTGGAGTGTTTTAAATAATTTAGATGTTTCTTGGTTTTGCATGCTGATTAGTTTTTTGGACCCCTAGTATGCATTCAAATTTGAGTTTTCTGTAACTTACCATCTTTGATGACCAAAACCAATGATTTTTTAGCTGAAACTGTAAACTCGCTAATTCTATGAAAGTCAAAAATCGTTAAGTGAAGGCCAGAGTAAAGAATGTTGTTTCATGCAAGGTTGAAAAACTGATGGGAGAGATTTTGTTATGTGATTAATCAGAGACCATGTAATTGGTGGATGAGCGCCTTTAGTGGGGTTTAATCTGAACAAGCCTTCGAACATGTTGAATGTTTAGTAGTATCGGTCCGAAAATGTATTTAAAGATCATAGCTTATGGCGCTAATATAGCATCATACGGTTGCATGTGCCACAGGAATGGTTGCAAAGTAAGGTATATGGTTGAAAGCTGGTATACAAGAGCAGCCAAAGTATTTGTAAGGAGTATTGAAATTTTATTCTTAAATGACTGAAGTAGTTCTAATTCCCTACGGTAAGTTATACAGTGTAGCTGTATTTGTGATAGAATCTACATGTGGATTAAGAGATTAAATAATTCCTTCGTTAACTGTGAAGGGCACTTTTCAGCAATCAGTGACAAGGATTTGAAGTGATTCCACTGAAATCAGGAAATTTGCAGTAACATTCTTGTAACTTGAACTATGTTCCCCTTTGATTTAAATGTTATTTTTTAACACAACACAAGTGATCTAATTAACTACATAACTCTTGAAAATCTACTAGACTGCAAATTTGAAATATAGAAATTGGCAATATTATTGATAATATTATTATTTTATTTTCTATTATTCATTTATTTATCATTATTATCATAATATTTATTTATTTATTTATTTAATTTATTATTATTATTTATTTATTTATTTATTATTATTATTATTTAATTTATTTTTTATTTATTTATTTACTTATTTTATTTTATAAAACTACGCAATCCATGTCCATATTGGACATAGTGATGGACCCATATTTATTTTTTTGTTTGTTTGTGTGTGTGTGTGTGTGTGTTTTTAAAGTAAAAATTTAACTCAAAATTCAGAGATCTAAAAATAAACTGCATTAAATTTGCTTTGGGGTGACCTTCTTGAAATTGATAATTAACAAAAGAATAGGTTTTAACTCTTTATTGTACTCTGTAATGAATATGGTATGATTTGTAGGATTTATATCTAGACCAAGAAATTTAAATTAGTGGTTGGGCCTTCAGTTTTATCTGAATTAATTGGAATCCCTATTTCCTGACAAGTTTGTACATATTGTAGCAATGCTTTAGATATATATTTAGACCAATCTGACCAGTTCTTGGAACCCACAAAAAGAAAATCAATTAAGTATTCAATTAAATTTGAATTTTTACTTATATTCACAGCATGTTTTTTGTTGGAAAATGTAAGTTTTAAGAACCGGTAAGTTGAGCCACAAATGCATTTTTGGCACACGTGATGGCTTAAAAAACATTATTTTCTATTCAGGATTCGAAGAATTTATGAACAGACTCGGTTTCCTTTTTCAAAAAGTCAATTCATTTTTTTAACAGGGAATTGAACACAATTTAATGCAAATATTATAAAGACCTAATTGCTTATTGAACTTTTGAATGAAAAGACATCATGTATAATTTGTTTATTGTATAATCGATGTGAATCACTACATTAGGTGTTGTATTTAAAAATCTCATCAATTATTCTTTGACACATAATGGCTTGAAAGATTTCCTACATTTTTTATGTGGTCGTTGAAACCATACGGAAAGGCCATTTCCATTTTAATGATCCGTATACTTCTTTTTGTCTTCGAACGACGCTCTCAAAGTGGTACCAGTACTATTAGTTTGATGTTTTTTGTTTTTTGTTAAAATTTCTAACTCTTATCAAATAATTAGATCTAAAGTCGTCAGGTGAATTGAAATATTTACAGAGATGTTGAATGTCGGATTGTTTTTGAGCTTGAGATAAAAGATACCACAGAGTCTGACACATCTGTTTCATACTTGGATATTTTACTTGAAAAAGACGTTAATGGTAATCTAACAACCAAGCTATATGATAGACGTGATGACTTTAACTTTTCTATCGTCAATTTCCCTTACTTATGCAGCAATATACCTTCATCACCTGCATACGGAGTGGGAGTGTATATATCTCAGTTGATTCGATACGCAAAATCACGCTCTAAGTATGAACAATTTCTTAAACGATGTAAATTAATACCTAAGAGCATACGGTGGGTGTGACCGGTCAGCAGGGGATGCTCACTCCTCCATGGCACCTGATCCCACCTCTGATGTTTCGGAGGTCCGTGTTTGCTCTGCTCCTATTTTGTATTGTTTTATGGACTTTGATATTGAATACTGTTCGTTATCTCCATAGCCTTTTCTTCTTTAAGATAACGCACATAGACAATGTTTTAAGTTGCACAAGACACATTTTTATAACTTTTAGTAAAGAAACTCTGTCCAGTTAGATTGTAATAAACGATGTTTTCGTTAACAAAATATTACAGGTTTTGCAAAATTTGGTAGAACACTTGGAAATATAACAAAATTATTTCGGATTGGTACATAAGGTAGAAATCTTCTCATATTTCTTTCACAGAATCAAGAAGACAATATCACTTAGTAATTGTAACAGTTAAATTAACGTTGACAGTTTTATATTGAAGTCAAGGTCAGATCAAGGTCATTACCTTTTCCATGGATATCAAGAATTAAAAAAAAATACTATTACCAAATTGATATAAATAATTTAACTAAAATTGATTTTGGCTTATCTGAATTCTCTCCACGTTTCTTTTATTTTGGGAATATTTTGGTTATTTTCATATGCTTTCTATATTTAAATTTTTCTTATTTTCACGTCTGGTAAAGTGGTCACGTAAAGATACAAAATTATATAAAAATAAAAAGTTTTGATCGCTTACTTTTTTTTTTACTTTGATTTTAACAGATTTTCGGCTCAAATGTGTACTTAGACTTGAAGGTTTTTAAACACAATTGTAGTTAGTTTGGAAAATCATATTTATTTGAAAACTTTAGTCCCTTATAAATAATTAAATTACATTTGAAAATTTCATCAAACATTTGATGGTGTAAAATTATGAGTAAACTTAACTCATTGTTCTATCATAATTTTGAGAGGCAAAGCAGAATATATTTTCATACGCCACCATTTCGCCAAAAATATATTCCCTGTTAGATTTCAAACTCAGTTTACCAGTTCTATTTACAGTTGAACAATTTGGATGAGAAAGATATAATCTTTTAAATCTCTTACATCTAAATATATAACACATCTAAGAAAATATGATTTAAATGTTTCATCTAATCAGAAACAAGAGAAGATCCTATTCTAAGGACCAAAAATTTAAGTAAAATTTGGTGTGCATTTTTTAATATCAAAACTGGTTATCTGCAGACAGTATGAAGGACTCATTGTTGATATCCAGAAAGGTAATCCATAAAGCGAAACCATTCTGTAAGAGACTTACCCATTACAGACTTAACAGATTGGAACCTTTTTATACTTGACGTCGTGTGAGCTAGCATGGAATCAGTTATCTTTTCTTCGAAATGTGTAATAGAATATATACCAATCACAGGCCCATAGAAAAACCTTTTCAATTGGGATGGGGGGGGGGGGGTACAGCTAACATTTTCAGTTGGTGGGTCACTTTCACTTTCCGAATATTCCTTGACAAAAAAAGATCATTAGATGTTTTTTAAGAAGGATCAAAAGCATATATTGCTATGCTTTCTATAGTATTCCACATATAGTCAAAATTATTTAGGATGCAATACCCTTGCTCTCAGTTCTTAGGTATCAACAGTTTTCCCAGGGACAGACTATCCACCAGCAGATACATGGACTGGTTTTTCGTGTTTTACCAAGTCCTTGTTTGCACATAGATACTTTTTCTTTGTTTGTCAGGTACTCGATCTTTGATTTTGCTTTGATGTATATCATTTCTATGAAAAGTCTTGTTATGAATTCAATGTAAATTGTTGAATTTTTATGTTTCTTAAAATATTGCTTTTCTTAAATATGATATGTTTTTCTCGTTCTGTCGATCATAAAATTTAGACTGGTAGCTTGTATTTCACGAAGCGATGGTAAAAGATGACATTATTCTATCGTAGGAAGAACATACTGGGCGTTTGATTTTTTGCATATGGATGAAATGATTAGTGAAGATAATTTGGAGTTCTGAAATTGTGACCAGTTTATTGATGCCCTTTTCTCTCCTTCTTCTGATGAATAACTTACCCTACATATATTTTTGTCTGAGGTTTTATAACTATGTAAAATATTTCCGCAAAACCACCTGCATTCACAAGAATTATAAGAATCCATCTCTGTTTGATTGCTATCTTATTGTTATTCTTTCCTAGTTAGCTATAGACCTATGATGGATGGTTCATTGTCTATCAGCAAAATGTAAGTCATCCAGAGATCTTCTTTCTTTATTTCCATTCGCAGCACTGTTATTGCCACAAAAAGGGAACGGGGTCTACTTCATACGTGACTTCACATAAAAAAGCAATTCATTATAAAACCATAAAATTAAATAATTTACGATTTTAAACTGAGTATACAACTACAGTAAAATTATCACAACATTTATTTTTGTTGCTAGTTTAATCCTATACGGAAAGGTACATATATTATCGGGTTATTGAACTTATATTGGTGAATACTGGAACGAGTTGGCTGTACAGATTCACGTACTAGCCTGTGAGTGCATTTGTCCAACCAACGAAATTAAACTGCTTTATTATATAGCTAAAACATATCCTACTGATTTATATTAATCATCTTAATTAAATTACTGTAGCAGGAAATTTACTCACTGACGCGGAGTTAATATTTGCTTCATTCGTGCAAAAAGAAAATCCGCGAACTCAACATACAGTGAATAATTCTATATGAAAAATATTGGGATAACGAACAGTATTCCTGATCAAAAGTCCATAAAACAATGCGAAATAGGAGCAGGGCAAACACGGACCTCCAAAACATCAGAGGTGGGATCAGGTGCTATGGAGGAGTGAGCATCTCTTGTCGATAGGTCACGCCCGCCATGTGCTTCTTGTCGGGAAATACCGGAAAAATCCGTCGTCAATTCAGTGTATAAATAATGGACTAACAATTAGTATAAAAACGTCAGTCAGCATTTGACTCAATGATAAATTGTATTTGCTGACAAGTTCATTGTATCGACTAAGAACTTACGAAATGATGACTTTCAACAAGCCTGCTGAAATTCTTGTTTCATCAACATGTATGTCAATAATTTACCTCGTTGTAGAAATTGTTCATACATAGAACATGCTTTTGCGTATCTAATCAACTGAGATATGTAAACTCCGTATATTGCTAAATAAGTAAGGGAAGTTAACGATGAAAAAGGATATATCGAAATTTATTACACACTTAGTAACAAATACAGGTTTTTTTGCATATGCGATATGGCTGACGTCACAATAGCAGTATCAGCCCTCCAGGGCTGATATGGATTTGCAGGGCTGATAACCTATATCAGCCCTGCAAATCCATATCAGCCCTGCAGGGCTGATACGGCTATTGTGACGTTAAATATCACAATATTTTTGAAAATAAGGTTAATCATTTACAAATACTTGTAATAGATTAATGTCAAATTACGGATCTAGTGCATTGAAATAGAAGTAGAAACATTTAACCCTAATCGTATGAGACAATAGACCATGTACATGTATGTAAGAAGTCCATGCATGATTATTTACTTATTTTCTTCTCAACTTAATGTAGGCTGTATTTTATTACTAAGTATGTAATAAACATATTAATACATACCCTTTTCCACATCACATCCTGTATCAGCCCTCTGACTGATATTGGTGTCTCGGGCTGATACAGGATGTGATATGGAAAAGGGTATGTATTATTCTCTATAATATTACAGTTCTTTGTGATAAGAATTGTTAACTCTGTTTAATTTATGTTTCCTTGCAAACATGAAAGCAGTAATTAATATAGGTGTAGATTGTCTTACATATTATGTGGGTGAATTGATCAAACACTGACAAGTAGTTGGTGTTGTTTTTAAAGCTTAATTCGTTAATAATTTTCTATAAATAACGTTTGATTTTGCCATCAAGTAGAGTTGCGATGTGCTTACCAAATAAAACATGCATTGTTAAATGCACCCGAGCGTATCACTAAGTCAATACATTTAATGGAGACACCTACATGTACGTAGTAAACACAGTTTACGTAGTACACATTAATTCAATTAAACCGTTCAACATTTTGACTGCGGTACTGACAACTTTTACTAATTTGGACTCGGAAATAAAAAAAAGCAATGAAAAGAAAGCAAAAGAAAATGTATCTGTATACGTAACATCATTTTGACTTCAAATCGGGATCAGTCCGGTGGTTTTCTTTTATTAGTAATGCCTTAGTCACATTTCCCGGCCGGTGGTAATCGGTCGTACTCCGTAGTATGAATGATGCCCCTACGTCGGTCCACATCGGCCTAGTAGCCCTTAAAGTATCAGTCACATTATCTAGCGATAAGGTATACGATGGGCAACCAATGCATTTTTTGATGAAAATGGCGTGGTTGCCGACCGGACTTACAAAGGACCAGCGAGGCATTGCTAATCATAAAACGATGCTCCAGGGTAATCGGTCGATGTATATTACATCACTCATACATTGTTGAACATCGTTCGTACGTCGGTCGACTATGGGCCAATGTTTGGTCTAACATCGACCGATGATCGGCGATGTCTGCCAACCCCTCAACCCCCCGATGACCTCGGATTCAATGGACACTTGACGATGCTCGGCCAGTCCTTGAAAGATGTGTTAATGATGGGTTGCCGATGAGGAGCGATGTGGGGCATCGGTGGAGACATCGCTGATTTTTAACTACAACTTATTTTCTACCGATGACCCCCACCGATTTGCCAAATGCCCTCAGTCACCGTCCGATTACTATAGGTGTCCAACCGGCAACCACGCCATTTTTATAAAAAAAACGCATCGGTTTCTCCTCGTATATCCCATCGCTGGATAATGTAATTGATACTAAAATCGGGCTCAAAATCGACACAATACTCATAGAAAATGCTAACAGTACTGAAAATGAGTTGTATAATTTTTCCTTTCCGCAAATTCAACCGATTGCGATCTGTTGCAAATTGAAAAAATCGCGATCTTTTCCGACTGCAATTTTAACCTGCTCTACAGTACTCAGGCAATCTTTTTTTCTAAAAAAAAAAATGAATTCACGCTTATAACATTTTTTGCAAAAACCTATGACATCACAGGAGGTTGGAAATGCCTTAAATACCATTATTAAATAAATAAAGCTGGAATTTATTATTTAACATTAGTTCTACCTTGTTTATCTATATAGTGATGGCATGTTTATCATTGTGGTGCCTCATAAAATCACCTTTTTGCAATGGCACACTCTTAATAAATCTTGACAATCTTTTTTATATAACAAAGAAGGTATTTTCTGTTAGTGCAAACTGCTCCTGCTTTCTTAAATCGATAATTTTGTTGGCTTAATAAATACAAAAATACTTGATTTAGCTCAAACATATTTCAACAATAACACAATTATTTGTAATTTAAATAAAATGAGAATTCTATTTAAAGTAAGGGCAGCACCTTTCAGAAGATACAAAAAATGCAGAAACTATTAATCATTGAAGTTTTTATTTGAACTAGGGCTAATTTGCGCTATGACCTCCATGCAGTGTACACATTATACGTTTATCACATGACTGTCCGATGATGGGAGCAATCTTAATTCAATACAGAGTGGAGGATATTATGTTATTTCATTAGGTATTAAGTCATGTGATAATATAACAGCTTAAAAAAAATCAAAATTTACTTTTATAAAATCCCCGCTTTTGCACGTCAATTGTCCGTTAATTTCCTTATAGTAAGCCTTTACACTGTTGCCTTGTAGCGGTTTGGATGTACATGCAAGTATCATTGCTTGTACATACACATTTCATTGTGTTGTTTTTTTTAGGATCCAATTATGTACTTATCTATCTCATAAAAATAATTACCAAATGGAATACAGTTAAAGCCGTTGAAAAGAGATTTCAGAACACAAAGAAAATAGACAAATATAGATGACTAAATTTAAATGATGATTATTAAAATCCATTTGCAGTTGGCTTTATTTTGCAAAATGATTCATGCATATAAAACACAAAAATGTCTAATTCGGTGACCATGGATAAGTAACCAAAGCAAAAACAAACTAGAGGCATTGTAGACACTGTGCTCTCTAAATGATCCCCCAGCCTCCAATATTATTCTACCACAAGCTTGAAAAGTAGGAAGGTTTAGAGTGATCAAATATCCGTCTGTCCGTTCGTCTGTATGGTCGTCTGTTACGCTTTCGGGTACCAATCTGTTATCCACAACTCCTCAGATACGAGTTATTGAAATTTAATAAAACTTTCACAAAATCTCTGTTATATATTATTTTGTTATATATTGTGCAATTCCATATTTCGGGTTTCCCATAGCAAAACATTTACATTGTCATTCTTTCTAAAATACTAAAGAGTATCCATCTCTTTCCTGCAACAGTATAAAATTAGATGATATTGCCACAGATTCTTTCTTATATAATTCCCTTGTGCTCCTCCTATATTACTTTTTGATCTCACACTTATTTAGGATCCCCCAGAGCAAAACATGGATTTTGCCTCTATAATCATTTGAGAGGCGACGTTATCATTCTGTGAGCCCAGTGCTCATAGTACTTCTAGTTTTAATGGAAAAGTCCATGTTTGCTCTGGGGTCACAGTGGCACAATGTAACAAAGATTCTATGAAAGTATCATTTAAGTTATATTCAGATGTATAAGAGGAGTTGCGCAGGAGAGTTGGTACCCCAAAGCGTAACAGACGGACGGACGTATAGACGATCGGACGTACAGACGGATGCACATCCTGATCACTATATACCAAATTTCAATCAGGAGTTATACATAAGAAATGCAATGGAGATTTTCTTTAAACTGTAACACAAAGGTTAACTTGCACGCAATTTCTCCATGAATTTTTTTTTTCTGTATATTGAAAATTTGTTGAAGATTTACTTATTAATGCCTCCTGCCTAACTCTAATGTGTTAAATTAGGTCCATATTTCTCCTGCTCCTGATTTGTATTGATTCAAATCAGTTCTTGACTAGTTTTTAGTTATTTGTTTTCATACTGAATTGACTCCAAGAAGTTGACTATTGACAACTAAATTACCAATCAAACGAGAGGACTTCAGCTCTTCAATATGAACTTTCTTTACGTACCTCACCGGCATATGGAGTTTGAACTTCAAAGCGTAACAAACTACCGAAAGTTAGTACAGTTGGGAGTGAAAGTTTGTTAAATTGTTGTTTAACGTTCTTATCGAGAATTTTTCACTCATTTGGAGACTCCTCCACTTGCTGGCGGAGGAGCTGCCAATTTTGACAAATTTTCGGCACTTGGGGCTATCAAGCATTGAGGGATCTTTTTCGTGCCAGCACCTACTACGACGGGACCTTGGTGTATATCTTATCTGAGGGAATGACCTCTGTGTCCCACAGTGGGATTCGAACCCGCGACGTAGGGATTAATTCTTTACTCTGCGACTCTAGAGCAGACGCTCTTACCACTGCACCACATGGGCGAAGGGAGTGAGGTTTCTTAGTGTATAGCTGTTCATCTCGGTCACATTATCTAGCTATAGGGTACACGATGGGCAACCAATGCATTTTTAGATGAAAATGGCGTGGTTGCCGACCGGACTTAGAAAGGCCCAGCGATGCAATGCTAATCACAAAACGATCTTCCAGAGTAATCGGTCGATGTATATTACATCGCTCATACATTGGTGAACATCGTTCGTACGTCGGTCGACTATGGGTCAATGTTTGGTCTAACATCGACCGATTATCGGCTGATGTCTACCCACCCCTCAATCCCTCGTTGACCTCAGATTCAAATGACACTTGACGATGCTCTGTCAGTCCTTGAAAGATGTGTTAATGATGGGTTGCCGATGAGGAGCGATGTGGGGCATCGGTGAAGACATCGCTGATTTTTAATTACAACCTACATATGTATTTTCTAAAAGATGACCCCAACCGATTTGCCAAATGCCCTCAGTCTTCGTCCGATTACTATAGGTCTCCGACTTCGGCAACCACGCCTTTTTTTTATAAAAAAGGCATCGGTTTCTTGAGGTTTCTTAAAGTATAGCTGTTCATCTTGGTAAAATGTGTTCATTTTCCCCTTCGGCTACTCGTTGGACATTTTAATTGCCTATTTGGTATTTTTACAAGTATTATGATTAATAAACATTAGTAACTTTCTTATAATACATGTATTTTTGGATTTTATATAGTTTAAGAATTATATGATATCATAAAACCACAACCGCCATCCATGGTGTTCATTCTTGAAATGTTGAAGAAATACAGCGCGCTATATTTTTTAAAATTACGTGCCTTTTTCCATTTGACACATAAAATGGTATGATGAATTTTGAAAATCAAAACTAAGTCAGTGCATGAGAATATAATTGAATCAGAACTTATTGAAGTGAATTAGATCTTGTGAAACGCTGGGTACCTAGGAACAATGATATAAAACATATACTAGGAGTGCATCTACTGAAATCAGAATCGGGGGCAAGCTCTATCATTAATTTTGTTCTGTAATTTTCAGTTTACCAACTGTTAAGGTAAAGAACATTTTGCCCACATATAAGTTTTAAAAAAAAAATAGGCCTTAAAAGTGTAAGTTTTAGATAGTGCATCACCTGTTCATACTGGTTTGAGGTTTCTTTGTTTATGGGACAGAAATCTGTCCAACTCCCTTAAGTTAACGCTTCTGCAGCAATGGAGTTGTGACAGGATGTTCAGATTTATAGTAAACCGTTGTCAACCAGGAAATAAATTCTTTTCTTTCTTTCTAACATTTGTTTGACAAACTTCAACATAATTCAGTAATTTTTTGTGTTTTTGACACACCATATAGTGACCTATCATTAAAAGGTTATTAATATGTCTTCATTGTATTTTATGAACATTTATTCCTAATAATTTTGATGATTTCATGGCTTCCAAGTATTAAAAGAAACTACTATGATTACTCGCATGAACTATTATATAAAGTTCATATTTATTTATGTTTATCAAATTAAATGGAATTCTCGAATTTGAAATACATGGCAAAGTTGTGCCCATTTTTAATCATATTGTATTTTTAAAAAAAATTGATTCCCTGATTGAAATCGCTAGGGACTAAATAAATTAATGAAAAGACAAATTTACTTTTTTTGTCAAACATATTGTTTACATTCATGTACAAGTTTTTAGTAATTTTGGTAATGCCGACCAGTGATAATCTGTTTTTTTAAGATATATTTTTATTTTATCACAGAAACATAACAGGCCGCCCACACCTGATATTTGGTGGCCATAAAAAGCAGACTTGACATTCTTATCTGGATTTCAGGAAATTGGGGTGTGGACTTAATTTTGATCACAATTTCCATAGTTCTAATTATTACTTGATTTATTTGTTGCTGGTTATTATTGGATATTAAAATGAAAATATAACATCTGCATCAAAAATGGTTCAAAACTTAGGTGAGTAAATACATTTTTGCTAATCTCATTTTTTATTTTGCTCTTTGATCTTTTTATCTTGATTATGATTATTGTTATGGTTATATTAACAAACTGTAAAATTAATATTTCATGAGTAAATGATTATATGAAAAGAATATGATTTTTGTTAATGACATTAAAATTATTCATTTTTTTTAAAATGTTGATTTAAAGTAGAACGATTCCCAAGTCTTAAAATCAGGAGTTTGGCTATTGAAAGTACTCACAAAAAAGTCTCTGAATTCTCAGAAGACCCATGATATTTTTTTTTCTAATGTCTTCATAGAAGTAAATCATACTTCTTTAAAATCACTAAATAATTGTCGTGGGGGTTAATTTTTATTGTTTTCGAGGCATGGAGAGGTCCAAGAATTTTTTACCATCACGAAATTTAAAATTTCATACGCATTACTTCTGAATTTCTCCGACCACGAAATCAAGTCCCCACAAACCCAAAATATTTTCATCAAACCTCAAAAAATTGACCCAACGAAAAATGTTTCTACACTATATAAGGAAAAATATTATATCTAAAATATGTTTTCCGGAAATTCTAAACAAAGTACCCACTACAAGCAATTTGTAATAAAAAAAGAATAATTAGCAAATCATTTTACAATAAAAGGTGAAAGGTATCCAGGCCTCTGAGGATAATTTTTATGTTTTGCATACGCAAGTTTGTTACAACGCACTTTGAGATTTTTTTTTTTCAAAGTGCGTTAAATTTAGGACCGAGCTAACGCACTTTGAAAAAATGAAATTTCTTTTCAAAGTGCGTAACATCGACCATATTGAAGCAATTTAAAAAAATATGAATTGCTTGATAGATATTCTAACAAATTTTCGGTTTAATAAATAATTGATCCTGGGTGGTTAACTTTTTGGTCCTAACCTTAAGGTCACCCCAGGACATGAGAAATTGAGGCTTTAAATATTTCAGGTTTTTATAAATATTACAAAAGGGAAATGGATCTTTCAGAAAAAATGGAGAGATGGTTGCTTCACATCATATATATATATATATTTTTAAAATTCTAGTCTGTAATAAGCTCTGTAGATGTAGGGGGTGACTAAAAGTGAAGTACTTAAAGCATTGCATTCTTCTTAAGAAAAGGGGGACAATTTGATTTTTCAATCCCATGAAAAAAAATTTCTTTCTTATACGTTTTACTGAACTTTAAAAAATATAGTTTCCAACTGACCTAAATAAACTAATTTATTGAAAGTTTTCAACGCCATACCAGTTATGTAAGTACATATATACATGTTTTGGGTATAGCACAGGCATCGAAATCGGGCGAATGGCGAGGGGATGTGGGCTTAGCTCCCACTTTTTTGCAAAGATATACATCATATAGACATTGAAAATGCGGTTTCCAGTTTTGGATCTATTACTCCCCTCCCCCTGTAAGTTTTTCGAAAGATAAATTTCAAATTAATTTTTTCCTCTACTAAAATCTATGTCCTGAATTTTTGTGTTATACATATTTTTTTAAAGTGCGCTAAGTGTCTCCATGGTTATTTGAAATATTTTTTTCAAAGTGCTTTGAGTTGTTCCCAAATTTAACGCACTTTGAAAAAAAATTTCAAAGTGTGTTGATGTTATCCAAATTTTAACGCACTTTGAAAATTTTTTTAGAAGTGCGTAACTTTTTCAAAGTGCGTTGCCACACATGTACTTATTCGGTACTTTAGTTCTCCATTAGGGGGTAGATATTTCAATTTTTACAAGACAGAACCAATGTCTTCAAAGACTCTTGAATCATACCGAGAAACATAAAATAAAAATTGTTGCACGAAAAATAAATCAATTTAATCTTTATTTTGTCGTTTTCTTCATTTATTATTAAGGTAGGATTATTCTCTTATTTCTTGTGTTTGAAAATTAATGAAATTGTCACAGGATCAAGAAGACAATATTTCGAAATGATGGTATCACTTAGACTAAATTTTACCGTTTTATATTTGAGGCAAGGTCATTACCATTTTCCTGGGCGTGTAAGAATAAAAAAAATACTGTTGCCGATCATGGGATGCCTACTTTTATTTCGAAAGGTTAAATATTTTTTTGTTTGCATAAATATTACCATATAGGGTCTATGAGATAATATTACCAAATTGACATAAATGATGTAACTAAAATGTATAGTGCCTAATCCTTATTTTCTTTTTTTTCATTTTTAATGATATATAGGCTATTTTAATTTTCATCCTATGTTTAAAGTTTTCTTATTTTCACATATGGAAAGATATCACATAAAGATACAAAATGATACAAAAATAAAAAAGTTTAGATCGTTTTCTAAGAGAAAAAACACTTTTAACGGAATTTAGGCTCAAATCTGTACCTTGATTGCACAGGCCTTTAGATCGCTTAGAAAAAAAATTGAGGTGTTGAAAAAAAATAAAGGTACTGAACTCTTACACTGGGTACCTAATTTCGCTAATAAAATATTTTTTATTCTAATGCTTTAAAATTCTACTTTCTATTTAAATCTATTCATAGATAAAATTCTTCAATTCTACCATTCATTACTGAAATTCCATATATTTTTGATATTTCTGAAATCAATTTAAAAAATGACCTACTTTCTTTTACTCGACATTAGCTTGGGCCCCTGGACATTCACATGTAAACATACGGTATTTGAAGTGCGGCGAAGAGTTGCAGAGTATTTGCTAACTTAACAATTTAAAGTTGATATACTCCAGTTTGTAACGTTAAGTCAAAATGATATTCCTTTCGCAAAAAATTAATTTGAAAAACATCAACAACTACCGCCATGTTGATTATGAAAGTAAATGAAGCCATGGTAGAACGAATTTTTCCCGGAATGCACATATATTACCTTTCGATTTTCAAATATTAGACCGCTAAAATGTTGTTTATGACTTAGTTACACCACATGATCAAATTAAAGAAAAACCTTGTAAAGCTTGAATGCATGAGCAAATATTCATTGAGTTTAGAACAATTTCCGGGGAAAATTTGTCCCGTCGTTCCCGCTTTATAATTAGTGAAGGCCCAAGCTGATGTCGAGTAAAAAAATTATTGTCAATTTGAATTCATTTCAAATATCTCGAGAAGTATAAGGAATTACGGAATGAACTTTGGTAGTAATGAAGATTGTTTATATTTGAATAGATATGGATAGAAAGTAAAATTGTAAAGCATTTGATTTAAAAGAATTTTATTGGCGAAAGTAGGTACCCCATGAACAGAGTTCCATACCTTTATTTTTTTTTACACACACAATTTTTTTTAAGCGATCCAAAGGCCTGTGCTTGATTGGAAGCTTTTAAAAGCTAACAAAATTCTAGTATATTATTTGAAATATCATATTTATTTGACTAATTTTAAATCTTGTGTCCCTCACTATTAATTTAAAATACATTTGAAAATAGCTTGAAGTGTGATTGTGTAAATATTATTACTATAATTTCGTTGTTCTATAATTATTTTTGAGAGGCAGAAAAGAAGATATTTTCATACGCTGCCAGTCAGCCTTGCTAGATTTCAAACTAGTTTACCCTTTCAATTTAAAGGTTTACAATTGTGATGAAGAAAGAAAAATATGATCTTTTAAATTTCTGACACTTAAATATATAAGTCAGATAAACAAATACACTTTGAATATTTCATCTAGATAGAAACCAGACAAGAATCCCAACTTGATTTTAATATTAATTTATAGAGTTACCTGCCCTTGCTGTGGACCGGATACCCGTTATTACAATTTGTTTGGCAAAGATTGAGATAACTTCTCCATTTTTGTTTAAAAGTCCTCTTCTTCATTTTACAAAGCGATATTTTGATATTTCTCGAGGTTCTTTAAAATTAAGTTTATGTCAGGGAAGAGATCCCTTCCTGCTCCATGGCAGTTAGTGCCGAGTATAGGAAAATATTTACAACTTTCCTTCGGCAAATGGTGGCGTAAACACATCAGTGAAAATTTCTCGAAAAAAACGTCAAACAACATACAAACAAACAAGTCAGAGTGGATGCTTTTCCGTCCTTGGTATCCGATTCTTTTAGATCGATCACTCTTGCTGGCGTGACTTTTCCAAACAGATGATATTCACTTAATATTCATAAAATGCAAAACATTCACAATTATTTAAGAAATTGAATATGGATAATGAAGAATAAAAAGTATATTTTCTTGGGTATGCTCCATTGAAGATTTGCTATAAAATATAATTATTCGAGCAATTATTAAGCCAAAAGTACATTTAAAAATAAAGTTTGCTGGCAAAGCAAACCAGGAATTCTACAACTTCAGTTGATCACTTGCCGTGGAGAAGTCAGCAACTTTTATAAATATAACAGTTACACAAGTCGTGTATATTTTTTTTGATCAAAAACACTTGAAAAATTGATCAAAAGACTTCAAACATCAATGCAAAACAATTTGAATAAAACTGTGACGTCACACATTCACGACTAACGATAAATTCTATTTGCGGACAAGGTCATTGTATGAAACTAGGCCTATATTCGCAATTTTGACCTAAAACATTGCATATAATTTTTTGTTATCTTCTAAAGATAATCTACAAACTGAAAGCCCTTGATGCTTTACGGTATTATTTCTTTTTTTCGCGCAAAGGACATTTGGTGAAAACGAATTCTGGGAATGTTTCACAGAAAAATTTGCCTGACAAGGGGATTTCCTTATTTCCTGTGTTCAAGTGTCTAATGATGTATTGTTACCTCGCTATAACAGTTACACAAATTTTTTTTATGGCATCGAAAACTTAAGTTATACCTTTTTTATAAAAGTTGTAAATGCAAAACAATTTGAACGAAAACGTCAGTCAACATTCCCTGTATACAGCATTTAGATCATGATCGGGCAGACACATTAATCCGCAGACAATTCGATGAAAATATTTCTAACCTAAAATGTATTTAAAAAGTCAGTTAACATTCGTCTTAATTAGAACGATATTTTTATTTGCTAAATAAGGTCATTGTATCGACCATGGATTTTTGGAAAAAATGGACTTAAAAATGAAACTGTCCATTTCCTTGTATCATATTTGACATACGATAAGTACTTTGATTTGCATTTTATTTTCAAGTACAAATTTGATTTTAAAAAATCAAAACTTCATAAAAAGTAAATAAAGATTCAAAATAAAGGTTTCATAGTGTTTATAAAATTCTTGTGTAGCATTGTAAGTCATATGTAGTAATAATTATGTCGCCCCGAACGACGTCGGGGGCGGCATATTGCGATTGTACGCATGTCTTTGTTCTCCAGGCTATTTCTTGGAGATGGCTTGGACAATCTTCCTGAAACTTTCCTCAAAAGACGATCACCGCTGGTTGTAGTTTTGTTTTGTGGTCATTCAGTTTCAAAATGGCTACCGTTGCCAAGGAAAATAACGAGTTTTATCCGAAAGTGTTCTCTCTTGTTTTCATCATGAAACTTTCTTATATTAATGATTAGTAATTGTAGTTGTGCGATTTGCATTTAAAATTTTCAAATACTCGATTGTTGCCATGGTAACCAGGGGAAAGTGAAAATTCTTTAACTTTGATTTTTAAATCAAAGTACTGAAATGACTGATACGAGTTGATGGTTGTCCAAGCTTAGCTAATGTGTATTGATGAAAAAATGAAAGTCCTGTCCAGTTCGGGGTGACATACGCTATTGCTTGCAATAGCAGACTTTCTAGTTGTCCTTGAAATTTCTGTTGGGTAAACTAATTACGCAAATAGCCGCCCCGCGTGGCGCATTGGTTAGATACGTAGAGCATGATCTTGCGTATCTAATCAACTGATGCAGGTAATGAAGGTTTATTTAAGAAATAAAGTCCGTTTTCGTGAATGTTGCAGAATAACCTCCGAGGTCGAGAAATGTTGTTTGAAAGATAAAAGCAGAGGTGTTAGCCGAGGTTTTTATATTTCAAACAACATTTCTCGACCTCGGAGGTTATTCTGCATCATTTATGACAACAAAGACTTTATTGCTATTCTACTAGCGACTCTAAATTACGACTGATTGTATCTCTGTAGAGAAACAAATTAGGTCACCAAGTTGCCATAACACTGTTCCATTTAGCACCAGAGTGTAAAGAACGAGTGCACTTATGGGCCCCGGTAAAATGTGAAAAAATAAACATTCAAATTAAGCAAAATTTTTCATCTCAAATCATTAATTGATATCTAAACCATACGATTCAACAAATTTTACCGCTGAAATTCACGAATATACAAAGAACAAAACCATAGAATGTGGCAGGAGTCAGCCGACATTTGTTATTTTCTATAGTAAATCGAGAATGGTCATTCATTTCAAAGCTTTTGTTTACTATGAGCCTAACTTTGTACAAATTCGTGCGTATTACAAAAGACGCATAAAAAATTAATACATTTATAAAACTTGTGTGAAAGTAGGAAATTTGTACACGATTAGGCTGGTAGTTAAAATATTAAAAATGTACATAAAGTACAATGTTTTTCCTATAGCAAGTGAGAGGTATTTACCTGTATGACCCATGTTGAACCCACTTGTGGAATAAATTATTTAAAATACTGATAGTCACGTGAGTTCTACTCAGGTTAACATTCCTCAAAGGTGCTCACTGTAAAACATAGGCAGGTTTTTTTTTTATCATTTAGCCAAAGTTGCGCCGCTTAGAAATATTTCTGTGTTTCAATATTTAAGATTACGGTAGGGTAAAGAGAGTTAAGCGCAACTCATAAAAGTGTCAGACATTTTTAACATTTATGCAAGACAATGAAACAGGTATTGAAAGCCACCTAAACACTCCTTTTAGATTTCAAATTCATTTTATTGTATATATTTTTTCAAATGCAAGAGTACCGATTTCTTAGTTTGATTATTATGGCTACAGGCAACTACAGAACTTCTTTCAATTTTTTAAAACAGATATAGCACAAAAAATTACATTCCACAAACGCGCCCGACTATGATCCACCATCAGATTGTTCAAGATCTCTTCGCCTTGATTTACATAAACAAAACTAAAAGAAGGTTCGGTAGACTTTTCCAGATTTTTAGGGTGTCCATATAGGCATTTAAAAATGTCAATTGTTTCAAATCCATGCTGATTTTGTGATTTATCGTGCTTTTTAATTAGAAATATACACTAGTATATAACTATTTCCACAGGAGAACGATTTGGTTATATATTCTAAAGTAAAATGGCACATAAAAAGGGCCCATTAAGCATTACTTAAGTGCACTTGTCCTTTGTTTGTTTACCTGTGCATAGAATGCAGAAGATTTGAGCTGTCGTCTCATTAAAATTAGGCTTTTGTTAATGATAAATCTGCTTGTAACATATATTGATAAATCTTTATGAATATACAATTATAACAAATTCAGTTTCCTATTTTACCGCTTTATCATCAAGATACATGTACCGATCACGGAAGTAAATATGATGTAGGGAGGTCCGTGGAACAGCCCCGCTTAGCTCTAGAAACCTACATTCATCAGCTACTTTCTACAATATACAGTGTTTAGACGGCAAAAGACGATACATCGATATAATCTAAATTAGTATTTCATTTATGAATCAAATATTCATTTCAACTGCAAAGGTTTGATACATGTTTCTGATCTGATAATGTTTGATAATGTTCGTGATTTCTTGGAGAATAATGCTCGCAGCATTTCTTTGATCCCGGCAATAATCGTCGCAGAATGCTGCAAAAATAAGGGAAGCTGACGATAGAAAAGTTAAAGGCATGACGTTTCTCATAGAGCTTGGTTGTTATGTTACCATTAACGTCTTTTTCAAGTAAAATATCTAAACAGATTTGTCAGACGCTGTGGTATCTTTTATCTCTAGCTCACCATGATATATCGTATCGACATAAGAATGGAAATTATAATTGTATATTGACAGTACGTCGTCGATGTATCTAAATGTTGAGTTGAAGGCCACAGCAATTTTTTTCTTCTTTTCATGCATAAGATTTTGTTCAGATCCGGCGGCCGCCAGAAAATTATTTAGCTGCTGCCAAACTGTTTATCCGGCGGCCGCCAGATAATTATTTTTTCTACCTGGCATCTACCGGCTTCCGTATTCTCCTGATTCATTTCCGATGAAAACAATCTCATTCAGTACATTTTTGGATGTTTTACAATCAGGGCTCATTGACATCTAAATTGCATGAAAAACGAGGTGACTTTTCCATGTCAACTTTATTTATCTTTATATTGTTCCTTATTTTTATTGCCAAAAGACTGACCTTGTTTTTTATCAAAAGCAGGCAAAAAGAAAAAAAAAACATCATGTAGAAGTAAAATATGTCATTTATTAAAGTGAATGACGGAAGAAGTAAAACACAGTTAACAAAATGGGGGTTAGAAAAAGGGAACTCAAAAATAGAGTATTACATATCTTAGGCAAAATATTACACAATCATACCCCCAGCACCATAATGACATTGTAACATGATGTACATAGGAAAAAAGGGGGGTCAACAAGACTAGAATAAGAATTGAATTCAAACACTGTAATCTTTCACAAGGTACAATATACATGTATTTCTAGTTGACCTCGGCCCTTTTAAACATCATAAGATAAAAAAAACTATCATACAAAATGTTCTAAACTGCTGCCTATCACCTGCATAAGGGGTTTCAGTCTCCAAACGTTTGCCATAATCAAGAGCGTGCTCTAAATAAATCAATTTTCAATGGAGACAGACAACTTATTTGAAATAAAAAACAAATTCATATATAGGGCTCACGATAGATGTGACCAGTAGACAGGGACTGTTCATTATATCTAGGCTCCCGGTCTAATCGTCGTGATTTTCGGGAGTCTGTATTTTTGCTTGTTCAACAAATGGTATTGCTTATAATTTTTTGAAATCATATGTTATCGTCGCCTATTTAATAAAATAAAAAAATAAAGAATAACAGAATTTCATGACATAAAGAATATTATGGCAAACATTTGAACATTCATTCGTTCAATTCATTCGATCTTTATTTCTTCCATTTAGAAATTAGATTGAAATATGCAAACTTTCGGAAACTTGGAATGCCTTCTTTTTGAAAATTAAAACAATAAATTCTAACAATTGATTCGAAAATGTTATCATTTTGAAGAATGTTATCATTTTGAAGACATGGATGAAGGGAATACTGTCTAAAATATGTGCTTATTTACAAACTTGTTAATTCGTGTTCATTTACAAGTATCAAATGCACAAAACTATACAGGAAATAGAAAATAAAATGTTCAAAAATATCAACACTTTTGAGCATCAAGAGCATCAAAGATGTGAACACAGAAAATTCCACTGTAGAGCAATTTAAAAAACATCATCTTATGAAATTAAAATTAAACATAATTATGATCGATACATTGCAAATATTACTGATATTCAGAACAATATAGGTCCTTAAACATATAGAGATCTTACTTTGGTAGATAGGGTAATTTACATCTTTATGCATTACTTAACAACAATAAATTACAGAAACTTTCACAAGTACGTACGAAATACTATCGTCTAAATATTCGTGGTAATGATACTATCTTCCACTTTAAATGTTAAAGTTTATTTCATGAGAAATAATGTAAAGATCTGTGAGGAACCAGTTTTACAAAAGAACTTACACCTAAGACCCAAACTTAATTCTGCTTATAACTTTGTATTTTACTTAATTTTGAAAACGGTTTTTTATTCTTCTTGAAAAGAATTTAGAATGATTATGGAAACAAAAAAAAAAAAAATTAATTTTTGATAATTTATAATCAATAAGATTTTGGTCTTAGAACGTAAGTTCTTTTGTAAAAGGGGCTCTATATACAATGTAAAGATCAGATACATTAGTTTGTAACTAACATAAAAGTTATATTTTTTTATATGTTATGTCCATCATATCTAGTAATCGATTTGAGATATAGGGATCTTGAAATGGTCTTCATTTACCTAAATATGGTTTGAAAATCATTTTTAAAATTATTCTCTACATGTATTTGTATCAGAATAGAAATGAAAAACAATAGATATTTTGTTATTGTTTCATTTATTCTAAATCATTATCCAATAAAATAAAAAAGAACGGTCCTGATAAGATTAATTAATTTGATATTTTTTTTAATGAATCGGTGCATACGTGTAGCGATAAGCGATAATACTTCTCTAAAAAGCTAGCTATATAAGAAGCCTTTAATATAAAAATTATCCGATATGTATGTATAAGTCAGAGTATATATAAATTGTGAAATATACCTGTTAATTTGAGATCTTTCACTGAAAAATGTCCTTTGCTGCGTCTGTGAAATTGTTAATCTTTGTCCATTTAAAAATTTTTTTGTAAACTTAAGGCAAAATCTTGAACTGTCTTTGGTTTGTTTATATTAGTGGTGTTTGTAATTGCAATTAAAAGAAATTTTAAAAGTTGGAATATAGATTGGAAAAATGAAAAAAAAAACATTTATCCTACAGTGTTTAACATTTCAACTCTGAAAAAAACGTAGTGCATTAAAACATAAAAAGGTAAAGAATCACACATGTTCAAAATATTTGCTTTGAGAACATTTATAGTTTCAAGTTCAAACAGTCACCAAAGAATTGAAAAATTTGCAATGAGCAGAAATATTAAGCAGAGACGTTTTAATCTTTATTTTCTTTTTTGCCAAAAAAAGTACATCATCAATAAATCTACATTAAACATTTATTCAAAGATTTACAATGTGAATTTCTTTTCTGCAGCTTGATCACTGTTCGTTATTCTAATTTATTTTCTATTTGTGATATTTAAGGTCTTCCGTTTCCAACGGAAGACCTTCTACTGATTCTGAAGATTAAGATTATTCTTATTATTCTTTTTTTTTTTTTCTTCCTAGACGCCAACTTTGTGGCCTCATATCTCGCTCATTTTTCAATGGATTTTGTTCAAATTTTCAGACATTATAGACGGTAATAAACTCTATCAGAATAATGTCAATAATTTCAAAAAGTCACTTCCGGTTTTGAGTTATCTCCCTTTTAACGAAAAATTATAGGCTTTCATTTCCAGACAAAGGCTCAGAGACCACTAAAGCTGGAGCAGAAATTTTACTGGTTTTTGATAACAGAAGGATTGAAGTTGTGCACATCGGTTTTTGTTTTACGATTTCTCTATTCAAAATGGCGATATACAGGGTTCAAAAAATAGAACGCCTAAATGAGCGAAAATTTACACATGTTTTCCTTTTTATCTTGAAAACTAAAAATATTTTGTTAAGACATGTTGAACAAAAGTTGTGCATAATTGCAAGGGCTTTCATTTAATACTATAGAAAAGGGGCTGGCCCCTAAAATAAGGGATCTCTGGAGCTTGAAAGTTTTTGCTTTATAACTCCAAAACGGTAAATATTTCGATCTAGATATATTGAGCAAAATTGTTCTTTAACACCCTTTTGATCTGATAGGAATGTTTATTTGTTCGAATATACCGGGTTTATTGCATAATATGCAGTCGAAAGCAGGTCAGGTAAACATGTAGCGTTTTCATTCGGCAAGTAAATCTGACCTAAACATGTGTATAACTTGCTGTAAATAATATACCCTACGGTATTTTATGTTGATTTTCTTCAAAATAAGGTTTTAAATGTGTTTTATGATTAACTATTTTCTTTATAAAATTTAATTAGTTTTATAGTAAATACGTCTTGAAAAGCGGAAGATATAAAATCTACCTTTCTACGTTTATCATTGTAACAAACTTTATAATTAATCTTAAACTTTATACATTGAATAATTCACGATCATTAGTTGTATACATATTACGATCCCATTGTTCAGCGAGATGTTTTACAGTTACGTAATCAAAGCCGCAATCCCACGCTGTCGATCTACATGTAGGTCATGAGTGTACCAGGCACCTGTGGACATAAACAAAGCAAGTGTTTGTGATTGTATTAGACCATTGTGTAGAAAGACCTAACGATTAATAGAAAACTGTGTTTTTAATTACATCGCGTTTCAATAAGATTATTTTACCCATCTTTCATATTTAATCGTAATTCCAAACACTGGTGCATAAAATCATTTTGAACTGTGTTCGCTTTCTTTGGCCTGTTCTCGCAAAATAAACAAAGGTTTGTGATTGTATTAGACCATTGTGTAGAAAGACTTCACAATTAATAGAAAACTGTGTTTTTAATTACATCGTGATTCAATAAGATTATTTTACCCATCTTTCATACATGTATTTAATCGTAATTCCAAACACTGGTGCATAAAATCATTTTGAACTGTGTTCGCTTTCTTTGGCCTGTCCTCGCAAAATAAAAAAAAACTCTATTCTGTGTTAATGTATTTTATTTCAATTGTAATTGAGAAGGGCCTTCGGCAAATAATTATAATTAGTGATGGATAGTGATAGGTAATATTTTACATGTACGTTTTATTTTTACCATGATCACTCTTTTGTTTCTCCATTTACCGAGGTATCATTTTTTTAAAGATTAAATAAACATTGAACATAAAAAGTAATTTACAATATACTATTGTTCAGGTATTTGTAATACCGGTATAGCAAACAGGTTATATCCAGCTTTGTCACTTTGTGTCTAAAGTTGTGTTGCCCGGTCCTCGTTTACAAGCACGTGGTTGCAGAGAACAGTGGGCATATATGAAAATCCATTGTGTACTCCGATAGTTTCAAATGGAAAATTGGGTTTAAAATATGTCGTTTCTTTCATATAATTTCATTTCACTCTATTTCAGCTTGTTTAAATCAATCGTAATCGCTTGTTCATTTAGTCATTGTAAGTTTTATGTATTTTGATAGCCGAATAAACACTAGCTTGGTTTGCAATCCCCCCCCCTGTTTTTATCGAGGTGGATATTGTTTTGTGAATATTATAACTTACATGTACGCATGCATTGTAGTTGTAAGTGGAGGTGACGTTTCTAATTCACGAGAAAACAACCAACGTTAAATTAAGCACTTTTGAGTATGCAGTTATTTGCTACTAAACTTTAAAATGTTATTGAACAAAAATAATATACTTTTTCGTTGAATAAACAGAATATCTCAACATTGCACGTTTTGACATGCTTGTGCATGTTCAGTCGATGTAAGTATAAATATACATGAATGCACTTTGCCTAGAATAACGGTCAAAATATATACATCCAGAGTTTAAGAATACGATTTTTAAAAAATTGAAAATTCGTTAATGCTATTTATCATTAACCAGTATCTCGACGATAAAACATCAATTTTAATTCTTTACCAAACGCCCTCCCGGTCAGTCATTGTTAATGTTGGTGACATGAAATGTAGATACTAGGGTCTCAGTAAATAATTTCACCTTAATTATCCTCATCGTCATTCGGTGTTTTCATCATTAGAAATAAATTGTTTGAGGACGTCTTGTTTTCTCTTCTCACATTGGTAACGCGTTGGAAATAGTTTTTAAACATTTACAAAAAAGGAAAGCGAGAAGAAAAAAAACGTGTCTATTTAGATAAAAAAAAAAACAACGCATCAATTTGTATTTGATTAATCCACATACGTTTTTTTCCCTTCTCCCATGCATTTCGACTATACGGAAAAAAAGGATCAGCAAATCCTTTGGTAATATTAAAAGAAAAAGGTGTTGTACCTTCAAAAGACACTATATCCCACAGGCCTTTAGATCGCTTAGAAAAAAAAATTGTGTGTATTTTTCTTCCAACACCTCAATTTTTTTTTCTAAGCGATCTAAAGGCTTGTGCTATATCCGAACAGTTATTACAGAGACTACCAAATATATCACGGCGTTTCTGAAAGAATTATTTTTAAATATTTCAATAAATTCTAATTTAGTTTAAAGAAAGCCACGCTGTTGTATACAAACATTCCAAAAATAATCTTTCATGTTTCATGGACCGACACGTGGTTAAATTTCCTCTCATCACTATAAGTACCCCCCCCCCCCCTTTAACATGTTTGAAATGAATATACAACATGTACAATGTCTTCCTTCTGCATGAGCCGAGAATGTTAGTTGGTTGATTTGTTTTTGTACATGCGTATATACATGTAGATTAAGGCTGGTGTTGAATTCTGAAAGAAAGTCACAACCTATTTTTTTATGTAAACCAATGATCATTCTATGCCCCGCCATGAATATAGCTTGGGATATAATGTTTGTCATGTCGGACGTCTTCCATCCTGCCTTATCTCCTTCCGTCACACTTTGCCTTAATTTAGCTAAGTTCAAAGCTCAGTTTCAAACAAACTAACCAAGATATTTTTAAAAATAATCAAACTTTATACACAGTATAGCTGCAGAAAAAAAATAATTGACAGGAGAGTTGTACTGAGCCACCCACTGAAAAAAACGGTCCTACTAAACAGAGTACGCTAGTACATATGTACGATAGAAGACTTTAGAGTAAGCTAATAATAACTGTATATTTATTGCGAAAAAGTTTTTGAAATATTTCTTCAAACTGAAAGCCTTTTATTGCCTGACGTCACGCTAAGGATCAATAGGGTTCGAAGAGGTCGCAGTTAGCCAGCAAAATTTTGTGCACGCTGATTATCATCGGATTTGTTACATGCATTTCAGCAACAACAGTTATCTATTCTGTTAGCAGAAAAATAAACTTATTGCTAATACAATACATTGAAGTATTTATTTTCTCTAGCCTTTTGCTATCATATATTAATTTCATGCGAGTTCTTTTACGGATATATGTCCGTTTGACCGTTTTTCTGCGTTTCTATACTACTGGATTAGTCCATTTGTCTTCTAGGTAAGGGGTGACGCTATTATTTCGCGCCAAAATGTCGCGTGTAGGTTTTTGCACCCTTTTTCTGGACTATTCTATTGAATGAAAACTGCATGAATTATGTAAAGTCTGTTCTTTTTTCCTGGTCGAACTTTGGAAAAAAAAACAAACAAACAATTCGGTGACATTGTGAAGTGAGTTAGAAGTTACATCATTTAAAGTAATAAAACATTTGATGTTGATCCCTCATCTCTGGGAAAAACTTCCTGAATCCGCACCATGGCCTTCATATATCGCCGTCAAGTTTGTTGGGTCATTTAAAGCTTTTATTATTTTTCCCACGTTTCCAACAATCTTTGATACTTTGGCATACCCAAGAAACTACATGTATCAATCATATTCTACACCAATGGCGGATCCAGGGGGGTTTGGGGGGGGGGGGTCAGGACCCCCCCCCCCTTAACTGATTTTTTTTTACAAGTGTTATTTCATCATTTTTTTGCATTGGTAAGACTCTAATAAACATGAATCCTTTGTTTGTACAACTGTGAAATATTCATCGACTGCGTAACAGGAAATCACTTTCCGCATGAACGCACACAATACACAGGTAATCAACAGAGAGAGAGTGCCTCAGAGATCGGGTAGTCCATGACCTAGTGAAGTCAAAAGATTAAAGTACAATGTAGTTAGGTATCAACAACAGAGAACTGCATAGTTACGGTGCACTCAGTAATATTCTTCTGCTGATAAAATGCATGTTTTTAAACTATGAATACACTATTATTCAGAGGGGTTTTTTACCGTTTAAAAAATTAAATTAATACAATGTATATATTTTTTAAAAAAACCAGGTTGGCCTAGCAAACCCCTCTAGTTTTGACAGATTCTCCAGTTTTTTGTAATTTTTTTCTTCAGTTTGAAATTTCATTGCGTGGACCCTGCGGTCCACGCAGTAAATATATTAAGCGAAGTTAAACAGGATGCCATGGGCAAACGACAGGCTACGCATGCGCGAGAATGCTGGAGGGTTCGCAATCGCATTATCTCCGGTCTTTCCGTCAGAGGTCGGAAAAACAACTTAGCCAGTCGGAAAGGTCCGAGAATGTGCGATTGGGAGAGTTCGCCCCCTTGCTAAGACAGCTCACCCGCGAATTCGCCCTATTCGAGAATATACCTTGTTCATTGGCAAATTTCGCTTTTAAACCTGCATATCGTATTTATTTATTTAATTCTATGGCAGATGCATTTTAAAAGTAGGAAGAACTTGACTTTTCGGCATTTGATTTGTGCATCAAGGCTCGCAAAAATATTTCGATATACAGCAATCCAAGTATAGCGTGATACAGGCCTGTAGCAAGAGTTTTCCATATGGAGAAAAGGGGGGGGGGGCTGAAAAAAATCTGAGTACTTGTGCTACACGTATGCCATCAGATGTATTTTTCAAATTATAGATTTCTTCCGTATAAATCCAGAACAGTTATGTCAAGTCCCAGCCATTATGAGGTACATGTATCATTTAACAGTGCCGGATCCAGAAATTTCGTAACGGGGGGGGGGGGGAGGGGGCGCAGTAGAAGTCCGAAGGTCAGGTGGCTGTACCGAAGCTCCCAGTGGGTCTAAGGCAAGGTCCTTTTTGTTTTTTTGGTTTTTTTTTTACAAATATGAGATGTTTTTGCCTTGATGTTAGGATAATGGACGTATACTTACAAAAATTTCAAAGGGGGAGGGGCGCGCGCCGGACCTGGATCTTCCTTTGATCAATATAGCCCAATTTTTAAAAATGACAAAACTATATAGGCCAATCGGAGATAACATTTAACGATTTTGCTATGAAAGTACTGTCAGTCAAAATAGGAAGATCATAATAGAAACTGTGATCAAACTTACATGAATATTCACTAAGCCTAGAAATTGTCTTGAATTGACTGAATTTCGGTTAGAAGCACATGCGTATGGTCCACGTATTGTAGTCCTTTTTTAAAGGACAGCAACTTGTTTATTGTATACGTGTGTTTATATTCCAAATCATATTGACAGTATATATACTCTAGTAAGCTGAAAAGCACAAGTAAGGGATTCTGAAAAGAATTAAAGTTTTTTAGTGTTTTAAAATTTGCACATTTGTTGTACCTTGGAAGTCAGCTTGACATACGACTTAATTAATAATGTAGATGCATTTAAAGTAAAGACAACTTGAAGTCAACTTCTTGTATTTCTAAGATTGTCAGATTTAACAATTTTTGAAAGCAAAGTCTAAAGTCTTGTGTTTAAGTTTAATCAAATTTAAAACATTTATTAAAAAATTGTGATGATCCGTCTTTAAAAAAAGCTACAAAAAGTACCCCCAAAGTGCTGGAAAATGCACCAATTAGAACATTTAAAACAAAATTTTCTCAGGGGAGGCCCCCCGAACCCCCACCTATGGGAGGGGGACACCCCCTCCCATGCCCTCCCCCTTCGGCCCTTTGGGCCTCAAAACCCCCCCACATGAACTTCTGAATCCGCCACTGTACACGTCAGTCATAATTGTTAGATCCCCAATTTCTTGTAGTTATCATATTTTCAGCTGCCACCTTTATATGTAACCATGCTTTCAAGCATGAATCAAATGTTTTTCCTTATTTACGTCATCCTCTAAAACCATTTTAGACTTGCGGACAGAGGTGTTACAGCGGGACATGATCATGATTTCATTTTTTATTTGAGATACAAACAGTATTATATATGGTTTATGTTTTGTGCAACATCTCCATAATTTACTCCAGTGAAATAATTTAACCCCCCCCCCCCCCCCCCCCCCCCAAATGTAAACGTTTATAGTTTATCATGCTCATAGATTCTATAGATATTGATGACATAGTCAGCCAAGCTTTTTAAAAAGCTGTTACTTGTGTTATTAATTGTTCGCGCAAAGGACATTGGGTAGTAAAGGAGCTCTGGGAATGTTGCACAACAAAATTTGCTTGACGTGTGTATACAATTCCGAACTTTTTTTCTTACACGTTATTCTATTGAGCTCGCTGCACTCGCTGTTATACGGTTCTTGAAAATGAAAGAAACGTCTTAGTCTTTATGAAAAGCAACCGATTTTCTTGATTGTACAAACATTTTTTAAGAAATTAGGGGGGGGGGGGGTTAGTTATACATGTACAAAGAAAAAAAAATAATATGTGTCATTTTAGATTGCCGACGTGCAATGATCTGATACATGTGTACCGTATTTATGAGAGGTTCATATCTCTTCCCTCGTCTGAAAAGTGTCGCATCCATTGATATTTTCTTTTTTGCTACGATTTGATGCTTTAAAAATGATGTCTTTATTTAATTTGGTTATTTTCGATATATAAATATCTGTCCCACCTGTCTGTGGGATGCGATAGTAAAGTGTCTGCCGTCCGTTCGTCTGTCTAGCTGTCTGACTGTCTATAAACAATTTTTCAAAATACTACTCTTCATACCGTTTTGGTCTGATTTCAATATAACTTGGCACACAAGTACACATCTCTAAGATACATAGTATAGTGCATCGGTTTTTGAATGTTTTTAAATGCGACGTCTTCAACAGTTTTTGTCTGAATTCAATATTGCTTGGCACATAAGTAGCCTTCACTAAGATACAAAATATCGTGCATCCGTTTTTGATTTCGATGAACGGTGTTGCTATGGTTACTAAAAATAGAAATTTCTGTATATAATTCATTAAAAATGCTACTCCTTTTACAGTTTTAGTTTGATTTCAATATAACTGGACACACAAGTAGACTTCAATGTGATACATAATTAAGTGCATCTTTTTTGATTTCGATGAACTGTGTTGTCATCATGATTACAAAAAATAGAAATGTATGTGGAATTCCTTTAAAACGCTACTCCTTCTACAGTTTTGGTCTGATGTCAATTGCTAGTTTTCTGTTCCTTTGTTATAAGTACAAACAAGTAGAGCTTTAGTCTCGACATTGTGTTGAACCCAATGAATCATTTTGCCTCGATTATAGTCAGAAAAAAACTCATGGCTGAACATATCCAGTCATTTGGACGAGTCAAGATTAGTGACAGTGAAACTGTAAATTCGCTACCATTTTTCTACTAGTGAAACATTGCTGATATAATGCAGGGTGGGACATGACCTTGACTCGAGTTCAAAGTTCCCAAGGATAAGATGTTTTGGTTGGATGCATGGACAGAAAGAATATCTAAATAAAATGTTTGAAATTTTCTAGACTGTAACACATGGATAATATTTTTATAACGAGAGCTAGTCATTGCTTAGATCAAGGTCATTTGGAGAGTTCAAGGTCACTTGGAAAGTTCAAGGTAACATTTATTCCTTTACAGTCTTTTTCCTAGCTAAACTCTTAAAAGGTTTACATTTTCACTTGTAGAACTTTAGAATGTGGCTTGACCTAGACTCAAGATTACGTCTTCTTATCCGTAGCTCCAACGGAAGACCTATTCGTTGCTTTGCAACGAGCTCGGCTCTAGTTTTTTTCTCTATTTGTGCAATTGGTAAAGAAAAGTATAATTGACTCGCTCTTACCTTTTATGTCTTGAAGAAATATTACATTTGGAATATCAATATTTTTTTTTCAATTTATGCAAATGAAAAAATATTCAAAACGCTTTGTTTTTTTTAATAATGAATTTTTGCATTCTTTCTCTTCTTCTTTGAGTGCGTGTTGATGTTTTATGTGATTTTAAGTCAGAATTCTTCTTAATCGTATATCTATGTATAATGATGAAAAAATATTCCTAAGAATTCTCAATTTGTTTATGTTTTTCTCTACTTACAGCTTTAAAAAACAGAGAAATCTTCTTCAGACAGGATGCTTGTCATGTGATTTATATTTAAGAGCATATAAATTACCTCATATTTAATGATAAATTTATAAACATGATAAATGACCCTATGAAATCAACGTTTGCATTTACTTAGTACATTAATAAACACACTTAATAATATCTTACAAAACCAGGATTAGTTTATGTTTAATTTATTCATTAAAACAGTATTGTTAAATGTATTTCTAAAAATTATCAAATAAAATATACAGTAGAAAGGAAAGCTAATATCAATGATCGAATCTTTTTGTAATATATGTATTGTCATTAAAAAAGATACAGAATTTTTTTTTTGATACTCATAATAACAAACCTGCCTTGGAATTATATTTATGAATAATTAAATGCAATGAATACATTAGAGGTAAATCAGCGCTCGGGTATATACAAAATATATTGAAATTCGCCAGGAGAATGGTCAAAAAGGTTAGATATGATGACGTAATGCATACATTTGTCAGATTTATTTTCCTTATTCACATCAACATTAACTTAGATATAAAAGAACATTAAGAGAGTTACAAGAAAATTAACGCCCTCTCAATAGACTTTGAACGTGTTCCACTCTCTCTTCTAGACAACGTACTAATATAAAATATTATACTTACCATTTGACCTTTCTCATTATGATGCTGTGTCAATCATACTTGAAATGACATTAAATTTATTTCAATTCGTTATCTTCCTATTTCATGTAAAGTGAGAACCTTTTAAATGTGCATTAAAATACGTATTATATTATCAATCCTGATTTCGTTGACAGTTTCAATTGTTGACAATAAAGCAAAAAAGCATTATATTTAGCGACCTTGTAACATTGGTAGTTTATCCCATTATCTTAGAAATGCTGAATTTAAAGTCTCTTATAAATTCAATACGTGTAAAAAGTAATAGCTAAAGACAACAAAAAGCGATTGATCTAAAAAAAAAAAAAATAAATAAAAAATAGACACTTCGGAAGTTCGATTAAAATTTATGATTAAAAACACGATCTTTATCTAGAAATCAACAATATTTCTCATCAATTGATATTCAAATAAGTACACTGAATAAGGTTTACCAAGTAAAAAGGGAGAACTTTGCAGGATTGTCGTAATGTTAAAAATATATGATCCCACCTCCGATGTTTTGGAGACCCGTGTATGCTCTGCTCCTATTTTGTATTGTTTAAAGGACTTTTGATCTTGAATACTGTTCTTTATCTCCGTATGGTTTCATGCAAAATTTTGTAAAGAATTATGTACAAAACAAAACAAACTCGCATTTTGTATTCAAACACCAAGAAAACTAAGTATTCAAACACCAAGAAAACTAACAATTTTTGAATGTTCTTTGAATTTATTATTTATGTCATTTTTATTCAAAATCAATTTAAGAATAGGTCAATCAAAAAAAAAACAACAAATGTTTGTTATATATCCTAAAAGTAATTTTTAAAAGATGATTCTGAAAAAAAGAGCTGAAATTACTTCACAATACAAAGAATTTTACTTTCCTATTTAGAAAATACCTCGTATTTCCTCGTCTTTTAAATTTTCATTTCCAAGGAAAAAAAGAAAACCATTCTGTGGAAAAATACAATGTATGACTACCTGAGATAAAAAAAAGAAACGGAAAACAAGCAGATATGTCATTAAAATACCTATGATTAATAAGATTATAAATGTCCTTCACTTTCATTGATATATTTATTTTATCCTTTAGATTGAATTTACTTTACTCTGGATACACGACATTTTGTACAAAAAAAAAAAAAAAAAAAAAAAAAAAATAGAAAAAGACTCAGAAGAAAAGCCAGAATAAAAGCATACATTTTCATAAACTAGGAAATCTTTTTAATTACATTAAATGGACGTAATATTGTAATGCAAAATCACCGCATGACTTATTGTACAGGAAATCGTATTTCTTGTTGAACATAAGAAACATTTGTGGTCTAATTAATAGATGTTTTTTTTTTTTGGTCTTGGACAACAGATAATATATTGTATTATATGAAATTCTTTACGACACAAATAATTGACAATCAAGTTAGAATTCTTGACAAGGTGTAAAGAATTTATTGTAACCCTTGTCAAAAATGGTATTTTTCCTCTTTTGAAAAAAATGCTGCTATGATAAACTACCTCATAACTTAGTTTTGACGCTTTTTGTTATATATACTGTGAACAGATATGTCTACCTTATGAACATGTCTTAAAATTTTTTCTAATTATGACTAAAATAAAAATAGAAAATTATTTCTTTATTTGATATGTTAAAAATCGCTCTATTAAATGATCTACACAAAATAGTGAATTCTTTTATTAAAAAAAAAAAGATAAAATAAAAATTAAAAATTGAAATTTTACTTAATTATCAATGATCAATATTAACAAACATTGCAAACTTTAATGACAGAAGAAAACATATTGAAGATAGAGTTTCAACACTGAATACTTCAAAGTAAAAGAAAAATTGCATCTTTTAATAAAAAGATGATTAATTTCAGTAGTAACGCAAAGATAAATCTCTTAAATAGAAATTGATTTACAGTATATTAGATTAAGAGAACAAATTAGTTCACAAATACACAAAAATTTAAGGTGGCTCATTACATCCACAGTTTATTTTAGATTTCAATACAGCACCACTTATTATGTAGATGTCAAATATCCAGATGGGGGTATTGATATCATAAATATTTTTTATAGAATTTTTTAGTTTTTGTCTAATTTTAGTGAAATGTTTTATTTCAAGTTTATTATTAACAGAATTTCTGAACTTTCAGTGTCAAATGATGGGCATCTTCTTAAGACAAGTACACACAGTGAAAATACCTTATAATACCTAATAATAATTTTATTAGAAAAAATAATTTTCTCTTAAAAAACAATAAATGTCATTATCTTTTTTAATCTATGCATAAAACATTAAGAAAATGAGTTCTGAAGAGACAAGGAATGTATTTCAATGAATTACATGTGTCAAATTGAATGAAGAATGTTTAAACGAAATGAAAAATCCAATTTAAAAAATATTTGGAATAAAAAGTCCACTTTTAAGAGTTATCTTTCCTAATTACCCAAGACTCAAAACACGAGGGAACGTTTGACATTACATCTAAAATTTAGAACAAAGCTTTAAATTGCCAGAGTATACATTTAAATCAATCAAGCAAGTATATAAATTAACACCAACACAGTAAATTATGCAAGTAAATAATTTTTTAATTTCAACAAGGGTGTAGATTTTAACTCGAATTTCCTCCATGCAAATATGTCATTGATTGATACAGCTCACTGCATGCATCGCTATGAAATTGACATTACTTGTCTGGCGAAGATTTGACTGTTGTTTTCTTTTGTTTCTGCTGAAAAGCAATTCTTCTTGGTTTATGCATTATGAATCCGTTACTTTGTTTTCACTTTTTATAACACCGCATGTTTCATCTATCTTTAAAGCGTTTAAAAGGTCAGGGTCATATTATAGAGGTACCTGTACAATTCTTCCCCAGAGGAAACCGGTCGACACAATGGAGGTTAATTTTTTTGTGTAGTACGTCATCAAAAAGTGGTGTAATGAGCCTCCTTAAAAATTTAACTTTTTCCAAAAATGAAATATTTTGCAAACATTTACTTGTATTTATGCATTAAAATCATCTTGATTTGTTTTAAATATATATTTATTCAGAATGGATTTATAAAAATCAAAATTAATACATATATATATTAAGAAAAAAAAATTTATGCACATACAGTGTAATTATCCAGAAAGTTTTTCCATGACGATAAATTTTATAGATATCTAAAAAAAAAAAATGAAGCATTTCAGGTTTAAAAGGCCTTTTTGAATTTAGTTATTTTCACTTGTAGTAGCTAGAAGCACATAAATATGCATGATATCTATAATAACAACATAAATATATTATTTTCTTCAATATTGAAAAAATAATTTATGTAAAGAACTTATTTACCTTTTAATGAAAGTTTCCTTTTTTATCCTGATATATTATTTCCTTTTTATGTGTTAAGTATGAAATATCAATAAGAATTTCATAACAATTTTTGTAATGTGGGTTTTCAAAAAGTCATTGGATCATAAAAGCGTAAATGACAATACAATTCTTTTACACATTGTTCCATTGTTTGTTGTATTTGTTGGAAATTGTAAGATAAAGTGAGCAGTTCTTCGGTTATAAGTCAGTTAGAAAAGGCATATCATTGTTGCATAAATATCTTTAAAATCATAGAATGCATTGAATATATATTATGTAACATGCAAAAGAAATAAACGAAATTGTAAAGGATTAAATTTTGAGTTACTCATGGAAGAAAAAATGTCTGGTTCAAGAAATAAGAGGCATGTTATATACAAAGTGAATTGATTAAACATTCTTTAGAATACTTTTTAAATTTTTGAATATGTGAAAGCATATATTGTTATTTATTTTCAACGATGTTGGCGAAATTACCGAGGTAATAAAGCGATGATCCATAAAAAAAATATTTTCGATTTTTAAAAAAAGAAATTAAAAAAAAAATAAAAACAGAAATAATCCTCATTATAAAACTTAAAAGATTATTTATCTTCATTTAATTAGTAATTAGTAAAATGAAACACACTTAGATAACAAACAGTATTCAAGATCAAAAGTCCATAAAACAAAACAAAATAGGAGAATACTGCACGATATCTCATATGTTTCATGAAATGTAATATATATGCAGCATTTAAATAATAAATGTATATAGTTAATTAACACAGTCATCGTTTGATTTATTATAATTGGAGATTTACGAATCGAAGAAAATATATTTTTTAAAAGTCTTCAGTGCCGATTTCGACGAAGTTTGATTTTATTTTTAAATGAAACTAAAAGTGTTTAAATAAATAAGTATAAGATTAACCATTTCTGAATTCTTTCCAAATGTTTTGGATGTTAATGATATTTTTCATGGTTTAAAAATGAAAAAAAGGAATTGGGCGTATACATCTATACAATATTTTCATGATTAGGTGAGATAAATATTTTGAATCCCATTTATTTTCTTTAAATAAACTAAGAGAGACCATGTTTTGTGTGTTATCTTCACAATCGAAATAAGAGAAAATATCAGAGGAAAAGCATTGAATTAAACAAACGTTGTTCAAACTTTCCGAAAAAAAAAAAATAAAATTTTAAATATTCTTTCCGTTAATGGTTGAGTTTTTTTGGTAGTTTTGAATGAGGATTTACTGAAGTTATTTTATTCACATATCAATAGTTTTTATTTCAGGCTGATGAAGCAAAAAGTGTCTTACACAATTTGAAAAGTATATTGTTAGATAAAGGAGGACACTTCTTTTTTAATTAATACACTGTACTTTATTTAACAATTGATATACTCGCAAGATGAGGCGTTTCAATATGAGTAGAAAGGGACAAAATTAGATTTCTTTACATTTTATTTTTTAAAATGGTATTAACATTTCAAACACAAGTGATTAGAAGATGAAAACTGTTCAAACTGTTGACACTGCGTGAATTTATTTTCAAAAAAACCACAAATGTTTGCACTGAAAAGTCTTGCAATGTCCAACCTCTTCCATAAATCACGACACTTAAGCAGTGCATTTAAATCTTGCAGTTTAACTTTTATCAGTCTCAATTTTCAACATCAGTTTATATTTAGATAAAGATGACATGAAAAATACATCACTAGGCCGTAAAAGATTCAAATTCACTTGCATAGAGCTGTCAGAACTTTTATGATAAACAGGACAAATTGTTTTATGGTCGACAAAACGTACATTGAGCCCGCAACAAGGTTCAACATATGGATAAGTGGCACCAAGAAAGATTTCAAACAAATCAACTGGGAGATTTTCTGTCAAGTGATGATTCAAATCAACCTTGCTCTTTTGATATTCCTGATGAGGTATATGTACAAATATTTATCTAAATAATTTTTGAAAGTCTTCTTACAAGTATCATTATTCGATTATTGTTGTTTTTCAAGCTAAATATTTTTTTTTAAATCTATTGTTCAAAAGATCGTTGAAAAGTTTTTTTAAAAAAAAAACATTCTTAAGATAAAAGCGTTTCTATGATCAATTGCAGGATTTCATATCAGTGTACATTTTATACGTTATAGAAAAATAAAATGCATCCATGGAATTTTTATCGTTATTTGATGTATGTTCGATTTGTTTTTATGTCGAATCAAAAGCAATAATGTGCACCTTTTCTTGCAAAATGATTCTTTAAGTATAAAACCTCATCTGCTTAAAATTGGCACAAATAGAACCATAAATTTGCTAACAGATTGTCATAAAACATGGCTCCAATCATTATTGTCATAAAAACACTCAAACATGTTTAAGATATATACTTTTCAGTATGTGCGTGAAGGTGAGGGAGTATATGGGTTTGAGAAGTGTGTGAGTGAGAATGTGAATGTGTCTAAGGATTTGTGTGCCGCGAGTATCATGGGGTATTTGCACATGTAATTATAGATAAATTATAATTTTTAGAGTTAGATTTTAGTTAACAAATCATTTGTGAGGAATGAAAATTTGAATTCCATTTTTGTCGATGAAACAGTTGAAATTTTAACTAGTGATTTTATTTCCAGATTATTTTGACAAACTCAACCCACTTTTCCTCTAGCGACAATAATTATTTTGGATATCCGGTATTTAATACGAATAAGGAGACTAAGGATGATCATAACTGTGAGGAAAATTTGCTGGAATATCCAGAATCTCAACAATGTTTTCCTTATATGGAGGATCAAGAAGTAGTAAGTAGCCGATAGGAAAGAAACAACAATTGCTATTTGAAATTGACAAGTTTTTTCTTTTATTTTCTGTTTAATGTTAAGAATATTTATTCTCAAGAGTTGTTTGATTTGGTCATATCATATTATAAAGATCAAAAAGATTACTTGCTGTGTCTTTTCCATTCTTGTTTTTCAACCAAACAAATATGTTTTCATACAAACATTTGACAAAACCCAATTATATACATAGGCATTGTGAAATATATCTAAAACAGTTTATGAAAAAATCAAATTTGGACAGTAAGAATCTTTATTCTTTGATACAGACCAAAGTAAAGGAGAACAAAAAATCCGTTAAATTCAATACAAAATTACTCTGAAAGTCGATATAAAAAGGATGATAGAGCTCCTTATTAACATCATCATGTAGTCTTCAAAGAACATGTCTTCCAACTAACTGTTTGAATTCCGAAGAGCATGTATTGTACTCTTTTATTACCCAATCTGTTTTTATATTCATATAAAACAGGATTTGTTCAAAAGCTTTTACATGAAAAGAAAAAAAATGTGACCTTCAAGTCGATAATAAGATATATCGAAAAAGCTATTACAATATACAGCCAAAGATCGTTTTTTAACTTCCGTCCATATGCCGAATTGATATATGCTAGCGAACGTGAAATAAAAGACACCATATCGTCTAACACATCTGTTTTATATTTAAATGTTTTCCTGACTATAGACGATAAAGTCCAACTAAAATCCAATTAAGGTAGGATTCTTCTCATATTTCTCGTATTTAAAGATTAATGAAATTTTCACAGAATCAAGAGGTCAATATCACTAAGTGATGATGTCAGTGAGATTAAATTTGACCGTTAAATATTAGAGGCAAGGTCAGGTCAAGGTCATTACCTTTTTCCTGGACATAAAGAATAAAAAATAGTGTTTCCAATCATGCGATCCCTACTTGTTATTCAAAAGATTGAATGTTCTTCTTTTTGCATAAAAAGATACAACCATATAGGGCATATAAGATGATATTATCAAATTGACATAGATAATTCAAATAAAATGGATATTTGCTAATCCGAATTTCCTCTACTTTTCTTAAATTTTTAGGATATATTAGTTATTTTTATATGCTTCCTATATTTAACTTTTTCTCATTTTCACACATAATAAAGTTGTCACATAAAGGTACAAAATGATACAAAAACTAAAAGTTTTGATCGTTTACTAAGAGAGAAATAACACTTTTTATGGATTTTTGGCTCAAATCTGTACTTAGATTTGCAGCATTTAAAAGCCAACATAGTTCTAATATGTGTGAAAAATCTTATTTATTTGATATATTTTGAAACTTTACTCTCTTATTATTAATTTAACTTACATTTGAAAATTTCGTCTAGTCTTTGATTGCGTAAAAATTATAACTAAATTCAATGTTCTATAAAAATTTTGAGAGGCAGAAAAAAAGATATTTTCATACGCCACCATTCCGCCAAAAAATATAATCCCTGCTAGTTTTCAAACACAATTGACCATTTTTATTTAAAGTTGTACAATTGTGATAAGGAAAGAAAAATATGGTCTTTTAAATCTCTTACACCTAAATATATAAGACATATAAGTAAATATACTTTGAATATTTCATCTAGTTAGAAACTAGAGAAGAATCCTACCTTAAGAACATATAACCTATCATTGGTTTGTATTTTGTCAATCAATATTCATAGCAATTATATTCCTTTCTTTTTCACACTGAATTCGACAAGGGATTTTTCTGTCGACTAGTTCAATACATAGGGGTCATGGTGTGTGTGATCGATTAACAGGGACTGACATCAATGAATGCTTACTTTTCCTGGACATGGGCAAACAATTGACTTTTCATGTGTCTTTGTTTAATATAGTGTTTATATTTGTATTGTTCTCAGATTTCTTTTTAGATAGGTCTCCGTCTTCAGATGCTTTCTTTATGACGATAACCGTCAGCATGAAATGCTTCGTCCGAGGCACCTGATCCCATCTCTAGTGCTGTTAGAGATTTCCTTTTCCTGGATTTTTTTAAAGCATCACAGACTTTGTTAACTTTATATTTAATATTATTTTACTTTTGTTTCAGATGGACATTTTTATTGACAATGCAGTAAATTCCTTTCAGAACAATTCAAACGAGGAACAAGACTTAGAAGAGACTATGTCATGTTCAAATGTAAGTTGTTGTTGAGTTTTAAATATAAATATTATTCTACATTATAAATACACCCTCATTTTTTTGCAGTCATCATATCTTAAAAGGAAATCTAAATGGATTTTTAAAAAAAATAAAGTCGTTATCCTCATACAACGACGAACATCAGTTGAATAATTTTATATGCACGGAAATGTTTTATTATGCAATGTTTTGAATAACAAGTCTGAAAATAGTAATTTTCTTGAAATACCTTTGGACAAGGTTGATAATTTCTCTCCAAGTGAAGCTTACTTACTTCCAAAAGAAAGTATTCCTCCAATGAAAATGATGTGGACAGAAGAAGAAAAAATAAAGAAGGAAATAAAGAAAAGGGACAAACACAATACCAGTAAGACATTCTTTATAATAAGAAGGAGAAGCGGAAATCGAGCATGTTGATAAATGATCATTTTTGTTTAGTTTGTGTTTTAAAAATGTATTTTTCCAGGGAGGCCTACGCAAGGTTCTTAAGCTAACAATACTACCTTCTAGGAAAGATCTGGGTCTCTGATTAACATGCAAGTTACATGTAACTTTAACAAACTTTTCTTCAGTCGAACAACGGCGAAGAGAGAATATAAACAATAGAATCAAAGAACTAGGCACCCTTTTACCACCAACAATACATCCGTAAGTTTTTCCAATAATTTGCATATTATATCATCAGTATCAATAACAAATAATTATCTAATTTAAAATATCATCAACACCGTTACTTTGAAAAATAGTTCTTAATGTCTTTGAATGCTATGCAACATCGACGCAGTGATATTTAGGTAATTTGTATAGATAAAGCACTTTAATAAAAATGAGTTTTGTTATTTATTTTTAAAAACGGGATAATTATATTTTTTAAAAATGTAACACACAAGAAGGGGACTGGATTCAAATCTCTGGTTTTGATTAAAGTAACCTAAACTATGAAAATGGCTAATCCCTTAAAAGCAGCAAGAATAATATAACTATAAGTTAAAACTATTTTAACAAATCCTACGAAAAGGGAAGAAAAGATGGCATTTCAAAAAGTTCCTATTACAAGGTGTAATATGATACATTCATTATGATAAAAGAGGCAGTATTTCTGCAAGGGGGGGGGGGGGGGGTCGAAATAGACGTGCGTTGGGTAAATGGAGGTCAGCGATCGGGAATTAAATACAACTGTCTTGCTAATTGACCATGTGACCTGAAAAAGGCCTAATCTACGTCAAAGGCGTAAATTTAAGGGTTTTGACAAGAAAGGTATCTGTTTACAAAAAATTATTCTATCCAGCACTTCTTCATGGATATTCATATGAACTATAAAATACAATTTAATAGTATGTTGAAACTGGTATACTGTAAATCACTTTTCATTTATTTTCGCTTTATTTTCGCGTAATTACACGAGACGGTATGCTAGCGAAAATTTCATTCTCGCGTATAATATATTTCCGTAAGATTAAATAGAGCAATGACCACAATTCGTGAAAATTTTTTCTCTCTAAAAAGGAGTCAAAGACTATCTCGTGAAAATAAGGTGTCGCGAAAACTTGAAAAGTGATCTACAGTATATCTTAATACTTCTATATAAAATCAATATTAAAAAGTAAATATTCTATATTGATTTAAAGACAAAGTTTTCATTTTTTTATCTTCAGAAAACTGAAAACTTGTAAAGGCAGTATTTTGAAAGCTTCAGTTGATTATATAAAGGAGTTGCAGAAAAGCAGAGAAACTCTCATCGAAGTCGAAAGTAACATCAAAGCAATGAAGGCTAGAAACCAAAAAATGTTAATGAAAATATTTGTAAGTATTATAAGTATTTTGCATTTATATTAAAATTTAAATTGTTTTTAAAAAGCTATAAAGAATTGATTTAACCATATTATTTAATTCTTTTATATTTAAGTGCTGCAGATTTATAAAAAAATTCATTTTTATTTTTTATTTTATCCATTTCAGCAACTCGAACTGAAGATTAAATTATATAAACTCACGTGCGATGGGTGAGAAACGACAATGGAAAGACTTTGTAGGATTATATGGTGGCTGATATCTGTTTATGTTTTTCTGACACTTTTTTTAAATAAAGGAGGAATGATCTGTTCCATTGAAGTAACAAAGCAGAAATGTCATTTGTGTGCAAGAATGTGAATTTTATTTTTTAAATAGAATAAATTGAACAAAATATATATTAATATTTAAGATCTGCCAAAATCTGTTTAGATACAATATACATCTTTTATACATTTACCTTTTTATTTTGAAAATATTGTTGAATACGAGAATTGCACAAAATAATTTACAGATATTTGAAAAATAATAATGTCACTGCTACATCAATATTTAGATGAAAACAGGAATTTTAAGTGTTTTGGAATCTGATATTTGGGTTTAAGATGTTTTAAGTTTGTTCATAGCTCGTGTGTTATTTGAAGAAAATAAATATTTTATCTGACAACCACTGTGCTTTTTGTAAACAAGAGATAGAAAGACTGCAATACATATTTTGGAATGGCAGAAAAATTTCATCATCATGGAATAATCTTGGGGAGAGGGCTAAAATAGGCTGCGCATGCTGCCCAATCCTATTCACAATAACATCAGTGAATAAAATATTGTTTAAATTAAAATAATCTTTGCCTGTCCATTTTTACAAAATCTTCTATAAGAGTGGGTTTATCACAAGTAATATTATTCTTGGTGAAAGTCAATTATCTTATCATAATAGGATGAGGAACTTCGTAATTCTCTATAAAAAGCAATAATTATATATTTTTCTGCTTGAATCAAAGTAAAATACATATGATTAAAAGGCTTCTACACTTTAACCTTTACGTACAATAGAGGCAAAAATTTGAAATTACCAATTTTGAAAACTTATGGTCACCAAATGGTAAATATTTTTAAGGTATAAATATTTATATAAAACCAACAATAATTATTTTTCGAATGGAACACTTGTATCTTATTTATGATAACTTTCTTTTATTCCATTCTTGTTTAAAGGGAAAGTGAGAAAATGTGAGAAGACATTTTATTATGTTACTCAATATCTCTCTTTTGAATTAAAAAAAAATCGCCAACAGCCTCCAACTTAAAAAAGGGAAATACTGTAACTGTAAAACACGGTTATAGCGAACACGCTTAAATGTACATGTATAACGAATCGACACGATACAAGTGTTTACAACGAATCTATTTTTATTCCCAATGACGTAACAATATATTCTACACTTCAAGGATATAACGAATTACCCTGAATTTTTTCTGAATTATCAAAAATTAAATATCTGAAAAAAGTCTTTCGGTGTATACCTTTACTAAAATGGCTTCGAACATTCTACATTTATTGCTGTTTCTGAGGTCAATACGATGAGTTATGCCTAGGTCACATTTAAGCCGATGGTCGGGTGACCAAATTTTTTCTGGTCTTGTCGGCTGAAAGTACATGATCTGCCGACATCAGCATCGGGCGACACGTACATGTACATATAGCAGTCACATTAATTCGCAGGAACACCGATGACTTGGATAAATTACACAATTTTTTTTTCTTTAGACATCAGCAATATTTCTCATAGATCTATATTCAGATAGGTGAAATGAGTAATGTTTGCAATGAAAAATGGCAGAATTTTGTAAGATTGTGACACAATCTTAAATTTTTTTTTGTTCTCAACATATCCACGTCTCTGATTTAACCTTCAATGGAATTGTGAATGAAACATTTGATGTGGACTCTCATATTTTCCAATTGACTTCTACTTGCATTGGTCTGAAATTTGGAAGAAACGTCATTAAAAAAATGTTTTGTCTCATATGTGTTTATAGTTAAAAAAAAAACTCGTATAAGCGAGAGATCCATTAAATTATTTTTTTTATGATTTTCCATTGATATTGTCATCCGAATAGTGCTAAATAGTTATTTTATTAAAGCAATCCAATTAAACATAAGTTTACCCCCTAAAAAAAATCAGGAGAGATCAGGTACCATGGAGGAATTTATTCCTGCTTGCAATTGCTCGGAAAAGTCCATAGAAAATTCAGTGTGTATATAATGTTCTAACACTTAGTATGAAAAACGTCAGTTAGCAATTTACTTAAACACCCAATTTTATGTTAACGCCCCCAAAATCTACCTGATTCAAGATCAATAATTTACCGCCTGTCAATCATTAAAAAAACAAATTTGATTTCATAGACTGAGTTTGTGTCCTTTGAAAACGATTTCCTGGTCATGCGTCAAACACTTTCATGTAGCCGCCTTGTATACACGGGGGTTAAAAAAAGAAATTGGGTAAAATTTTATTTTAAAAACAATTGAGAGTAGATAATTAAAACATGACTTCATAAAATATTTCCTTTTAATCTCAACGGCTATTTTGTATTTTAGGCCAAGATATCTGCTCTGTAGAATTTATACCAGTCACATTGTTGCATTAAATATGATAAATAAAAAGATATTTAGCACAAACGGCAAAAAAAAAATCGTTTTTCCCACTTATTATATGAAACAATCTTTACCATGTTCCGTTAAAGTTCTGAAATGTCACTAGTCTTTTAGTTCAATTAAACACAATACCCAATATTCGAAATTAAAAAGTGAATATATACAACCAAAGATCAATTCTTAAAAGTTTAAAAGAAATCTTGCAAACAATAAAAAAAATTAAACACACGAACACCCGGAAATGGTGAATATTTTCGAGATCAGAACGTAGGCAATATTCCTATCGTGGTACGGTACATTGTATATGTTCACACGACGGATAGGCCTACCTATGAATGGAATATTATAATTTTTTTTTTATTTTGATATTTACACAAGTTTAATTAAAAAAAAAGATATGTTTACTTTGTAGTTTTACTAATTCGCCATTTTTTTTAAATATAAAAACGATATTTCTATATAATTTTTTTCTTGATTATATATCGCTGGAAAAATATAATTTTTTTTATTGAAATATTTCAATTATTTCAAGTACTTTCACTCAAAGTTGACCATCAGAAAATTCAGTGTGTAAATATATAGTTTTTGACACTTAGTATGAAAAACGTCAATTAGCAGTTAACGTAATAATGGACTGTTATTGCTGACAAAATCATTGTATTGAACATTAAACTTGCAAAATGATGACTTCATTCAAGACTGTTGATATTCTTCGCCCATGAACTTATTTGTCAAAAGCGTATGTCTCGTTTAAAAGAAAATTGTCCATACGTTGAGTGCACCGCTTTCTATCGAATTAACTAAGAGGCATTAACATCATATTCGGATGATAAGAATATATATTTCATTATTTAATGGTATTTATTATTTCTGTATATAATTTTTTTCTTCATTTTATATCGCTGGAAGTATAATTTATAATTTTTTTTAATTGAAATATTTCAAGTACTTTCACTCAAATTTAGACACGAAACACGGAATATTGACCCTGATCACCAGACACAGCCTTCCTGTGTAATGCTACGTGTATATAGATTTTTGACATCTTGGGTATTGGGGGTCTCCAGGTAAATAACACCACTGTTACTAAGACCACTCCCCCTCCTCAGGTAACCGTACGGTAAAAAAATTGGGTCTTTAATAATGGACTGTTATTCCTGACAAAATCATTGTATTGAACATTAAACTTGCGAAATGATGACATCATTCAAGACCGTTGATATTCTTCTCCTATGAACTTATTTGTCAAAAGCGTATGTCTCGTTTAAAAAAAAATTGTTCATACGTTGAGTGCACCGTTTTGTATCGAATCAACTAAGAGGCATTAACATCATATTCGGATGATAAGAATATATATTTCATTATTTAATGGTATTTATTATTTCTGTATATAATTTTTTTCTTCATTATATATCGCTGGAAGTAAATATAATTTTTTTTATTGAAATATTTCAATTATTTCAAGTACTTTCACTCAAATTTAGACACGAAACATGGAATGTTGACCCTGATCACCAGACACAGCCTTCCTGTGTAATGCTACGTGTATAGATTTTTGACATCTTGGGTATTGGGGGTCTGCAGGTAAATAACACCACTGTTATTAACCGTACGGTAAAAAAATTGGGTCTTTAATAATGGACTGTTATTCCTGACAAAATCATTGTATTGAACATTAAACTTGCGAAATGATGACATCATTCAAGACCGTTGATATTCTTCTCCTATGAACTTATTTGTCAAAAGCGTATGTCTCGTTTAAAAAAAAAATTGTTCATACGTTGAGTGCACCGTTTTGTATCGAATCAACTAAGAGGCATTAACATCATATTCGGATGATAAGAATATATATTTCATTATTTAATGGTATTTATTCAAAGAAACCCTGCTTGGGTATTTAACTTGACATTTTGATGCATGAACAATGTTTAACAATTAACAATCGTTACTTCCGTCCTTATGTCGAATCAATATACCCAATGAGATCGGAATTTAAGTAAAAATTGTCCCGATATATTTCAGAATATCATAGTTTTCATGGGGTTCATGGATGTTTTACGGACAAATAGAGCTAACTAAGCCCTTAATTCGACGAGAATCGAGAAGTATCTGGTTTTTTAATTGTCAAATTCTTAATTATTGAAGTACGTGTTATTCCGCTATCACATGCAGATGGTGTTAACATCTCCAAATTTATTCGGAACTAAAACATGTTCTCTGTATAATCAATTCTTAAACCGATGCAAAGCTGCTGATTGTTCAATTGAAGTAACAGGGGTTTGAGCAACCACATTTAAAGCCAGTTTTAAGTTAGTTATATAAGATAAGATTAGAGTTAAGACAAGATATTCTTTTCCTACAAATTATTGGAGAGTTTGTATGATCAGATAATTAATGTAACAACATATGCAAAAAAAAAAAAAAAAAAAAAAAAAAAAAAAAAAAAAAGGAAAACATATCTATTTATGTACACTGAACCAAACTTCTAAGTGTTCACCTAACATTTTTTTAAAGAACAAATACATACAATAAATAATTTCTTTAATTCATAGTTAATGATTCAGACTGCTTGAGATGATATTACTCTGCCACGAGCACCGATTTCTTATCATTTTCATACGATGAGAATTTGAAATTGGTTGCTTTCATGTTTCTTAGATTATTTCAATTTAGCACTCTTTTAACCTGGTGTGACGGGAAATTTTGGCCTCAGACGAAGATCAAGATCACTTCCGGATGGGTTAAATTTTGTCCAAAGCTTTCAAATGGTGATAAATTGGCGATGAAAATGACGCACATCCTTTAGAAAAATGTGTTGAAATAGGTTTTGATACTGGTTGTTAATCTTCAAACGTAATATCAAGGACAATTAAAAACTAAAATAAAAGTGAGTGAAACGTGGTTCAATGATGATCCAGATATCAACATTAATTCCAACGACTCTCCCTTCTTTCTCAATGGTCATTTTGCCAGTATTGTGTGTTTTTTTAGTGAGACCAGTTTTTTTTAAAATTTAATAATGGTCATAAAAAGATTCTAATTACACAAAACACGTGCCGCAAAGTACAGATTTATTGTTTTTAAGCTTCGTCACTGAACATTGGTTTTCATCGGTGATATTTGATTTTCTTTCAAGATTTGTTGAGAAGACTTATTTCTTGTAATAATTTGAAAATATCATACAATTCTATAAAGTGCTTTTTAAATAAATACAATTATTAGAGTGAACACTTAGAAGTTTTGTTAAGTGTAGAGTTTTCTAATAGAACATTACAGGTTTTGACAATCTATGGCCAAAAAATTTGACCCATCTGTTTGATTAAGTTTAGAGCATTTTGTATAACAAGCTTATTCGTTTGGTATTATGGTGCTGGGGGTCAGATTGTGTAATATTTTGAGAATGTAATACTAATTTGGAACTTTTACATAATGTAAGACTTTTGTTTTTATAAACTATTGACAGACATGTTTATACTAATTGCTAGGTCTTGGTTTCCATTTATTTATTTTAAATAATTTGAGTATAAAAGTATTGATCATTATGCCTTACAGAGGGAGGGACCCATTGACAGGAGAAAAAAAAACTCTTCTGAGGTGATAGAGCAACTTCTGCCATTTCTGGGTCTCTGATTTTTTTTTTCTTAGTCACAAATTTGAATTGTTTGTATATTTTACTGAGTGTATCGATCACTTTTTATTTTCAACTATTTAACTAGAAAATACCATAAATAAAGGACATTTTGAGGAAAGAAGGAAACTTAAAAGTAGTCAAGTGCAGCATTATAAAATACAGTGATTTTAATGAAGTTGTAAATACTTATCTTCCATGATTTTTATCAATATGTACAAATAACGTAAAATGAAGTCTGCTAATTTGTAATTTATTTTTTTCTTACTTGTATAAATTCCTCCTCATTTACTTTATATTTTTTATTCATTATTCAAAGAAGTATCAAGGATACTTTATTAACGTAACATAAACTGATTCTATGATTCAAAATATAACGGGTACATTAATCTAACCTAACCTTGTTCAAGCAATGACGGATAAAGAAGGACTACTCTATTTACTTTTCAGTAATTTGTCCATTTCGTTTATATATGCGAATAAACTTATCGTCTAGACGTAAACTGTAATTGTTTTAAATTTTTCATTCTGAAAGCGAAACGAATCCTTTTTCTCTTTTCTCTAAAGATTTTATTAAGTGAATCGTTTATTCATGAGGGGAAAGAATTAGGGTTTGTCAAATGAAATACATGACAGTTTTAGACTACAAACAAATAAATTTGATGTTCGTTGAGGACACATTTGTTTAATGTATGGTCCCATAGAAAGGTTAATTGATATAAAAAGTAACTTAATTTTTATCCACAAATAAAGACATTTATTGCTAAAGGATAATTTATTACTCTCCACATAAAACATTACATAATCATATTTATACAGATTAAAAGTATATAAATCAACATATTAAACAATTAACATCTCTCATTTTTAATCAATGAATACTATCAGAATCGACCAGGAACATATGCTATATTTACATTTGATTTAGGATGGATTAAGAAAGTGGCTCTGAGAAATTTTGTCTGATGGTAAAAATATAAATTTGGAACTTCGAAAACTATAATTGAAGACAGGTTAAATACGAACCATCCCCTGTACCAACTTAAACATTACGTAATGTAAGAAAGAGAACACGATGGTTGCACAAAAAATGCTCACGAAGACACACCAAAGTCTTATGAAAGAGGATTTATTAAGGAAATATTCGGTGTAATAAATTAAAATTCTAAATTTGATAATGTTTTCTATCTTTCTCATGTTTTGTTACATATGTTTTACTGTAGACTGCTAAATGTCAGCAAAAAAAAAAAAATCAGCAGGTTATTTCGCAATATTTCCATTTCTAATTTTTTTTTCTCAGCGATAACTCTTTGAAAGTTAAGGGAGTTTATTTCTTGATAATTCTGCCGCAATGTAAATTAGGCAGGTCGATAGGCCAGGAGCTGAGGAGGCCTAATATGCATGCAAATCTCGTGCGCATATGTCTCTGTGTCTGACGCCAAGGAGGCCAAATATGCATGTAAATCGCCTGCGGCTGCCTTTGTTCTTGACGTCAGTGGACTAGGACTATTGAAATTGGCATGGGAGTCCTCGTATAAATTAAATCGATTCAAATAGTCTACATTATTAAAGTCTATATCTACAATTTTATTTCACAAAGAAATGGAAATATAAGGAATCACTGTCTAGTTAGTATAGTATGCCAGGGACATCAACGATAGTGGGAAACATGGGATAATTTATTCATAACGGGCTTCGCCTGTTATGCAAATTATCCCATGTTTCCCACTATCGTTGATGCCCTGGCATACTATACTAACTAGGCAGTGATTCCTTAATAAACCAAGACTTGAAAAAAATCATTCTGTTGCTTTCATTTTCATGCTTTCGAAAAAGAGTAGGCTCAGTGGGGTCGCCATAGAAACCCAAAAATCGTACATACAGTATTTAAATTTCCCCGCCCAAATACATCTGATATATTGCCGACTTGGCGTCAAAAACCAATACTTCCAGGATCCGAATTTATTTTTTAGTCCGGTTGGCCCCCTTTTCCCTATGTACATTATGTAACAATGTCATTATGGTGCTGGGGGTTAGATTGTGCAATACTTTACTTAAGATGTGTAATACTCTATTTGAGTCCCCCTTTTCTGTCCCCCCCCCCCCCACACATTTTGTAAACTGTGATTTACCTCTTTCGTCATTTACTTTAATAAATGATATATTTCACTTTTACATGATCATGTTATTTGTTTTTGCCTGCTTTTAACAAAAACAAGCTCAGTCGTTTGGGAGGAGAACTAAGGAACACAAAGCATCATTTTGATGTCGCCAAATACAAGCAAGCTTTTCAAACAAATACCATGGCTCTTTTGTGACTGATAGTATATCAGCCATTAGGCTTTTTCTAATCTAATTTAGATTTATTTAGGTGTTCTGAATTTACTACTGCTTTTGAGTAGCGGTGGCAGATACGGAACATCAAATTTTAATTAATTTTTTTTTTTATTTTTAAACTATACAAGTTGATAAAGTTCTGGCTTTACAGTGCCCCAAAAATTTTGATTTCAAAAAGCTTTGAAATTGCGCTTAGTCTATAAGTCGGATTTATAAAGAGAGAATATGGCATGAAGAAGGACCATTTTGGAAATATGATATCAATAATTTGTCTTTTTCTTAGTTCTGAACAGAAAGAGCCTCAAAATGACTCATTCCAAGGGTTATTTTCCTTGTGAAAAATAGTGTCCTAAGCCTTCGCTTACTTCGATTTTTTGTGTAAATTTCTTTGAAAATCACATTTTTCAAAGTTTCAAAAGATAAGGTCTATATAATCTGAAATAAATCAGAGATGAATGATTACCTTTGCCAGGTTTTCAGAGAATAGAGGAAAATATGCAAATTAATGATATCACAGTTTGCATTTAGGCAGTTGTATAAGAAAATCAATGTGTTTGATAATAGTGTATGGTGTTTAAAATTTGAATTTGTTATTTTACGTTCTTATTTAAAGAAAAAGCAAGTACGAACCAGTTTTATATTTAAAACCTCCATATATCGTGCTCCTTGACCACGGAATCCTTATTTAAAACACAATGGGATCACGGCAGTATTGACGTGACAATATGGAATGCTTGCTCATCCAATGATATTCATTAAAAACGATTCATTTAAACCGTTTGAACACCAAACATGATTAAAAATATTTGTTCTACTGATAATTATATGCAATATGGATTCCGATCAAATAACATATACAGGAATTCACTTGAGTCACCTATACCATTTTCCTGTCACTGATATTATGATAGGAAGGATTTTGTTAACAACATATGTGACGAAAAGAAATTAAATTTGTTATTAAAAAACGTCCAAAAGAACTCTGTAAATGTGATACTGTATCACATCATCTGAAAAGTAGCGAAAAATGCCCTTAGAAATATTTAAGGGTTATTCAAACGTAAACAATCTCTAGATGCTGTGAAGGTTTTTATCATTTTAGACTATTTATTAGCAATGTATAGATATATTTATTATATCATTTTCATTTATTGATTTACCTTGTATAATTTGTTCGTATATTATTATCTCAGTTGAAAATGTTGGAAAATCCCTACATTTATTATTTTTTTTTACATCAGTATGTTCTTCTGTGTAATAAATACACGTAATAATTCATGTTATATTAGCTATGTTTATGGCCAAGAATTGAAAATAAAGTGTGAAAAATTATTTGAGTTTTATTATTATGGGACAAAAGGTCTCATTTAATCAATCAATCAAAAAAATCCTTACTTTATGTCACTCGGCTCAAAGCTTTTGACGAGGTGTTAAGAATTTATAGTAAAGCTTTGTCATTTGAGCAATAATTTTGTTTTATTTGTGAAGACAATTTAGTGACACACTTGAACATAATTTAAATTCTCATACTGCACATGACAAATAATTCTGTGGCATATAATTCACACGCCATTAATGTGTCTAACTTATGATTTATAAAAATAACTCCAGACTAAGTAGAATTAAATAAATAGTATTGCCACGTGCACATTTATAAAAAAAAATCCTCTAATTAGCTTTTAAACCAAAGCATATATTCTACGAGTTTCCTTCAGTTTACTGAATTTAAAAAGGGTGATTATATAGTTTCAAACGAACAAGGAGGTATATTCCCTCAAATACTAGATAAAATTGAGCAATATCTCCTGAAGACCTTTATATTATAATAATTACTATAAGACATTATGTCACGTTTAGTTAGCGGTTTGCTCATCTCAAGAATATTAAATAAATCATTATCTAATATTGAATTCTTAAAATTCCTTGAATAAACTTTCAAAACCAATAAATGATATATAAGTACCCCTTCTTAAGGTAGGATTCTTCTCTGGTTTCTGACTAGATGAAATATTTAAAGTATATTTGCTTTTATGTCTTAAATATTTAGGTGAAAGAGATTAAAAAGACCATCTTTTTCTTTCTCCATCACAATTACACAACTTTAAATAGAAATGGTAAACCGCGTTTGAAAATTAGCATGGACTATATTTTTGGCGGAATTGTGACGTATAAAAATCTTCTTTTCTGCACCTCAAAATTATTATAGAACAATGAATTTAAAAATAATTTTTACACAATCAAAGGCTTGAAAAACTTTTCAGATGCAAGTTTAACTAATAATAGGAGACTAAAGTTCCTGAATATATCAAATATATATGATTTTTCAAACAAACTAGTAAGAACTAAGATAGCTTTTATAAGCTTCCAATCTGAGTGCAGATTTGAGCAAAAAATCCGTAAAATGTATTTTGTCTCTCTTAGTACTTATAAATGATCAAAACTTTTTGTTTTTGTATCATTTTGTATCTTTATATGGCAACTTTACAATATGTGAAAAAGAGAAAAATTTAAATATTGGAAGAATATAAAAATTACTGATATATCCTAAACATCTAAGAAAAGTAGAGAAAATTCGAATTAGCCAATATCCATATCACTTTAATTATTTATGTTAATTTGGTACATGTAATATCATCTTATAGGCCCTTTTTAATAATATCTACAGTAGCAAAAAGCAGAAACAAAAACATTCAATCTTTTGAAATACAAGTAGGGAGTGCATAATTGTCAACAGTAGATTTTTTTTATATTAATGTCCAGAAAAAAGATAAAGACCTTACCTTGTCTCTAATATAAAACAGTCAAATTTAATTTCACTGATACCATCACTTAGTGATATTGTCTTCTTGATTCTGTGAAAATTTCATTAATTTTTAAATACAAGAAATATGATCAGAATCCTACCTTAATTATACTTAAATACTAATTACCTATTTTAGAAAGTTTAGGACAGTCAATTAAAATAATGTATATGAAATATGGCGAAAACGACGAGTAGTCAAGCTCAAAAATCAAAAGAAACAAATCTGAGGCAATGCAACGACTTTAAAAGAGACCACTGATATCCTTGTTTTACTAACTTTTTTAAAACTTCAAAATTTCCAATCTATCACTTACATCTGTTGTTTGCATGGATGTCTCCATGCTTCTTTGATATTCAATAGCAATTTGTGAGAACAAGTTATTCTCAAATAGAAGTATATATTTCTTAGATAAAGATTCCAGTAATCTCGATGAAAGCCAACAAATTTTTGCAAATTTTATGACCGTTATGATGTCTGTTTGCAATAAGTCTTCCCTATTTTTGGCGACATGTTTCTCACCATTTAAATACGATTTGACACGATTCCGTTTCCCCGATCAATACATACGGCAAGGACTGAAGATACCAATTATAAGGAGATGGTTTCTCTGCAAAGGTACCTGATCCCCCACTTGTGTTTCCATATTTCATATCATTGAGTTATTCATGATTTGTTTGATAGAATTGATTTGTGAGATCGATTTCATATTATTTTTACCTTTTAAATGCATATCATTGACTTAAATTTCATTTTTCCCATGAATATGTTTTTACATCAGTCAGTTCACATGTACACCATGCGTATGAAAATACAATGTTTGTTTTTATTGTTTATCGTCTCTCTGTAGAATTTTAACTCATATGGAGACGCCGCTATTTGACGGTTAAGGACAGCAAATTTATACTTATGGTCATGGGATAGTAAGGGTTCTTTTCGTGTCAACATACAATACTATACGACGCCGGACCTCGGTTCGATTGCTCTTATCGGAAGGAATGGTCTCCGTAAACCTTGGTTGATTCTAACTAATTATAAGGGTCACCTCCTTTCTTTGCGACTTCATATATTTCTCTAAAAGAATGGTAATAATAATAATAGTACATATAAAATGAGTATCTTCCTATCATTAACAGAAAAAATTCAAATGATTAAATTTAACCAAAAATATTCGTTTCTGCAATCATTTTGATTAGTAGTAAAATTCTTGCTGTTTATCTTATTATATTCGTATTCCTTCGATTTAGTTATAGAAGTTTTAAATAGTACGTAATAGTAATTTGGAATACAAAAACAAAGAAACTTAGAAGAACAGAATAGAAATTTGACGGATCAACAGAACAGAAGTTGTGGAGATTTAATTAAGTAAATGTAACTTACTAGATGTTTTAATATATTCAAGCTGCAAAAACTTATTTCAAAGCATGTAGAGAGAGTAGAGAAAGTCTTAAGATATTTGGATTTTCGTATGTTATCTTAAACCAGTATCTCATATTGACACCTCTTACTCAAAACAAAAATAATTTCATCATGCGTGTATCATTTTCTAAATTCTGTCTTCTTTCAAAGTCAATATTTCATAAAGAATTTAGAAGACAGTTACTCCGGTATCATACATGTATTGTTCTTTCTCATGCTCATAGCAGATAATAACTGTTCTTGCATACGAATTTTTAGGATTTAGTCATTCCCGATCGCGCAACATATTTACAAGACATGAAAAATAATTCCAAAAAATCATTTTATGCCGAAGAAGAACATTATTTCATTTTTTATCTACCCATTTTTTGGTCCTGCGTAGCTTTCCAAGAATATTATAATAAAAGAAATCTAATATAAATATAATGCCTACAATTCAAGTGTGTGTTTTCAATTATTTATAACTATAGAATGACAAAAATATTTAAGTATACAAACTCATATTCAGCAATCAATATTTTGCATTGAGTTATTCAACAAATGAAAAAAATCAATAAATTTTGAAACATAATGCAAACCAAACTTTGGCACAGCATTAAAATGAAATTAACATCATTTTGAAAAATACGTCATATAATTCAAAGCTTTTATAACTGTTATTATATTTCAATTTCAATCTGATTTACCAACATAAAAAAGTGTTAAAAAAGATTAATATGTTTTATTTTCATAAAAATATCAAATTCAATTAAGCATAAAACTAAATTTAATTCACTAAAAGAAAGATAAATTTTGAATTAAATATAATCATTCAACAATGATATGATCCAGATTCAGCCTGTTGCTTTAAAGTATTCCTGTTTTGCACACATTTATTTGTTACGTAAATACAATAGGTGTGAAATACGTTTCATTTCAGTTCTATCATGTGCCTGGGATAAAGATATATTTATTCAATTTGATAAAATTATCAGTTGATAGTTATAGCAACTCACAGATAAATAATTTCCTGTTGTTAACAGTTCAACTATACTTCAAATAGTTTTAATGAGTCAGTTAATAAACTTGAGGAAAACCTGAATAATAAAGGGAACAGGTGGATGATTAGTATTATATCTTTATAATACGTTAAATCTTGCTCTAAGCAGAAAAGTTGTATGCTATAAAATGTTTATATTTTGATATTTTATTTATAAAGTTTATATAGTACAGGCTATTGCAATGAAAAAATATCCTCTCTGGATAAAATAACATTTTGTAATTTTTTTTTACATCTAATTTTCAAATGTGTGCAAACCAAGAAAACATCGGCGCTTCAGGCAACTGACTGAATGATATAGATACATCTGCAGCAAATGACAATAAATCGAATGAACTTCTTTTAAAAAATATAAAAATAGTTTATCTTAAACAAATGATAAAAAATTGACTTTCTTTTATCCACTGAACACCTCTATCTCATTGAACCTATAAAGTTTGGATAATAGAGTATTACAACAAGAAATTTTAAAATAATATATATTTTTTTAAATACATTGTAATTGAATTGTATTTAATCATGTGACAAATTTGGGGAAGAAAAACTCCAACATTAAACAGTGGCAAATGAAACAAACAAACACCCCCCCCCCCCCGATTTCAAGGTAAGTTTAATTTCATATTTTTGTTTTAAATTTTATTTTTTAGAAAAAAAAAGTTTTAAAGGTTGATAACAAAATTACGGATATACTTAAAAAGGAGATTTGTAGAAAGGTAGAATTTTATATATTCTGCTAAATTTTAACATTTCTTTTTAATTAAGAAAAAATTATATTTGGATCATTTACAAGCAATATATATATATTATAATATATGTCATGTTTTTTTTGGTATCGTCCATCTTGTTAACTATCTTAAATCATAACGTAACTGCTGGTTGCATTTTAAAGAATTATTGAAAAAGTTAATCATAAAATAGATGGAGATCGTGTGAATAAAAAGTGACAAGACAACACAAAAGGATTAAATGTCAAAGAGAGAAGTACAAAAGAATTATACCAACAAAATATTAGAAACAATTTTAAGGAGCAGTTCAAATGACGTAAACTTTCATTAAACATATATAGCTGATTTCCTATGACTAGTGTCTTAACTGGTATTCCTTTGTTGTTTAAAGAATTGTGCCACAAAAGCTTTTGAGATTGTAAACTAGTTCCCAATGTCAAATTGTTCAATTTTCCTTTACTCTTCATTTTCAATCCACCACCGTAAATCACGTGGTGGTCGATATAGAAAAAAAATCTTGGATTATTACCATTGGAGCCATAGGTATTTAAAAAACATATAGAATTTGCTTCAATCAAAATTTAAGAGAAAGCAAAAGGAGATACAAATAAGAAAAAAAAACCGTAAATCTAAGGATCAGAAATGCTCTTTACAAAGGTATAAGAACCATGCTAACAAAGTACTATTTACACAAATAATTTGTTAATTTTAATTTTTTTTTTAAAGAAATTATAATTATTTTTATATCCGTTCTTTTTATCCTTGTCTTTCTCATCAACTTGAACTGAAGATGAAATTATATGGACGTGGAAGATATCAATCGTCGGCATATACAGGAAGAAGAAAGAAGAGACGAAGAGGATGACTTTTGGAATTTGTTGACATGTTAGAGAGTAAAATCAGATGTAGTTAGCCTAGGTCTAAAACATAGATACCAATCAAGAGCATTCAATCGAAACGTGTTGGTTGCCTTCCGTTCTGCAAGAGAAAAAAATGCAAGACTTTAACATTTTTATTTTGTTTACTTTAATTTATTTTGTTGACAAACCTGTTAGTTTACAACCATAGTATGAGTTTTAGTTTACAACCATGGTATGAAATAAAACCTTTTTACAATTAAATTTTTTATCTTATATATAAAAGCAAAGTTCTCCATGGACTATTTAAGTTGCTGTTCCGCCAAAGTTAAATATGTAACGCCACAGTAAATAAAAATCAGCGCCATTGTTCCGCCGTAGTAAACTACTAGTATTACCACCACAATTAGATCGATCAGAAAGTTAACTGATCAAATGATGTAGAAGACTAAGTGCTTATTACAAGCATGACTATGAGACAACGGTTCAACTTCTTGATATTTAGAAGTAAAACGAAATTAATTAAAATTACATTTATATGGATGATTTTGCCAACCCTTATACTCCTGCGATATAGTAACCACGACATTCAGACACACCCCCCCCCCCCCTCTTGACAGAGATGATCTGTATAAAACAATTCATAACATTGATTCAGTGGTAGCAGAGAAGCAGCTTAATATTTTGAAATGTCAACACACGACCAACGACGAATAGCTAGGGTACATCAACGGACATGATTTTGTAAACTGGTCAGTCAGATTATTTCTTGCTTTCTGATTTCATAGCAAAAAATACTCTGACTGACCAATTCATCTAAAAAGAAAAATGAATAAATAACCATAACGGACCTGCGTATAAAATAGTTTTCCAAGTACTTATACTGCATCGCAAAGTTGGATATTAAATCATACTTCTTGCTTATAAGCATGGAAACTTGACTCACTCTTGAGACTTTTATCAAACACCTTTCTGTCAATCATCTTGTTTTTCATATTTTTTGATCCCATTTCTGATAAAAAGAAAATGTAAAAATTTGTAAGATAAGCACATGTATGATAAAACAGACATGTTTAAAATATTCAGTCTCTTTCATAACAATATGAATAAATTATATAATTTTCAGTTACAAATCCACGTTGATTTGCAACATTAATGCGAGTGTCAAAAACGTGCATAATCACCAGTGACAAATTCAACTGTGATCTTCCCATAAATCAATAATTTTCATGCTCTAAATGTTTGTCTGCTTACATCATTTCTGCTGATTTAGAATATTTAATGCAATGGGGTCTCAATCAGAAACATAATAGCGTATGAAAATAGGTTACATTTATCTAACCATGATCTTATCTTTGCAATGAGGCAAAACTCATAATTAGTAAGTATATTAAAAATGGATAGCTAATCATATATATATACATGTATGTTTGTATACTTCTTTATAAAATGTACACAAAGTATTCTGTAAAAGTTGTATTCAAAATGTTGAAACATTTTAAATGATAATGATTTAAACAATTTCATTTTAAAATGAAAAAACTGAATTTAAAATACTATCTTCTCTAGATTTGTGAAACGAACTGAAATTTCATCAATAGTTCTATTCATAGTAAAATAGTCATTTCGTTTTTTTGGGTGAGGATATATTTTGGAAAGGTTAAAAAAAATCAGTTCAATGAAACTTGAGAAGTGATACCAATGTATGTATTTATTTAAAAGTGACTATAAATTAAAGTCTAGGCTTTTTTAAATCATTGACATCTGTTTTTCAATAATCAATAAAATTTGAACTCGTTAGTTTACCTACCTTGCCATTTGTCATTTGCAAACATATTTTATATTATAAAAAATTCTGATTGTACACACAAGTACTTTGAAGTTGACATCAAAAAGATGATTGAGTTTCTGATTGACAATATCTATATAATTTTTGGAGACCAGGTCTTCCAAATATCTATTAGATTTTCCATGAGTACCAATTGCATCCCGATATAAGCAGACCTATTTTTATGTTTTTATAAAACAGAATTTGTCCAAATTTTAACATTAAGATATATTTACGACGTATTGCCAATTAATAATGGTCATTTCCATTCTTATGTCAATGCGATATATCCCGGTGAGCTTAAGGTTGGATATTGTACTTATAAAAGATAATCATATGGTAATCTAATCTAACAACCAAGCTCTACGATAAAGTTGTATCGTCGATAAAAGGACCTTGTCAGCAAATACAATTTATCATTAAGTCAAATGCTGGCTGACGTTTTTTATTATGCAAATGGTTATTCCGTTATTTACCAAAGAAGTGTCGCAATAAGGGATCACTGCCTGTTTTCTGGATAAACGTGATTTTTACAGTTCATTTGATGCTATGTCTTATACTGTTAATTTTAGACATCATTCATACGTAGAGCAGACTTTATACCCTCAGTATCCTTTATTCCACCCTCTATCACACCCTTTATTACACCATTCCGGAACATCTCTGTACTTTTCATACGGAGTACCTTGGATCTCTTTACTATCATATTCAATATGTTGTTTTCATTTCAACACACAAGGAAAAAATGGTATTCTAACTGACGTCACCTGAGCATCCTGCTTTTCAACATTTTTATAAACAAAATTGTTGATGAATTGAGCAGTATCAATTCTGATCCAATATTGGACACAAAGATACACTGCTTGTTATATGCAGATGACTTAGTTTTGTTGTCAAGTAGTCCTGATGCTCTAAAATGTAGCCTGAATATTCTTGAAAATTATTGTGTTAATTGGAAGCTAGATATTAACACATCCAGATAAAAAATTATGGTATTTGATTCTAATGGTAAAACTACGGTGGTATTATTAGGGCACGCAATTATTTTTTTTAAATACCAGAAAAAAATTATCTTGTGAAAACGACATAATTACCTTGTGAAAACGAGATATCTTGTGAAAACGACTTATTATCTTGTGAAAACGTCATATTTTTTCGGGTTTAAAATATGTTACATACATTAAATTACCTTAATATTTAGTATTTTGCTATTCTTTGTCAAATAGGCATATGGATGAAGAGTATGCAAGAGCTAGATGATACATGTATCATCAAGGAATGCTTGAAATTACATCTAAATGTTCCACAATACAATGATGTAATTGGGACATTTCTGTTCTTTATTCAACGTTAACGGATGCTAAAGCGAAAAATGCATGTACATTGTATTCTTAAATCTAAAAATTTTCGAGCGTATTTCATTTAAATACTAGAGGCCCAGGGGCCTTATAGGTCACCTGAATATATCATGTAACAACTTTCCAAAAATTGAATTTGGTTCGTGTTTTAAACCAGAGGCCATGGAATTCACATTTCGCGGTTTATAAAGCGTAAACTACCCCAAGTTATGTTATATTGTATAACAAAAGTTGAAATAAGCTTCATTCCTTAACTAAAGGTCATATCTGCAAAATATCTGCTTGTATTAATTATTTTCATGTATTAATTGGATTAAAAGTGTACTTTCCTGGGTCTTAAAACGAAAATAAAACATCCTTTAACTTTATATCAACAGTCATGTAATATATTCTGTGAAAAACAGTTTTTACTGCCTCCTGTAAAGTACCAAAATGCCAATTACGACCTTTCATTTCCACAGCGTCGATATGTCGTTTTCACAAGATAATAAGTCGTTTTCACAAGATAATATCTCGTTTTCACAAGATAATACTCCGTTTTTACAAGAAAATATCTCGTTTTCACAAGATGATATCTCGTTTTCACAAGATGATATCTCGTTTTCACAAGATAATTTTTTTCTAGTACTGTATCTTCAAAAAAAATATTAATGTGTCTTAAATATACCACCGTATAAAACATTGTTAAACCATTTTCATATTAATGGTATCTTAAATGTGATGGCAAATTTAATCTTGCTACAGATCAGTTAGTTGATGAAGCTGGAAAAACTTTATTCAAGTTAAAGAAAACCCTTGGTATATATCATTCCTGTCGATTTAATACTTGAAAAATTATTTGCGACTTTAATTCCCATTTTGCTTTACGGCAGTGAAGTTTGGGATATTGATTTCGTCATAAACAATTCAGGATCAGCATCTTATGAAAAATTTCATATTAATTAAGGAATGACTCTAATTCTTGGCCAGATTATCGAGTATAATATGGTTTGGGTCAGTTTACGCTTTATAATCCGCGAAGCGGATTATACTGACCCAAAACATATTATACTCGATAATCTGGCCAAGAATTAGAGTCATTCCTTATAATTTAATTTTAAAATAATTAAACAACTGGGGATGTAAAATTGTGTTGTTTTTATTAGTTCAAATTTACCGCGCAATAATACAACCGTAGTAACGGAAGTGATGGGAAGCAAGGGGAGGTAAAAACTGATACATAGATCTAGCAGCCATGATGCTTGTTTACATGAGGTAAGATCGAGCAACTGTTTGAAGTTAAAGGTACATTCATTAAATCTGGAATTTTTCATGAATCCGAAGGACTGGAAATGAGGGGATTGATGGATACAGATGATTCAGCTGGTTGTCAAGGGGGTGTGTCCCCATACCAAACCAGATTATACAAAATGTTATGCGTTCCTTTTTGGAAATCAATCAATGAGAGACAAGAATACAAACAGAATTAAATTATATGTTTGAAAGAAATCTTAGGAGTTAATTGCAAAATTTCAAATAATGTCTGCTATTGTGAACTTGGACACTCCCAGTCGGATACAAAAATTATTATGTTTGCCATCAAATACCTTGTCTATTTAATTTGGTTGGAACATACGTTTGCGCATGATATTTTTATCGAAACCAAAAAAAAAAAAAAAATTAACACATGGTCTACACGAAAGCGTGAATGGCTCTACACTTATTGTGGTATAACTTTGTATATAACCTTTAAATTTTATCGTCGTATCAACATATAAAGTGTTATAACTCCTTATTTATACCTTATATTTTATCGTCTTATCAACGTATAGAGTATTGTAACTCCTTATTCATACAAGTATTTTGAATTGTATTAAGATATTTTTACATAATTAAAGGCAACTTCTTTTGTTCAATAGATTTTATTGCTTTAATTTTTATCGACTGAAATATTATATTAATTTTCAGATATCGATGGAAACAAGATATTCAATTATATCTATATGATATTGTCGATATGAAAAAATAAATAATCACAGTATCTATATCGATATTTATATATGAATATTTTAAATATTTATTTCTTTTAAAAAAGACTGACCTTGAGACAATAATTTTACAGTATATAATGCATGAAATATATGGATACCTATTATAAGTTATCATATAAGATATACATGTATTAAAAATACATATTCTAAATATAAGATGATAGAATGAATAAAATTTGTATATCTCATTCTTTTCTTAAAAGAGTCGTACAAGATGTTTTCACTATCTTGTTACCCAAGAGACCATTTATGCCTTTAGTTTCGGTTTTAAAAAATACAAACAAATTTTCTTATATTTTGCGTCTCTTTAATCTAATCTTGCCTATTTCAATTCCGTCTAGTTTACTCCATGAAATATATGGGGATAACGAACAGTATTCAAGATCAAAAGTCCATAAAACAATACAAAATAGGAGCAGAGCAAACACAGACCTCCAAAAATATCGGAGGTGAGATCAGGTGCCATAGAGGAGTGAGTACCCCTGCCAACCGGTCACATACGCCATGTGCTGCTTGTCATGATTGGGAAATAGCGGGAAAATCCGTCGTCAGTTCAGTGTACATGTATAAATGGACTAACAATCGGTATGAAAAACGTCAGTCAGCATTTGACTCAAAGATAATTTGTATTTGCTGACCAGGTCATTGTATTGACCATAGAACTTACAAAATGATGACTTCAAACGAGACTTCTGAAATCCTCGTTTCATCAACTTGTTTATCAATAAATTACCTTGTTTTAGAAATTGTCCACATGAAATTAAATTTACCACTTTTTAACTTTTTTCAGCTAGCGGAAGGTAATAGGTTATATTTGGCCAGCACACCTTCATTTTCATAAAGTTAATATTCTGTACTTTTAAATTTACATTTAAAAATTGTTAACTCTCTTTTTACTTTAAAACTTTAATTTTTTCAATTACCTTAAAATTTCAGAGCTAATATTCGAGCCAATATTAAACCTGAATACTTAAAACTTTAAAAAACATCTTTTTATATGTTCTTTTTAATTTGAAATTAATAAAAAACATTCACATTAATTTTCTATGCAATACTTATAAATATCTAAAATTGTTCTAGCATTTCTGAAAAATTCTCAGAGAGACGCCTAATAAACGGATATTTGTGTTTCGTTCTAAATGAGTACTGTTCATTATCTCCATTTATTTCATGCATCATACTTTTCTTTTTCCTGATGTTCTTTGTTTTTCTATTGTCGGTCTTTTTTTTTATAGTGTCTTACAAAATATTTTAAAAACTTTTTTGTCTTTCTATATTTTTTCTAGTTTTCTACCATTTATTTCATTTACTTTGTAGTTAATTTGATTTGTTTTGTTTTTTTAATTACAATGGAATTCTTTTTTTTTACACTTCTGATAGAAAAAAGAATAATCATTGTCACATTTTCATTTTATTTCTCGATTTTTTCGGTGGAAGGGAAGGGATACACTGTTTCTGCAATTTTTTATGTGTTATGTATTATATGATGACCATAACATTTAATTATTTTTGCCGAGGTATATACGCCGAAGATCTCTAGCGCTTGGCTTATATTTAGGGATTCTGCATCTAATGTACTTTCTTCTGATAAATCAACAAAGACATAGCTGTAATTCACTGGAGTTTTGATACTCGACAAGACCTTCAGAATTTATAGTAAACCTTTTCATTTTTGAAAAGACTTATCATCTTTCGCGATTCACCTGTACGAATTAACATTGCGAAACTTCAAAGTTTCTGACAACATATTAGATCTATCTTTTACACAACATTAATTTGTCCTGATGATATTTTATGGCAAACTACGTCCATATAAATAGTTCCTGATGAGAGGTGAAGCCAGCTAAGATTTAGCATCGTGTTAAACTAAACTGTTTCCTTTTGTTTCAAATTATCGTAAATAAAATAAACATATTAATAATTTTCTCATAAATTCATTCCCTTATATTTTAGATTAAAATATAACTAAAAACTATCTTTCTCGTTAATCCTGTTTAAAACTGGACTCGGAATTCATGCTACAGGTCCTGAATGTATTATATATATCTATATTATGTGTATATTATTTGTTTTATTAATATTTGTTTTATATGCGATATGTTGTCTATTTCATATAAATGCAAAAGGTATATATGGTCCATGGTAAGCCATTTAGCTACAGTAGAATTCATTTCAAGCAGGCAATAATTCAGAAAATTGTATTACTCTTAATAAAATTCCTACTTATTTATCTGTTTGCATTAAGATAAAAAAAAAATGTTTTATATGTATAATCTATATTTTCAGAGTACCATTCTGATAAACAATAAGTAACACAAGGAAAGGTTGGATATTACATGTAGTAAAAATGCATAAATTCAAAAATTAGATATTTTAACTGATTTTTACAGTAAAAGTAATAATTAGTTGATCGGTGACGACAGTGTCTTTTTTCCTAAGTGTCAAGGTCTTAGCAAAAAAAAAGAATCTTCTTTGGCTTTGTTATATAAAAAGGGACAATTTTTATTAAATTGAATCCGTCACAAACAATACTGTCTATGTGTTTAACTCGTTTTCTTTTACATTAAGGAGGTACAGAAATGGTAAACACAGTTTGAAAACAAACATAGGCTATCTTTTAGGAGGAATGTCGGCGTATAAAAATACCTCTCTTTCTGCTTCTCAAAATTACTACTGAACAATCAATTTAATTTCAATTTTCAAACAAAGACTTTAATAAAATTTCCTAATTTCCTAATCTAAATCAAATTATTAGATATGTATAGAAGTTTTTAGAATGTATGAAATGAATATGATTTTCCTAACAATTACAAAGGTGTAAGCTTTTGAAAGCTTCTGATCTTGGAACAGAATTTAGCCACAAAAAAAAAATCAGTAAACGACGTTTTTATCTCAAGATAAACAATCATTTTTTTAAAATGTTATTTTGTATCTTTATATGACAACTTTACCATGTGTTAAAATAAAATTTTAGATAAATGAATTAGCGAAGCATATTAAAAGAACTAATATAGGAAGTTAAGAAAAATAGAGAAAATTCGGAATAGCCAATCTATTTTTATGTTAATTTTTTTTGTCATAGCATAAGTAGACCCTTTAGGGTAGCATCATTTGATGCAAACAGATCTAGAAAAATGAAAAATAGAAGTAGGCATCAAATGATTGGAGAAAGTAATTTTACACTTAATGTCCTTGACCTGACCTTCCTCTTAAAATAGAACTTTCGAATGGAACCCCTTTCATACTACGTGTATCACTCAATGATCATATTTTTCTGAATTCGTTCAAATGTCAAAAATTTTCAAATACAATAAACATGAGAAGAGTCCCTCCTTGAAGATTAGAAGGAAGACATGGCTTAGAATTATAGGACGCAACAGTTGTTACTTTTCTTCATAACTGTTTGTAGTCTGAAAGCTGACAATAACTGATAAAAAGCTATCAGAAAGGAAAACAGATTATGAGTTATATTTTTGTTGCGAGAAATGAATTAAGACTAAAACTGTTTAAATCTATGAAGGGTTTTTTAAAATTCTATAATAAAGGAACAAAAAAAAAATTATTTTTTAACCCGCATTTCATAAAAACTATGGATCCTGTTAAATTGTAAACTCAACCATTTTATGTTTAATTGTCAAGTTGTAAAAAGACACGGCCACTGTCAATCATTGTCTCAGCATTTCGATATCTGTGCTTTTTATATGTTGATTATAGCTGAGCTAAAACTAAACAGAAAATTCGTTTTAAACAACGTTTTTATTGATTGTTAAGAAAACAAACTTTTTGAAAAGTTAAGACAACTGCTTCAAACGGAACTAAAAAAAAGAAATCGTTTGATTAATTATCAACAAATTTACTTTGCCGAAAAGCTGTCTGATTCAAATCGCACGTAGTCATATTAAGTTAAAATTAAGCATCCTAGCTGGAGTCTATATTCACAGCATCAACAGAGACGAAATATTTCTGTGATTTATTTGAATCTCTATGGATGCTAATTTGATTACTTAATTAGCTGACCTAATATTTATTTTCTCAAGAAGCAAACTTTTCATGAACCTCTACATGTGTACATGTCGTGTATACGAAAGACTTGATGTGGCCTTCAACTCCACATTAGCAAATTAGGTATATCGACGACGTTTTAGCAATTAATAATTATTTCCTTTCATATGTTGATCTATATATTTCGCAATTAATTTGAAAAAGAAAAAATACAACAGACTCTACAACATTTGTTTTATGTTCGGGTGATACTGACGATAGACGATGCGGTCCAATTAACAACTAACTGTATGAACAACAAGGGGATTGCAGATCTTCCATCGTTAATTTTCAATATTAATTATATTCATTTACTACTATCCCCTACATGTACACACGGACTTAAAAGATTTTACATCTCCCAATTTATTAATGCATTTTCGTTTTGAAGATATAATGCGAATTCTAATGTCGATAAAATGATTTTGTTATCAAAATCAATATATCATTAAGGCAACTATTGGCCTTACGTGATTCACACAAATGTAGGCCGTTAATTTCACACTTAATTGTCTACGTATTATTTATCATTACAAGTATCGCATGGCGCTTGTAACCGGTAGATAGAGGATTCTTCCTTTTACATGGCATCTGATCCAACCTCTGAAGATTTAAGAGGTCCTTGATTGCTCTAAAGTAAAAATTTAAATAACATTTGAACAATATCTATCAGGGGAAGAAAAAACACAGATGACAAAAAGCATCGAAGGTGGAACCAGTATCTGTGAAGAAACTGATATCCCTTGTCGATCAGGTACACCCGTAGTAGGCGCCTTGTCATTATATCGGGCAAGAGAAAAATCCAAAGGCACTCTAATCTGAATGCCTTACAACAGAGGGGCTGAGATTTTAAACGAGTACGGGTACGTCTAGTAGGGGAATAATCTAAATTCCTGGCGTATTACATCATCAGTTTTAGTGACGTATTGCGTCATTGGTTTTAGTGATGACACGTTTGCAACACGCTCTAAGAACTTGAAGGATGGCATGTACACGTACATGAAAAGTTGTAGATATAATACGAGGGTCATTTAGTAAGTAATGCAAGATACTCTTTATCATAATAAATGTTGAGGCATTTAATTTTATTTTTTACAGTTGAAAAATTCTATTATAGATGTCCTAAACACAGGAAACCTCATAAATTTTCCTATTGTCCTTTCAAAGGAAATTCACTTCAAGTAAGCATTGTAACTACACTGAGTAAACATTGTTTATAAATGAGCTAAGCCAAGAAGATGAAAATAACAGCATTTGTGAAAACTGTGGGTTTTTTTACGTATATCGCCAAAGAAGTCATATTTTATGATATGATTTTAATATGTTGAGAAACAAGATCTTAAACCCCGTATACTTAATTTTCAGATAGATTCAAATAATTCAGAAGAAAAAAGGAGAGTTTAAATATAACAGTCAATATGGGCGATTGAAATATGTGGGGATACCAAAAAATATCGAAGTTATGTACACATTATATCTGAAAATGCTTAATTTACATGAAAAGACACCGTTAAGATACTAAACATTTAATCATCAAAGCATTTTAGAATTATGACAACGAAAAAATATATCAATAATTTTGTCAGATAGGTGCACTATTTCTTCCTATTTTCTAAATGCTTTAGAGAAAGCACGCCTTAAATGTGACATCGGTCTATTTAAGGTCATACGCAAGGTAGTTTGAACTTTATTGAGCTCTTCAATGGAGTGGAAGAGTTCCACTAAGTGAAGGACCTATGTGCAAAACTTTTAATGTCAATATATGGTTTTGAACATCTCTTCTAAACAAATTTTGATGGGAAAAAATCTGGAATTAATGTTTCGTAATTTTTGTATCTTTTTCTTTGAATACTGTAGAATTTTTCATAATTTGATTTCTTCCCAAAACCCCTGGTAATGCATGCCGATATTTTGTTTATGAACATCTGGTGGCTCTATAATCTATAATTAAGAATATCTTGAAGAATTATCACCTTGCGAATGTCCTTAAAAACAAATGTTTTCTTAAAAAAAATAAAAGATTTGATAAACTTCCTTGACAGATGACCAAAAAAAAAACGTTTTATTGCCGAAAAATAAGATTAATAATTTTTAAAAAAAATGTGAAATCAAGAAAGTGTCATTTTATAATGATAAAGAAAAGCAAGGCCTCCAAACATGTTTTATTAGTTTTCGTGCATCAACAGAGGTCTATTAAACCATATACATACATCAAAATAAAAGACAAGCAATGGTAACGTTTAAAGTAATTTGAATAGATTTCCTTCAACAGCAGTCCAAATTTCGGTGACAAGGTATTTTCTTTGCCAGACAAGGAAGTTGCATATAAGCTTATAGAAATAAATAAGACTTTGAAGAAAAGAAAGTCAACAGAACTTTTCTTTGCTCAGATTAGCTAGATCTAAGCCATTGTTTTTATTCCCCAAACACTTGAATACAATGAAATGAAGATTGTACACCGTCAGATTATGTCATGGGAAATCATATTCATCAGTGTGTTTGCGGCATCCCTAAAGATGAGTATGCTGAGGTTTTCTGTTCATGGATTCAAAGACCTAAGACATTTGTAAAGGGTAACGGAATGCCTTGAGGGATTGAAACTAATAAGAATATGTTTTACGTACTCTTCTTATTTTCACATGACAAGTTGTATTATTTATTGAACGACCCTCGTAATAAATATTAATCAATTTAAATGTGAAATTGAGATTTCTATACATTTTTCAGAATGTTAAATTTCAAAAGTACTTTTTGATCATATTTTGTTTACTAACTAAAACCAAACTGACGTCACAGATTAACTTCTGAATAGTTGAAACAGAGACATGCACCGATCGCGGGTGAATGTACATGTCACACGACATTGAAATTAAAATTACAAAAACGTGTATGTGTACGTAAAATTACATGCACAAGTACTCTTGCAAGTACAAGTACATGCTTACGATCTCAACCTCTCTAATATGTATGAGAAACTTCAGTTTACATTCGACTGAACAATAAAATGCATTTATAACAAGGTGATTGTATAGACCATGTAATTTCCAAAATGCTCACTTTAAAATAGGAGGATTTTCAATATAATTTTTTTTCTTTTTTTCTGTTTAGAGCTTTTTTTTTTAAATGCTATATTTTCCTTCATCTTAAAGAAAACACTCAATATTCTAATGATTAAGAAAGGCTAAAGAAGGAAAATTTAAGCAATCGCTTTTATCATCATTCGTATTGTTAGGAACCAAAAGTTTCATTTTCTAATACTTGTAAAATGATATCCTGGAAGATTTGGAATTGAAATTGATGTATAGAACTATATGTTTTTTGAAAATAGTTTCCTCAATACCCAAGCATACGAAGAGTAAAAAGAAAGCTATTAATTATTAAACTAAGATTTAAAATGCACATTATTACCTTTAAAAAGTAAAATTTCAAAATATTTGTATTGATATAGGATGCCATGTTAAACATCTACTCATAAATTAGGCTTTGCTTCCTTAAAATCAACATTAACAGTTCTTTTGGATTTAATTCATTGTCGTAAAATGAATGATAAAATCATAAAGACATCTGAACCAATGTTTTTCGTCATAATCATAAATAAGCAATTAATAATAAAAAAAGAGCTCTGGAAAATAGACATGGATTATCAATTAATTTACAAACATAGATTTTAAATTCTTTTCTTTTTTAATGTACAGTACCGACCAGACCCAACCTGACACTAAAGCAGTCCTAGAAAGCAGTCCCCGGGACTGCTTTGGGACCGCTCTGGGACTGCTCTTGGACCGCTGTGGGACTGCTCTGGGACCGCTATGGGACTGCTCTGGGACTGCTCTGAAAAGCAGTCCCAGCAGTCCCAGTTGCCCCTGGGACTGCTTTCTGGGACTGCTTTGTTCACTCAAGTGTGAAAAAGGTTCTGAGTGACATGATAGCTCCGCCTCCTTGTGTATTCTGAATTTGCAGGCTCCCTGTTGTTTTGTTTACTTGCAGCAGAGAGGAGTTTAAACTGTTTAATAAGCAAGGATTTCTTACATTCTTTTAATAAGTAGAGATCATTACAGTTAATTGATATTTTCAGGGACTGTATACTTACACAAATTAATGTGTATTTAGAATAATTAAAAAAAATAAAGTTGATAAATATGGAATTCATGAGAAAATTTTTATCCCTAAAACTAAACTACAAGTTTATGAGAAAAAAATAGCTACATGTGGGCCTTTTTTTTGTTAGATTTTAATATGTACTCAAAATTTCCATTGGTACTATTTAAAAATAATTATTACAGTTAGATATAAGAATTTTTGATTAAAAATGCTACACATTTTATGAGGACCACGCTAAAAAAAATTATTCCATGTAACCCTCAAATAAAACCCAACAATTTATTAAATGACCATGAATTTAAATTATGCTACCATTCTCCCATAACATAAACCATGTGAATAATCATTGGGGTATAATTAATTACCAGTAGCTTTTAATTAATAAACAGGTTATTAAAAGAGTACATGTATATTTATTGAAAGAAAATGAAAAAACCGGGAATTGTGATTTATTTCTTTTTTGTTTTTCTAGTGTTTACCTGGCCGATTAATGTTTATAAGATGGTATCAACACCCATTGTTTCAATCGCCTTTGTGCAGAAAAATCGATACATGTTATTTGGGTATTTGTATCAGTGTTACACATCATTGAACATGCTGGTAAACAATGGCCCTAATTTCAATTTATTAAATGCAAAAAAAAATGTGTTAAATGAAATGTGTATAAATTATTCGAGATTAATTAATTTTGAACATAATATGAAGCTTCCATTCTGGTGATTTACAGATGCACACTCTAACATTTACAAATAAAACTCTTAAAACTGAGTTCTATAGAACTAGGCATTAACGATAATTAAATTGACATGTCAGTAAAAATAATCATAACTGAAAAATAATACTTGGCAAAATTAACAAAGAATTTATTTAAAAGCCCCAATACTTAAGAAAACTCTAACTTTAGAGTATCCCGATAGTCTAAATTGGCCATATAATGATAAGATCTATTTAAAGCTTCTTCTGGTGGAAAATATTTAATTCACGTTTAATTTTCTGAATAAAAATAAATATGGGAACCAGTATCAATCACAGAAGAATTATTAATATACCCAAGAATTGTGATTAAATATTCATGTTCAGTGTAATTCATATATGTACATGTAAGTGTGAAATCCTTCTTCCTCCAATAAATATTATTAATAATAATTTAATTTTTATGCGCGTACATATTCTGTTCATAAATGAACTTCGCGTACATGTAAGGATTCCTGGCATACTACCCAGAATCAATTCCTACTGCCTTTTATAGTTTCATTGTTTATTGGAAATCTCATTTCTGAGTTAGCTCCGCCCATTAAATTAATAAACCCCGCCCACGGGGACTGCTGGGACTGCTTTCTGGGACTGCTGGGACTGCTCTCTGGGACCGCTGGGACTGCTGGGACCGCTCTGGGACTGCTGTGGGACTGCTCTGGGACCGCTGTGGGACTGCTTTAGCAGTCCCAGAAAGCAGTCCCAGGGACTGTTCTGGGACTGCTTTGTGTCAGGTTGGGTCTGGTCGGTACTGTACTCTTTTAATTTTCAACAGATAAATATGTGATAAATGATGTTGAATCAAATCTCCAGATTGAAGAAATAAAGATTGAAGGAATGATCTAATCTCTTTCTTTGTTATATTCAATTAAGATATTATACTCACTGATGATTTATGTTAAAATAAAAATGTCTTAAGGATCTTCTGATAAAAAATACTCAAAACAAAAATAATTCTGTGTACATTTTCTACAAAACAAAATTACTTTAATAAAAAGCGTTCAACTTACAATAAGAAAACATAACATTTAATTTATAAAAAGGACAAAGTTAAATAAATAAAGTTTTTTTAAAATTTTTTTTACGCATATGTTTTGTTCCTTTTTTATTACAATAGTGAATATTCAGCAGTTGATGAATATTATGAAATTTTTTTTTCAAAGTTTGTTAGAGATTTAATAAAAGTATATTATCTCAAGATTCTCTTTCTTTTTAAGGATAACACTAAAAACTAAAAAGATTATAATGCATTGTTTTTCTTTTATATCATCAAAGACATTACTGCAATTCCCTGGAGTTGTGATTCTTGACAGAACATTCAGAATTTATAGCAAACATTTGTCAAAGCAAACACATTCTTTTCTTCCTTACGATACTTATACGAACAAGTATAAGCATCAAATCACATTTAAGTATTTTTTCTGACATTTTAGTTTGTGACCTTTCTTTTACAGAACATAAATTTGCCACACTTATATTTTATGGAAAACTTTTTCCACATAAATTGTTCCTGGACAGAAATGAAACCAGAAAAAGATTTTTGCATCTCTATAAATTACAGACAGCTTTTTCATATGTTTCAAATTTCAAACAGAACAATTTGCTAAAAAATTTCAATATATATTTTAAGTGAGCATGAACAAAAGAACAGGAACTTTTTCGACCTATTTTTTTGGCCTTTTGCAAACGTTTTAATTTGAATATACTTTTTGGCTTATTTAATTGCATAAGGTCACCACTTTAAGTTAACGCCCACAACAAACACTACGCTGTTATTATGCAGGGTAAGAGTTTCTATACATAAATAGAACAGGATAAAACCATCTTGTAATGTGAGAATTATATAATTATTGATTTTCAACATAGTCTGTATCGCATCTGTTTATTGTCTTATCTACACAAGAAAGGTAAGTAAAAGTATCAATTATCAATATTTTCTGTTAATTTGTTAATTGCTATTAATTTGTTAATAGCAATTAAGAAAACACTGTTAAACACAGTTACCTTTTTATAGGATAGAATATTGTAAACCAACTTTTATTCGCGACGACTTTATTTCGCGATTTACCAGGAGTTAACTAGTTCGCGACGATTAACTTTCGCGAACAAGCTTTTTAAATCTATTGTTAGTAAATACAAAGACACTAAGGACCGGTTCGCGTCGAGAAATATTCGTTATGACGAGATTCAAGCGAATCTCGCGAAAATTTCTCGCACACGAATAAAAATTGGTTTACAGAATACGGTTCTCGGATAAAAAATTATCTACTTCGATCATGCAGAAAAGAAATGCAAACTTTGGTACATAAAAGTTATATTTCAGACACAAGTTTTAGGATCTCAGTCAAAAAAGTGTTAAATATTTAGTCAAAGATATAAAGTTCAACACCAATTCAATTAAAAAATAATGGAAACTTACTGTTATATCGAACTTTGTTTACAAAGTGCACAAACAATATGCTAATACGGAATTATTATTAGTATTTTAGTATTAGCATTATTTCGACACATATAAAAACTCTTAGTACATCGAAAACCATAATAACACTGTAAAATGTATTTTTTGATACCAAAGCACATATAATGGTCCATGGTATAGTTAAGCATTTAAAAGAGTACGTAGAAGCAAAATAATATAAAAAAAAGAGAAAAAATTCAACATTAAAAATAAATTTGATAAAAGGAAAAAAAAAACAAGTGAGGTCAAAATGTAGTGTAAAATAATTGAATTTTGTAAACATAGTAGGTAAAATATAATCTGTGCTTGTATTCCAAAATATCTAACATTAATTCAGCTAGATTTTCCCTGCAGACTAGACAAAAACCGCTAATAATTGCATTTACTTATTTTTAACAGCATCCATTTTTTTTAAATTTATGAATCTATGGAGAATTAGGAAAAAAGGGTTAATGCATTTGGTAGATTATTATCTTTTTAATACATTTAGATAAATAAATTAAAAAGCAATGCATTAATCAAATAATTAATTATTAAATTGTTTTATTTATGTCCCGTCGAGAATTTCTCCATCATATTGAGATATAACGACTCGCAAATGGATGGCTTCAAATTTAATCTGTACTCGGTACGTACAGACTTCGTGCAATGAGGTATCTTTTTGTGCAATCACAATCTGCAATACGGGGCCTCGATTCATATGCTCTCATCCAACGGATCGATCTCAATGATCCGCTGTGGGATTACCTCTTTACTCTGCAACTTAAGAGCAAACACCCTTACCACTGCAGCATGTGGAGAAGGGTTTCATTATCCAAAATTAATTTTGCTCTGCTTCCTATTCTTTTGGTTACAGTGGACATTTAAGCTGAAATGATTACTGTTTGTAATCTCAATATTTGATATATATGGTGTACTTCGTATGATACATGTGTAAGTACTTTGTATGTTTTTGTGTGCATTGTATAACATTTAATATAAATAGGTACATAATAATATAAAAAGCAACTACTAAGTTGAACATATTTTCGTGTGGAGGGTTCTTGATTCCTTTTATGTTTTTGTTGTTTGCTTTCACAATAAATTAAACACCTTCTGGTGGAATCGGTGGATGTTACTTCTGGTAAACCGCAGACGATATTGTGCCATGTACATATTCATTACTTAAATTCTCGTGTACAACTTAAACTCAATCATAGTTGAGTGATATTTAAATAGAAGCTGAATAAATTTCCGTCGAGTTATAAATCAAACAAGATATGTACATATTATATGTTTTACTAGTTTATTTTTTTAATGGAGAGTTTGTTTTTGATACATAAACAATGGCATCATGTCTGTTCAAATGATAATGCAGTTAGAGGGTTTGTTCTACATGTAGAGTCGGGTAGTATAGCGTAGATCACGGGTTCGAACACCATGCACTGCGGAAAATTGAGACTGATCCTTCCAATGAGATTGTAAAAAAAAAATCTGTATGTTTGTCGCAAGTGTTGGAACGATAAAGATCTTCACTGCCCACTGTCACTGTGTACCAAGTACAGGTCTAAAGAAGTTTTCCGGCGGCTTATTATGTCGTAATATAAGAAAGGAAAATTCACGGATTTTAAAACAAACTTAGGAAACAAACGAATTTAGCGCATATAATTTAACAATTTATCTACAAAAATTACTAATAATTGGATATAAAAAAAAATTTCAGATAAGAATAAAATTAAATTAAACAAAGTTATCGTTTTATGAACATTTTTTTCTAACTATAATTTTAATTATAAGACTAATTTCCTAATTTATAATATTCAAGTATTAATACTATGTACATAAAAATTCATACCTTTTCTATTTGGATATGTGATTTGTCAGTTGGCTCGTGGTGTTTTATTAATCACTGAGTTCTTACTGATATTTCTACCGCATTTGGTTTGTGAGAGACCCAGCAATGACATAACTTTCTTTTCTTTTATATCAGTTTTGACTGAAACGTGTCTTGTCATGCGATCACCAAATATGGATAAATATTCTGATAATGTGGGCAGGCACATAATTGAGTATAATGGGAGCATAATTAAGATTTCTGTTTTTTACATGACACTTGATTCTGTATATTAAGATAAACAAATCATTGAATGTTAATTTAACTTGCAAATATCCATTACAATCTAATTAATGATTCTCATGCTCACTTGTGTATGCTGCTGTTTTCAATTCGAGGTGATCGACGAGAAAAACACACTGAGTGCATTACAATTCATTTTTAAATAAATAAAAAGATTAATATGCAATTTAAAAATAATTAAGTTAAAAAATCCTTTCATTTTTATTATAATTTATAGTTTACTCGTAATGCATGTTGGAAAATTACATCCAAATACAGAAATACTCCCTTCATGATATATCAACTTGAAAGAAAAGTATATCGATTAAAAAGATGCTTTTTTTGAAAATCGATATATATTCAACAACCGATAAAATGCAGCATCATGTAGAACAATTTTATAGACAGATTAAAACGGGAATACGGCTGCAAATCGTATGCTTTTTATTTATTTGATTGAAAAATTATATACTTTAATTAGAGTTATTTTCCTTTGTGAATCTAGTTAAATAACATTTCTAAAGACATGATGCAATAGATTTATCAAACTTTTATTAATTCTCAATCTGACAGGTATTTTTTTTCCTTTTTATTCTCTGTTTTAAGGAAAAAGGTAGTATGACACAGATAGGGTATAGCCCTAGCCTTGAACATTTTTTCTTTTTATAAAATATCAAAAAAATGACAAAATATTTTAAAGTGATAAATGCAACAAACCCAAAGTTACAAAAGCATACTCATATTGTAAGAATTAATTATGGATATTCCCATTTCTAAATCCCTTAAAGATAGGCCAAGGGACCTAACTAAGTATCTAAAAATAGGCTACCATGTGTACAGATGTTTATTGACCAATGACCTTGAATAACATGGACCGAATAAAGTTGAAGTTCATAGCTATTTTTACATTAGCACATTTTGTTTACATATTATTTAACTAAATACGTTTTACTTCATTCAAAATCTGCTGACGAAGTTGGTTATTATTACAATACTGTTATCTCTTGTACCATGTGCCAGTGTTTATTAAAGTATGGACGGGTGGCAAATCGATCTTCTTCAATCCAATGAAATATTTGCCTCGAGTAATATAAATGTTAATAAGATAATTCGTGTTACTTCTTTGGCTGAAACTTAACTTTTAAAACTGGAAATTATGATAAAATATTTCATAATACAAAAAATAAATCGGAAACTTTCATCACCCACATTTCACTTTCATTGATGCATAGAAAAGGGGAGATAACCCGTAAACCTAGTGACGAAGTACCGACACTGTATGGATGGATAAATAAATTCCGGCTTATCTCATTCATTAAAGCGGCACAGTGAGTCAAAATCATATCTTAATTTTAAGATTCTGTAGCATACAAAGAAAGACTTACGAAAATTATGAGTATATAGCGAAGATATGACAATTCAACTGCAAGAATTGACTGCACAAGATAAGTGCCGGAAAAACAAAGGTTGTATTAACCGTTTCGCTGTTTCGTATATGTCAAGGTCACGCTACTCTTATTTTTAGCTCAGACTTGTAAACAAAATTCAACTGGAGCATGCAAAGGTGAGAAATATGTTCTAACAACTTTTTAAAAAGATTGCATCAAATTTTTTGGTTTACTTATATTCATTCGTGGATACCTGAGACCATGGTAACTATGGAAACTTATTAAACACTTTTCTGCGCACGCGTATGATAAGAAGGAAGAATTACCAGGGTATTTTGCAATATTTTCGTTCTGGGGCAGACAGAAATTATTTTTATTTTTATTTTCCCCCATAAAACTTTAATTTTTAGGTTCTGAAACCTGTAATTTTCTGAAAACTAATACTTTAAGGAATTGAACAAAATTTACAGAGGTCATGCGAAAATTCTACATTTGTCAATTTTCCCCCTTGTGCGTCACTGTGCCACTTTAAGTTTTTTCACAAAAAGGAGGTGAATGATGACATATAATAAAAGGATAGAGCTTTGATAACGACGCATATTGTGAGATGAACTCAAATATGCGGTAATATTTCATTCAGGAATAAGGTAAAATGTTGAATTAAGCATTTGAGAAAAATAAATATTCCCTCCTCATACAAAACTAATGTAATTAGAATCTGCCGGAAAATCTAGGGTCGTCCAACTTAGATCTGTTAACTTGTAACACGTGAATTCTAAAATGGCACGTGCATACAATGTAGGGTATACAATTATAATGGAATATTAAGTAAAATCAATAGACTATTCTGAGAATCCAAATATCTTAACTCTCCGGTAAATTAATAATACTTATCTTGGACAGACGCAATAAATCAAAGACAATTTTTTATGGGTTATTTATTTATTTGGCGCTTTTGGGCACGGCTGAATAATATAACAGCATATTATTTCGGGCCTCCAAAGCAACGGGTAGGCCCAGCAACAACAACATTTCAGTTCACAACAACAACATTTCAGTTCAACAACAACATTTCAGTACAACATCAACATATCAGGTGACCTGACCCTGGGAGATGCAGAGGTCAAGGTCAACAACATTTAAGTACAACATAAACATATCAGGTGACCTTGACCCTGGGAGATGCAGAGGTCAAGGTCAACAACATTTCAGTACAACATCAACATATCAGGTGATCTTGACCCCTGGAGATGCAGAGGTCAAGGTCAAATAATAAAAACTTGCAGTGCAACAATAATATTGACACATCCACGACTCTGGGAGGTGCAGAAGTCAAGGAAGAAAATAAACAGTTTTGTTTACACTGTCACAATATTTACATGGTATTCAACTTTGACCCTGTGTGGTGCAGCGGTCCAGTAATGAACCCATATTACATCATAGTTCAAGTGATGTATGCCGCTCAGTTCGCAGTCCATCTTCAGAAGTGACAGCCCGTACCGAATATGTAGGTACAGGTGACCAGTTGCTATGTAAATCTCAGTTCGCAGTCCATCTTCAGAAGTGAGTCGTTCCGAATATGTAGGTACATATGACCACATGCTTTGTAAAACTCAGTTCGCGTTCCATCTTCAGGAGTAGCAGCCATACTGAATATGTGGGTGTAAATGGCCACTTGCTTTGTAAAACTCAGAAATGTCACTTCGCATTCCATCTTCAGAAGTGACAGACATGCCGAATATGTAGGTACAGATGACCATTTGCTTTGTAAAATTTTCCACTGAAAAGAAAAAAAAGAAACCAGCAGTATCTATTCAACAATGTACAATTGGGGAATTAGGGTAGGGAGGGATTTCTAAAATCTACACTTAGCCATTGTTTTCTCAAACTTAATTAACACAAACCTTGCAACTAGCGTGTAACCGACAAATAGAGAGTTTGCAGCACGAGCACCTTTCTTTATATAATTGAAAGTTAGATAACTCATGCCGAAACAAGGAGAGATAACTGCGCCAAAAAATATTGCGCTGCCAAGATAAAAGCATTCTTATTCGCATATGGGCGAGATAGATGCTATATTATCTTGGACAGACGCAATAAATCAAGGACAATTTTTTTATGGGTTTTTTTTTTATTTATTTGGCGTTTTTGGGCACGGCTGAATAATATAACAACATGTTATTTCGGGCCTTCAAAGCAACGGGTGGGCCCAGCAACAACAACAACATTTCAGTTCAACAACAACATTTCAGTTCAACAACAACATTTCAGTACAACATCAACATATCAGGTGACCTTGACCCTGGGAGATGCAGAGGTCAAGGTCAACAACATTTCAGTACAACATCAATATATCAGGTGATCTTGACCCCTGGAGATGCAGAGGCCAAGGTCAAATAATAAAAACTTGCAGTGCAACAATAATATTGACACATCCACGACTCTGGGAGGTGCAGAAGTCAAGGAAGAAAATAAACAGTTTTGTTTACACTGTCACAATATTTACATGGTATTCAACTTTGACCCTGTGTGGTGCAGCGGTCCAGTAATGAAACCATATTACATCATAGTTCAAGTGATGTATGTCGCTCAGTTCGCCACAAGACCACAGTCGTATATGCTTGAACAAAGCAACTACGAATGGGGGTGCCGCCACTTTACTAGTGGGGGTCCTGAGCGGCCTGAAACAGCCGTGACCCTTCCTCTCCAGATATCAGTCATTACTGTGTTGGATAAAACTTGCATCCATGCCTAATAATTGGCTTTATACCCCCTGAATTGTTTTAAGAAAAGTTTATTTTCTTAACTTGGATTAATGTACCCCATCCCTTTCAAATGATTTGGGATGATTTTTTTGATGTCAGGATAGTGGATTTCAGAATCCCCAACTTCACAAACTTTGTTAAAGAAAAAGGCATTAAACCCCTTTCTAGTATTCTCCATGGCCAGATTATATGAAGAATAATTCCAGTTAATGCGAGCAGAATATGAAACCATATTAAGTGCACAAGAGGATATTGGATCTCCTTAATAAATTTCAATAATTTAAAACTGACATTCTTTAATTTTCTCAATGTGGTTTTCCCAATATCATCTCCTTAAATTATACACCACTGCAAGCTTGCCACCAAGTTGAAATATCTAATCTTTGCAAATTTAAGTCACACCTACCAGGCATATTCTTAGCTTCTGCAAAAGCATTTTTTAATAATTGATTACCCAAACAACTATATAACTTGAGAATCGAAATAACTCGAGGTTAATTAAAATCCTTGAATACGTTTGTAAGTTTTATACCAATCCGATTTCCATCTTCCTAAGAATTGGATAACTTGAGATGAAATCCCAAATTCCGTACTTGCCCCAATACGAAAGAAGTGGGATTTGTAGTCTAAGACCTAAGGTTTGGCTAAATTCGAAGTAAAATGGTACTTAGTGAAAGGAGCTCCGGAAAAAAATGGCAAAATAATTGACCCCCTGGGTAGGTCTAATTTCTAAAAACCTTTGAAGATTAGTGCAGGGCCTCTGTGCCATGTATCTGCAAAATTGTTACCCATCCAAATTGGTCGGTCTTTGAATTTTTTTTAATTATGTAGAGCTAGTGTCGTCAAATTTAATTTCTGTATTGGCAACAACTCTATCTGAGGATTTGTCGGAGACTGCAAGTTTGTTTTTTTTTTTGTTTTTTTTTTCTAAGAAAGTTATAATATACAATAGAAAATGCAGCTGAAAACAATTAATGATACTGCATATTAATTTGTGCATACGCAGGGTAGAATTTTAAGTATCTGCTTTAATATGGATCTTTTAATGGGCAACCTACTTTCAATGCTGTGAGCTCTGCTTTTTAACACCTGTAATTACAACTTTTAACGATGAACTCTTTTGTTAGGTCTTTGTGACCTTGAAGTTTGCAATTATAAGAAACGGAAGCTAAGTTAGGACGAACTGTCGAAAACACCAGGCCTTTAGGTGGCAGAGGATAGTTTCGAATAAAGTACCGGTCAAAAAATAGGTAGAATATTTTATGGGTGCATTTGGAGGGAATTGGTGGCCTTGTATATTTTATTGAAATATGACACTTTTGTGTCACTACTGCTGTATATGGGATATGGACTAGAAATACGAAACTAAGCTCAAAACTCGCTCTACCGGTATTTCACCAGAAAAGCGGGGTGGGTTCACAGGATGAATTGTAGCTTGAAAACGAGGTGGTTGAGCCATTATCTCTTGCTGTTCATTGGTATGTACAAATGTTATTCTGCAATTTGTGTGGTAGCTTAGGTCAGGCGCACGGGCCTGGAAGCAGATGCGGCTGCGGCGAAATAGTGAAAATAGGCTTGATTCACATGAAATTTTGAGATTGTCCCTGCGCCATCTTTAGGGCTCATTGTGTAAGTTGTACATGTTTTATTCCTAAAAGCTTCAGTTTTCTCAAGGGACTACATCATACTATTATTACATGTAGAGGGAATTTAAAATTTTTCAATGCACATTTTTAAAGCAGCTCAATATTAAGTAAACCGTCAGTCAAACGTTTTGATTGCAAAAAAAACTATCCTCTGCCACCTTCAAGAATGCATCAATTTTTAGAAATGTGAATTTTAGTCTGATTTTTATACAAAAGGGTTTATTTATGTAAGTCAATTTTAAAAAATACTTTGTTTCTGTTATTTAAAATCTGTACAGTTAGGTATATTCACTAAAAAGCAAGGGGGGTTACTCTTTTCCAGCATGCATTTTTAAAGACTTTGAACCATCAGCATAATAAATCAATAGATTCAGGCATTTTTTACCAGAGAATAAATTAATTGTTTGAATTTGATACTTTGGGTATTGTCGCATAATTAAAATCATGTCTTGCTTTAATTAATTAAATCTAATTAAAATTTAAGGGTATTAATTAGTGCGATATCACTGAAATTACATATATTTGCCATTTTTTCAACCTAATTTACTAAATTTAATTATTTTGAAAATAAAAATCAGTCAGCATACTTAAATGTCACTAAATCTAACCATATATAGTACAAAAAAACTTTTTTTGCTTTATTTTTCCAAATTTAACCTATTCTGTTATTGATATTTTCATGAAATATGCCCCCCCCCCCTTTTCAATTTTCAAATTTATCTATATTTAAATGTGACAGAATCTAAATTTTTCAGTGGTTTGCTATAAAATGACTATTTATCTTTGAATAATAACAAAACAAAGAGTTTATATGGCATATTTAATGAAGTAATATCAATAAAATGTGCATTCTCATGTAATTATTGAATTCTGCTAGGCCCATATAATCTGCCCACAATTGCCCAGGATGGACAGAATAATCACTTTTAGTATTCAGGAGAATGAAATGTATGTATTTGATTACTCATAACTGTTAAAAGTGAATATCAGACACTTAGAAAGAATTCAGCTAGGACAAACAAATTTTTACAGTGCATTTTCATTACACTGAAGAAATGGCTGCAGGGGTAGGGTGTTGAACAGTCATTTCTTGGACACTTTTTCTTTAGCATATGATGCAAGAGGGTTTTTTTGCATATCATGATAAATATCTTGAAAGTTGAAAGGGGTTTTAACTTTGCAAAGAAGTTATAGGTATATAAAACCAAGTGAAAAAGAGATAAAATGGAATTTCATAGAACATGAAAAATAGGGGAGTATGTGATACATGTGAGTACATTTCACCAAGATGTGCTCTTTGTATTTGACTTTTTACATATAAATGTATTTGAAATTGATTAAAATTACCATTTAACACTTTTTTGCTGGTATATTTATCATCTGGAGTTGTAAGAATTGCATTTGTTTTATGTGTAAGAAACAATATGGGATTAAGGTGGTTGACCGAGAATTGGTGAGGTCTCTTATTTGGCCATAACTTTTTTATTTTTCAATGAATCAAGACATATTTGGTATATTTTTACTCAGAATTGCATGTTCTTTTTGAATTAAGCAAGGTTTATTACTTGCAAGACAAACTTTGAAAGTTAAAGGTGGCAGAGGATAGTTTCGAATAAAGTACCGGTCAAAAAATAGAAAAAAGAGAGAAACCTGAGGTTTGAATGCATATTATAGGTAATTTTATAGGTAGAATATTTTATGGGTGCATTTGGAGGGAATTGGTGGCCTTGTATATTTTATTGAAATATGACACTTTTGTGTCACTACTGCTGTATATGGGATATGGACTAGAAATACGAAACTAAGCTCAAAACTCGCTCTACGGCCGGTATTTCACCAGAAAAGCGGGGTGGGTTCACAGGATGAATTGTAGCTTGAAAACGAGGTGGTTGAGCCATTATCTCTTGCTGTTCATTGGTATGTACAAATGTTATTCTGCAATTTGTGTGGTAGCTTAGGTCAGGCGCACGGGCCTGGAAGCAGATGCGGCTGCGGCGAAATAGTGAAAATAGGCTTGATTCACATGAAATTTTGAGATTGTCCCTGCGCCATCTTTAGGGCTCATTGTGTAAGTTGTACATGTTTTATTCCTAAAAGCTTCAATTTTCTCAAGGGACTACATCATACTATTATTACATGTAGAGGGAATTTAAAATTTTTCAATGCACATTTTTAAAGCAGCTCAATATTAAGTAAACCGTCAGTCAAACGTTTTGATTGCAAAAAAAACTATCCTCTGCCACCTTAATTGACTAGTGTGCAACAAAACTAACAATCAAATAAAAAGGGGGAGCCAAATAGCAATTAATCCTTGTTGCAAGCAGCAGCTGAAGTTATGCTCCTACGCCTAATTAATAAGCCTTGTTAGTGTTTTCAGAAAATGCTGTTTCTAACAACTTGTTTAATTTATGCTAGATATGAGGTTCTGGAATTCGATTGGTACAGGTTGTGGTGATGTATGTGGTACAGCCTGCTTGAAACGGTGCCACAGCTGATGAGAAATTGAATTGGCAATAATGTTATAATTAGTACGGATGTGAACAGCACGAAAAATTATATTGTTCAAAATGCAGTCTAACACAAATGAACTAATTAAATTTCATAACTCTACTGGATTTTGAGGACTGTTTGTTCAAAACCGTAACCAATGCCTCATTATCAATATAAAACCGCATTCTCCTATTTGCAAGTTGACTACCACATAAACTGACAGCCAAAACTACATGGATAAGATTTGGGGTTGTCATGTCATGCAATATATCAGAATTACTGTAGTCACCCATTCACGTGGCTAAGGGAAATGGCACCATTGCCCTCAAAAGTATGCTCCACAACCCAGATGTGCAGAAACAGCACTATCTGTCTACAGATCTAAAATTTACTTTGACGACCAATCACTTTCTTGGAAATAAAGTTGACCATTAAATTGTTCTAGGAAACTTAAGCATATATCTTGCTTCATTTCATTGTTTAAGGGACTCCGACCCTCAGCTAGGATGGACAACTCTTTAATTTATAATTTAATTCAAAAAGTCTTTGAATGAAGCTTGAAAATTAAATATTTTCATGCAGCAATTTTCATTTATATGCCTCTCAATCTGCTTCAAGGTTCTTTGCAAAGCTCCATAAATCACTTCTAATTTCATATCATGTTAACAAACATTGGTATCTAAAAATGCTTTTTCGGGATAAAAATTTCTACTTTTAATTAGACCTTTCTGAGAAGTTCAAAGAACCTTGAAGCACATTGATAGCCATATAATGAAAATTGTTGCATGGAAAGATTTAATTTTCAACAATTTGTTGCTACAGGTTAATTTGGATAACGATCAGCGTCTAATCAAGGTAACCCTTTAATATAGGAATTTTAATTGGTATGTTTCCTACGGCCAAAATATTTTTAGCCATTTTCCTTGTATTATTTGAATGTGGGACTGAGGTTTTTGTTGGAAGTTTGGTGGAGCTTGATATCTTGTATATGGATTTCTATATTGTAAACTTATTGTGGTTGCATGAGCTGGGTTCGAAAGGAGTAGGTGCGTTCGAATGAGCTACTGGTATTTTATTTACCTCGGCTCTTTGAAAATTACATTGTATGACTGGGTGCATGCCAACACAACCTGTACAAGTGCGCATGTACTGACACAGATTTGACTGCAGGACCCCTTAAAATTGAAAGCAACGCACATTTTGTTTATTTGAGAACGTTGAGTCTGGAAAAATTCCAGCCGATAACTATGATTCATGTATAATAACAACCACAGTTCTAAATAGGGCGATCTATAGATTTCCGCAGACGATACTGTGTGACATATTTAAACCCCAAGCGAACTGTATGGACAAACTTAGGATATCTATAATAATTACTTTATCTGGATGGGAAGATATGTAAACAGATGCAAACATGAGCATGCCATCCGTCCATTTTTCAATTGGAAAATAGAACTGTCCAATAGGGACAAATACCCCAGCGGGTTTTTCAGAGTAGGTGAAAATTCACAAATATTTATGGATCTATTAAGAGGTGTTCACTATTTTCTTAGAAACAATTTGAGTGAAAATATAATTGCTCATTATATATTTTTTTAATCTATACCAAATTGATTTTAGAAATAGGAGACTGGCCATCAAATGACAAATGCTATTTAAACTGACCAACACTTCTGTCTAATTCCCAAAGGATTCAGATAAGAGCTACTTGATCAGAGATATGCTCTAACAGAAATGATTGAGACAGCTAGCTTCCCTACATAGAACTAATTAATTAATATTTGACTGGATGCATGACCACTAATTACATGTACTATCAAGGGATGAATGGTTCTTAAATTTCTCCTTTGTAGTCAAAATGCAGAACTGCATGTGTCATTCTGAAAGTAAATCTGAAAACAAAGATTTTTTCATAAATTTGTTACCAAGATTTATACTGAAAAAAAATTGTGTAATCTTGATGCATCATTTTGAATAAGGTTCCTGCATAATTTTTAGATTTGTAAGGACTATCTACCATTTTTTTTAACTTGATTATTTGGATTTGATATCAGACTAAAAGTTTCAATCTGGGCATGCTGATTCCAATCCCCCCCCCCCCCCCCCCACCACATACACACACAATATACATGTAATTAGTTTTAATTATTTTATCCAAAATCAATTAAGTTTATTATACTATTTCATAGTTTATTATACAATATCAAATTAGTTTGAAGTTGCTTTTACTCAGTTCATTAAAAAGGACTAGTCAATAAAACTAATTAAGGCAGTTCCCAAGAGACAGATAACAACTGCTTGATCAGAGATCTACCAGTTAGCTCCTTACACTAAACTATTTCATTTCTCTTTAATTTGACATGCAATTTTCTGTTATCAAAATTCTCCTTGACCAGTGCTTGATAATTATACCCTTGGGAGAGGTAGATTTTCTCTTGTAAAATATCATTTGTTATGGATTACTGTAAAGTATATAATGAAAAAAATTATTTTCTTAATTTAACATGTTTTAAATAGGGATATTGCAACAGTCTTACATTTTTGGGATTGTGTAATTCAATAGTGAAAGTTTTTTTTTGTTTGTTTTTTTAAATTTCACTTCTAATAGTCTAATAGTTTTCTAGTTATGAGCCAAACAAAACAACAAAATAAAAAAGAAAAAAATGCCTGTAAAATGCTAAAAAATATCCAATCATGATAAGAATACCAGGTGCACACCTTCATATGGTGAATAATAAGTGTACAAATTTTCGGACAAATCCATCCAATAGTTTCTGAGAAACGCTCTGAACAAAGTATTGTCTACAGACGGACGGACAGACAGACAGACATGCTGATTCCAATATACCCCCCTAAACTTCGTTTGCGGGGGTATAATAATTTTGAGACATTTTCCTTTGTTACAATTTCTCCTGTGCACTTAGGGTTAGTTTTTAATCAGTGCCCCCCCCCCCCCCGGTTTGAGTGGAAGCAGAGACTGTAATTCTACAAACTGGAAACCTGTAGACATCCGTTTGAAAGTTGGTGTTATCACCAGTGATATAAAGTAACATTTTACTGTTTGTAACGAAATAATAATATGCTTACCTGTATTGTTCTTATTAATGTATGCATATTATTTTTTTTTTATAGTTAAATTAATAGTCATCAGTTACAAAGAAATGAAGCTGAAAAGAGTCAATTAGTCAAAGATTCGCATAAAATAGAGTTATAAAATTATTATCAATTAGGTCTGCATGATATTATTCGATTACTTTAAATTTTTTCACTTGGGACAAAGATGGCGGCTAGCACATGGTGATGCAAATAGACAAATTGAAACGCGTCTGACCTGATCTAAGTTAAAACCTTTGTTATCGAATAGATAAGTAAACAATACGAATTCATAAATATAGTAATAGCAATAAAGCGTTTTAAGGCAAGAATCTATTTCTAAAATCTACACTTAGCCATTGTTTTCTCAAACTTGATTAACACCAATTAACCTTGCAACTAGCGTGTAACCGGCAAAGAGAGAGTTTGCAGCACGAGCACCTTTCTTTATATAATTGAAAGTTAGAAAACTCATGCCGAATCAAAGAGGGATAACTGCGCCAAAAATATTGCGCTGACAAGATAAAAGCATTTTATTCGCATATGGGCGAGATAGATGCTATATTAACACATAAGTCTGCATTCAGACGAATTTAACATGATTAAGTACAAATGTTGACGTTTTGTGTATTGGGGTGCATAAAGGAAAATCCACCAAATCATACGTATCGCCGTAAAATGTAAAACATAATACCTTTCTGTAGTTCCAACACAATTTGCACTTTAAATGGCAATAAATTTTATATGTCAAAAGTGCATTTTAACGTTGATTTACATTGATTTTTTTTCTTTGAAAGCCATGGAGAAACGAGAAATGGTAGTATGTATCAACAAACCTGTAGGGTAAACCTAGCCCCACCTGAATGTCGCCGAGATCCCGTTTCTTCCTTATCCAATGATTATATTAATCTCCCAACTAAATTTTTGTCAAGCAAAGTTGCTTTTTAATTTCAAGCCCTTTTTTTGGTTTTGTTTTCCGTTTTGGTCGACTTTGTCAATGTAGCAGGCCTACCGTTCCCTCTCTTACTATGCTGTTTTGTTTATGAAAACTATACGCATGCTCGATAGCATGGAATGTGGAATCTCGAACACGTTGTGATGTATATATTTATGGACCATAAATAATTTTTAATTTTAATGAAATAATCAGAATTATTTACTTTTGAAATTTGTAATTTTCTGAAAGTGTATACATTTATGAGCATGAAAAAAATTCCAAATCCTGTAGGAAAATTTTAACAGGTCTGTTTTTGAAGAGATGATAACGCCGTATTGTCACTATTATATATATATAATAATATATAAATATATATATATATATATATAAAATAAAATATATATATATATTCCTTTTAATTAAATTTTTTTTTATTTCATTGTGTTCCAATAACACTGCTAGAGTAATTCATTGTGCGTACTTATTTATTAAACGGCTACATCTGATAATCTTTCAAATTAATCTACACTTTCAAAAACACATTTATCAAGCACTGATGTTAACATTTGAGAGTGTATTCACATCCTAGGCAAATACTTTAATATAGTTATCAAAAAAGCCCTCCTTATTTTACATCTCAAACAAACATTGAGGAATCTGATATTAGAAACGTTCAGACGCTATGCTGTTATATTTCATTACGTGATCATGTTTGAACCAATCAGAGAGACGGAAAGAAGAAAAATAAGACGACACGGCATTAAGAAATTGGTTTTAGATAAAAATACATGTAGTTTTATATTATTTGTTTATCCAGTTTAATTAAATTCAAGAAAACATTATAGTAGCATTTCTTTTCCTTAACTTGCAATATAAAGCCTCAGACTTTTCTTATTATAAATACACTTTACTTCTGAGGAAGCATGTGGAACAATCGAGCGTGGAACAAACTTATAAGAATTGTAGAATTTCTGTTATTTATTTCAATAATTGTATCGCAAACATAACAAAAGAAGAACTTTAATTTTACTCTTCGAATTGCGGAATAACTAAAATCTAGGAGATAACTAAAAATCGGAAACACTGAAATTTAAGGTCTATTTTGAGTAAATGTGATGTAAAATAAAAAGCGAAGAGGCCCAAGGGCCTTAACGCATAGGCGTCGGAACCGGGGGGCTAGGGGGGGCTTAGCCCCCCCACTTTTTTTCCAGATATATACTTAGTATAGACATTGAACATACCCCCCCCCCCCCACGAAATAGGATTTTCGTGTTTGGGAAATGGACATTTTTTTTTTTTTTTTTTTTTTGTAATCCCTCACTTGTCAGGTTTTTTTGAAGGTACAAAAAAAATTTTTTTTTTTACACTTTGCCCCCCCCCCACTTTCAATTTGCTTCCGATGCCAATGTAACGGTCACCTGGGTATAATGCAACAACTGAGAGGATCCATAGAATATGAAATAAACTGGTACAAGAAGCCTTGTTGCCAAAAAGCAAGAAAAATAGAATGATCAGGATCAATTAAATAATTAGTGAAATATTTAGTAACAACTGATAAATTTAGTTCTCATCTGCCCCTCATTTATCACTACCAACATTCACAATATTAACTTACTATAAGTGCCTCTGAAATATTTTTGACCCCATTATGTAATCCCTCACATTCGGCTCTCTTCGTCTTTGAAGAACATTTTAAAAAGTTATTTTTATTTTATCTTTATTCATCTATTATTTACAAGTCATTCTGATCATTAAAACTAAGAAAGTCGGTTTTGTATTATACAATTAAACTTCACATAATTCTCTTATTCTATTAGATTTTCAAATACATTATTTACAGTGAATTTTCACTATATTATCAATAGACCCCCCCCCTCGATGAGGAACAAAAGCCCCTCACACTGGGACCACGAAGTTTTGAAAAAATTTTAAGAAGCACCCTTATTCAACATAGCTGGGCACTTTGTTTATATGCTCAACACTAAGGATTATGCAGAATTATTTATCAGAATGAATGCACTTTCACTACATAACAAATAGAGACCCAACCTAAAACCAGAACCCCTGACAAAAGGCAATATTATTCACAATTTTGGAAGAGGCAATCTTGCTCATCATAAATATATACTTAGTTCATTCGATATTCGATACCCAGTATCACAGGAGCCCCCCGCCCCTTACATCAGAGTCCATGACCCAGGGGCCATGAAATTCACAGTTTTGGAAGAGATACTGTTGCTCATCTTTTTTTGATTAATGAGCTCATGTGATTATAACACAAGCAGGGTAAGTCTTTTATATTATTCGTTTAAAATTGGTATTAAAAAATACATAAATGAAAATGACGAAAAAAATTGAACTTGAATAATTACGAAGTTCTTATTTCAAATTCCATTAGTTTTTATATAGCAAAACTATTCTATAATCTTCAATATTTCAGTATATCAAAAACTTATTGCTCTTTGTAATTAATTGTTAATTAAAATAGATACTGGAAATGGGGGTATTTTTCGGGCTACAAACATTAGTAAACTAACATTATTATTACTTAACTAAAAAAGTAGGTTCGTCATTTAAAAATGTATAATGACATTTAAATAATAGATCTACAATATGCAGTAGATTGTTTTTCAATTTTCTCATTGCATTTTTTTTAATCTAAGTAAACGTCATCATTCATAATATTACAATTTATATTATTAGGAAATTTTTTTAAAGATTTCTAGAATTCAAGTTTGTAAATGTTATAAAAAGAACTGATAATTATGACTGGTTAGACCTACCAGTACTCACTTTTTTATGAAAGGAATTCTTCTTAAAGACTTGCTTCTTTGGAGATTAAATTGAAAAAAACACAAAAATTAAATATGCACTAGAAAAAAAAACGTTTAAGAAAAATTTTCCATTCATTACATTTACGTGTAGTATCACTTTATAATTTTAAGACATTGAAATATGCGTTATAATAATTCATATTCATTTACTAGTATCCCCTACAGAAGGACTTAAAAGATGATGTTTACATCTCCCAATTAACTAAAACATTTCCGTTTTTAAGATATAATGAGAATTCTAAGGTTGATATAATGACTTTGTTAGCAAAATCAGCATAACATTAAGGTAACTATTGACATGACGTGCTTCATACAAATCCAGGCCGTTAATTTCACACTTAATTGTCTACGGATTATTTATCATTACAAGTATCGCATGGCGCTTGTAACCGGTAGATAGAGGATTCTTCCTTTTACATGGCATCTGATCCAACCTCTGAAGAATTAAAAGGTCCTTGTTTGCTCTAAAGTAAAACTTTAAATATCATTGGAACAATATCTATCAGGGCAGAAGAAACACAGATGACAAAAAGCATCAAAGGTGGAACCAGTATCTGTGAAGAAACAGATATCCCTTGTCGACTAGGTACACCCCGTAGTATGCGCCTTGTTATTATATCGGGCAAGAGAAACATCCAAAGGCACTCTAATGTGAATGCCTTAGGACAGAGAGGCTGAGATTTCAAACGAGCACGGGTACGTCTAGTAGGGGAATGACCTAAATTCCTCGCGTATTACATCATCAGATTGAGTGATGTATTGCGCCATCGGTTTTAGTGATGACACGTTTTCAACACGCTCTAAGAACTTGAAGGATGGCATCTACGCGTAAGTGAAAAGTTGTAGCTATAATACGAGGGTCATTCAATAAGTAATGCAATATACAGTATATCATAATCAATGTTGAGGTATTTTATTTTAAGTACCAGTCCACAATAAAAATCAGACAAAATTGTATGAAAGTGATACATAAAGGTTTTCAGAATTTTATGACTTTCCACTCATAGATTTATTTTGAAGTATGATCAATGTATGTAAAATGAAAAATGTTTTGAGTCATGGTTACCATGGAAACCCGGCCAAAGTAATTTTCTTTGCAACCGGCAGATTTTTCACTGTTGATGGACCAAAAATCACCTATCTTTAAGGCTTAAAATAACATGTTAATACAATGAAAATTATTCTTACTTACTGGTGTAATAAAGATACATTGAAAGTGTTCTAACAATGTAATAAAAATTATTTTGGTCTTCAGTCAGTTCTGTGCAAGACATTGGAAGGTACACATGTTTTACAATTTTTGCTGATTCAGCATTTTTGGTGATTTTGGCAATATTCAAGGCCAAATTTTTAAAATGACAGATTAATACAGTTGTTACGTTTATTTCACATAAAAGTAGAGGAATTTCTCTTTTAGTCAAATGTGAAGTCAAATCCATGGGCTCCTTTGAAAATCGAATCTATTGCCTAGCAACAAATATGGTCCTTTTGATGCATAAAATAATAAACAATGCAAAAAAGTTTACGGAAAAATCAAATTAACTGTTACCTATGATAAGCGAGACACAAATTTTGAAATAGTATGATTAAATTCGGACTCCCTAACAAATTATTGAATATTGCATTATTCTTTATCTCCATAGCAACAACAGGTTCTCCATAGCAACGAGGCAAAGAAAGGCAATTTTGGCGTGTATACGTGTAATTTTATTAAGGCTTATTCAATTTAAGTCAGAAAAATGTGATTAAGCAAAACTGAGAGCGAACTGTTGGTCAGTCTTTTTAATTTTTTTTTGGTACTTAATCAACCCATGGCAACGATTCCCTGTATATGGCAACCAATGTACCGTATTCTTCCTGTAAACAGATATGACTTTGGGATAGTAGTGTTTGTCATGGAAATGGATATTCAATTAACGTGTTGATGATTGTTTATGTTGAGAGTGCTAAAAAAATATAAAATGTTCTATCAATTGTTGTCATGGCAACAACTACAGATGAGCGGGCGAGTTCAAAAAACACAGTATAATTGCTTAAACAGAACTCTGACTGGGCGAATTTAAACGGGACAAAATTGCTTGCAAGTGTGAACGGGCGAAAATCACACGGGGCGACAATAACTCTGTATACAGTATATGTACATTGTATCTAAGATATGATACCAAAATAATGATGATTTCCATGAATAATATTTTTATTTAACTTGTACATACACATTAGTGTGTATTGTGGATTAAATTCAAGGCACTGTGCATGGTATTATTGGCATGGTTTCAATGACTGCATTTTATTTCCGGAATTGTTTTCACTTCCGATATTTTAAAGTTTCGTGTCTGACATTTTTCAAGCAGTACTTTTCTGCAATGAAAGTATAATTAAAGACATAACTCATGAAAAATATTAAAGAATAAATCATGAATAAATCATTAAAATCCAAAATAATGAGTTTTGCTATTGAATTTGGTTCATGTGTTAAACCAAAGCCCATGACATTCAAAATTTTTAAAGAGGCACCATTGCTCATCATAACTACACTTAGCATGTTTAGTTTGGTAACGTAATACCCATAGACAGAGTAGGGAAATAAAAAATGCATTTCAACCAATCTAAGTAATATTCAACAATAATCAGTAGTGCCCCACCCCACAAGAACCCCTGACCCTAGGCCCACACATTTCACAATTTTGGAAAAGGTACCCTTGTTCATCATAAATGTTTGATTAATACCATTATACCATGGAGTGGATTTCAAAGAAATAATTCATTTTCAATATATATTTTCAATCCAACCCCAGCCCTCTATGATACCCCTGTTCCAGGGGTCTTAAAATTCACAATTCTGGAACATGCCAAGAAACCTACGCATTCTATCCGGAGAGCGAACTAAATAAAAGCTGAATTAACGTTAATCTGTGATTCTTCCCCAGGGAGATGTACGCGAGTCAATTAATGTCAGCAGATTTGAAGGAGGGATCTTAAGTTTTACTGGATTTAAAACATAGGATACTAAGTATTTAGAAGCCTTTGCACTCCCACCTCTCTCTTTCTCTTTCTCTCTCTCTCTCTCTCTCTTTTTTTTTTTGGGGGGGGGGGCATCTTAATCAAATGCTGTTAAAAAATTAAAAGAAAAAGAAAGTTAAAATTAATTATAGTAAACTAACTGTTCGGTAAAAATAAGCTGCATTTCAAATTTTTACGTTTTTCCATGTCATTTTTTTTTCTTAGTCTAAATTAACATCGGGTACAATACCTCTACTAAATGGGTAGAGGTATTTCACCGGTAAATGACCAATCAAGATGAACTTACTCAAATGTAGGTGCATAAAATTGATTTTCCTTTCTTTTGAGACGTTTTTCTATTTTCTCCCAAGCCACTTTTACAACTTTGGTACCTGTGCCTAGTAAATTTTATGTACTTTGTGAACAAATAAAGGTTTTTGACAGGAACTTTTTTTTCGGGCATAGGAGGCTACTTCCTGTGGTGCACTCGGGATGTTTATAAACACATTGAAAACATGTGGATTTGAGGGTAGCCCTGTTTGCAGATGAAAAAAGTCAGAAAATGTCGTGCAGGTACCTTTTTTTTGGTGTCAGCTAATATGACAGGTAATGTTTACCACCTCCTGCTAAATAGTTTTTCAAGTAAACAAATACCTAATTTTTAACAATTTTGCAAATAGTGAAAACAAATACCAGTGTGATATCTAGACGTTACCTGATTGGCAATGTAAATATTTTCATTTTAATGTAAAAATATCAATGATAGAAATAAATGATGGAATGTATCAAGTTTATTTTCGATTAACTAAGAAAGCTGAAAATCTAGAATCCACCCACTGAAATCTGCTGCCGTAAATTGTCTTGCCAGCCTTTGGGGAATATGGGTGATTTGCATCAATTACACTTTTACACTTTTATTGACTCTGTCGCTGCAGAAAACCGGAATGATCCTAGCTCATCTTAACTATGTCTGTAGTTAGTTTGTTTAATACCCGGGAACAGAGAAGAAGATTTTCAAAGAATAATTGCAATTTCACCATATAATGATTCGAGCCCCACCCTAAGTAACACCAGAATTCCTGATCCTTGAGCCATGAAAGTCACAACCTATCCTTTGGCCATGAATTTCACAATTTTCAAAGAGGCACTCTTCCTCATCATAATTATGTACTATGTAGTTAGTTTGTTTAATACCCAGGGACAGAGAGGAAGATTTTCAATATTAAATACATGCATGTATGTTCACTATATAATTAATAGAGCCCTGCCCCCTAAAACCAGAACTCCTCACCTTTGGGCCATGAAATTCACGAATATCAAAGAGGCACCCTTCTTCATAATAACTATGTATATGGTTAGTTTGTTTAATACCCAGGAGCAGAGGAGAAGACTTTTAAAGAATCAATGTATTTTCACTATATAATCAATAGAGATCCACCCTTACAACACCAGAACCCCTGACCCAGGGGCCTTGAAATTCACAATTTTGGAAGACACATCCTTTCCTCATCATAACTATGTACTTAATTCATTAGCTTAATACCCAGGAGCAGAGGGGAATATTTTCAAAGAATTAATGCATTTTCACTATATAATCAATATGGCCCTGCCCTAACACCAGAACCCCTGATCCTTGGGCCATGAAATTCACAATTTTGGAAAAGACACTCTTGTTCATCATAACTATACATTAAGTTTGTTTATTAGAACCCTTTATGTAGAACCCTTGCATGACCCTGGAGCTATGAATCTTATAATTTTGTATGAGGAATCAATGCTTACTACAATCATTCCAGCAGTTTTACTGCTTGATGTCCAGGAGTAAAGAAGAAGATTTTTAAAGATTAAATTTATTCAGTGGCTTTGGACCAACCCCTCAGGCCCCAGGGAGGCAGGGACCATGAAATTCACAAGTTTTAGCTCTTCTGAGCCAAAGGCTCAAAGAGCTAATGCTATGGCCATTTGTACGTCGTGCGGTGTGCGTAAACGTTTTAGAATATGGGCCATAACTCAAGAACCCCTTGGCCAATCATTGACAAAGGATCACTTCATTATAAATAGGGATTAGACCTATAGGACCGGGCTTGGTTTTTTTCTCTACAAAAACCTTGTGGATTTTCGTTCCGATTAATGACATTAGGCTGAATACATATAACAATTTGTTTTTCCCAAATCTTTTTTTATCAGTGAGCAGAGGTAGGGGAAACTCTTTCATTGATTTTCTGAGTTTGTTATCTCAAAATGTAATAATTGACAGTTGTCTTAACTTCTCAATGTGCATAATGGTAATGTTTACTGTCTCTGAAATTCTTTTCTTTATGTCTAGGCTATTAATAAAACATGCCATTAACGTGTGCAAATTATATAGGCCTAAATCAAATCCAAGGGAGTACAGTTACTGATATATGTAGCCAAAATCAATGTGATTAAATTCTAAGTAATATATACAATAGAAATTCTTCGCAGCTCAATACTCCAAGAATATCTGTATTGAGTAACACAGAGTGAGTTATTCTTGTCCTCGGAGAAAGTGTGCTTATACTGAGGTTTGTTCCGCCCAGGTGACTGACAACTGTACATTGGATTGTTAAGATTTGATATCTCTTTAGTGTTTTTTATATCAAGAATGGGCATGCATAAAGGATAGATAATCGAAGGAAAATGCACAAGTCTATTAAAAAGTATTAAAATAGTCTCTGAAAAGGCAAAAATTTAAAACTTTTAAAGTGTCGTACCAGGTGGATTCGAACCTCCGACTTTAAAAAGTTAGTTTCCACGGCGTAAGTCAGCGCATATGTCTACAGAGATAGTCTGACTTTGAGATTTTAAGGTATAAACTTGAAGCAGATTACCAAAATCAGGTTTTCTTATTTTCTGTAGGTTTTTTTGTGAATTTCGACCCTAGGGCAGGGGTACCCCTAAAACAATCCTGTCATAAATTATTCCTCACATCCAAACCTATCAAAATATCACAATATCATTTAGGGGCAGACCTGCCCTGAAGGACTTCTAGGCCAAAATTCATGCAAAAATCAACGCTTTAACGGACAAAATGGTGTTTCGGCCAACTTTAGAGGTTTATTGTAAAATTGTAAATAATAAATTTTAGGTATAAAATACAAATTTGAAAAATTTAGACATATATACGGTAGAAAACAACAAGTAAAGATTATTTTTAAATGTCACTTTTTCCGGTCAATTCTTTTGTCATAGTGAATACATCCTTTGCCACAGGGCACCTTTGGCCCAAGGGCTACAATTTATACTAAACCTAGGGTTTGGACCCTTAAACAAGGGGAGATAATCAGGAAAATAAAACCAAAAGTACTGGTTGCTGAAAAATCTTCTCCAGAACCACCCAGCAGATTTTCACCAAATGCAATCTTACATATAAGGATCAGGATATGCTGAAGATTTAAAATTGTTCAAGGCATCACCCTGGGACAAAGGGCGTGGTCTCAAGGTCACTTTAAAGTTTACCAAAATTTACACTTAATTAAAACATTTATATTTTGCTTCCTATAAAGACTAGGATCCTTAAATTTGTAAGATGATGCATCTTAAGACTTCGCATCGTGTTATTTCAAAAGTAGGTCACGGTGACGTACTTTTTTAATTTTGTGGGCATTTGTTTTCAAATTGATATAGAGGCATATTTTGGACACTTTAAAGCCTATGATCATCAAACTTCGTCAGTTGATGCATCTTGGGTCCTCAAACAACGTCAAATTAAAAGTAGGTCACTTTGACCTACTTTTTGAATTTTATGGCCAATCGTTTCTAAATTATTTAATCACATTATTTCAGACACTGTAAGTTGAGACATCTTTTGTCCCCAAAACATACTTTTGTAAAAGTAGGTCACTGTGACCTACTTTTTGAATTTTGCAGGCATTTGTTTTCAAATTGTTTAAAAGGCATATTTTGAATACTTTCAGACCTATGATTATCAAACTTTACCAGTTGATGTATCTTGGGTTTTCGGTAAACGTCGACCAAAAAGTAGGTCATGGTGACCTACTTTTGACATTTTATAGATATATTTACGTATCTCAAGTACTTATTGGCTTAGAAACATGAAACGTTGTCAGTTGATGCATCTTTGGTTTTCGGAGAACGTCGACCAAAAAGTAGGTCACCATGACCTACTTTTGACATTTTATGGCTATATTTAAGTATCTCTTAGGTGCTTATTGGCCTAGAATCGACAAGTATAACTAGAATAATTAAAACCTGATCTTCTTATTCAATTTGAATACTCTTACCAAATATTATTGAAAATGTTTCCATAGTAATGGTATACATGTTATTTATTTATTTTCATGAGGAATTAATTGTTACATTGTTTTACTTTCTGAGAAATCTGTGATGAGTGCTGAATCTTTCAATATAGCGACTACAAATTACCCCATACTGACAACATTGTTTGCTATGTGCTAGGAATAGTTGTTATGGATTAAACGAGTACAAAAATACTTTCCTAAAACAAACATTACAACGTCACTTTTTCTTTATGACTGATTTAGATAAGACTTACAGGTTGATATGAGTCCCAGTATGTGTGAAAATTAACTTTCTTTGTGTCGTTGCTAGGGGAGTGGTGTTGTTGCTATGGAAATAAGTCATTGTACAATATTCAATAACTTGCTACATTTTATATTCTTTCCGAACTCTCAACATGCAATTAACAGCATATTACATGATCCCAGAGTCAAATTTGTTTTACAGGAGACACATGGCACATTGGTTGCCATGTACAGGGAATCATTGCCATGGGTTGATTAAGTACCAAAAAAATAATAATAAGAGCAGCATTTCATTGTCAAATTTGCTCAACCACATTTTTCTGACTTAATTTGAATAAGCCTTAAAAAGATTACACGTATACACGCCAAAATTACCTTTTCTTTGCCTCGTTGCTATGGAAAACCTGTTGTTGCTATGGAGATAAAGAATAATGCAATATTCAATAATTTGCTAGGGAGTCTCAATTTAATTATACTATTTTCAAATTTGTATCTCGTTTATCATAGATAACAGTACATTTGATTTTTCCGTACACTCTTTTACATAATTTCTCATTTAATGCATCAAAATGTCCATATTTGTTGCTAGGCAACAGATTCGATTTTCAAAGGAGCCCATGGATTTGACTTCAAAATCTAAAAGAGAAATTCCTCTACTTTTATGTGAAATACACGCAAAAACTGTATTAATCTGGTCATTTTTAAAATTTGGCCTTGAATATTGCCAAAGTCACCGAAAATGCTGAATCAGCAAAAATTGTAAAACATGTGTACCTTCCAATGTCTTGCACAGAACTGACTGAAGACCAAAATAATTTTTATTACATTGTTAGAACACTTTCAATGTATCTTTATTACACCAATAAGTAAGAATAATTTTCATTGTATTAACATGTTATTTTAAGCCTTAAAGATAGGTGATTTGTGGTCCATCGACAGTGAAAAATCTGCCGGCTGCTAAGGAAATTTTTTTGGCCGGGTTTCCATGGTAACCATGACTTAAAACATTTTCCATTTTACATACATTGATCATACTTCAAAATAAATCTATGGGTGGAAAATCATCAAATTCTGAGAACCATGATATATCACCCTTTGTCTGATTTTTATGTGGACTGGTACTTAAGGGGGCCGACTATAGTTTCCATTGCGCAATATTTCGCGCATCATAGTTATATGAAGCGTATTTACGGTTTTAATGCAACTTTTTTCGCTTAATTATTAAAATTAAACAAAATTAAGAAAATATAGGTATAAAAATGTAATTACAATTTGATATAATGATTAATAACTACATATCGAGGACGACTATATTTTATATTTAGACTAGTCACGTGATGCGGCAGTCACGCGATTTTAGCACATTGACTTGAAGTATTGATGTTACATATAAATATCACTAGTGCAAGGGCATAACCAAGTTAAATTTCCAAGTTTAGTATATAAATATTTTCAACACGCATTGTAGTTTCTAAAAAGTGCTGCGATCCTGTCTAAATTCTGCATTTTCATTGTTGAAATTATACTTGTATGACCGAATGCTATATTTTTTGCTGGTCAGAGGCAGGAAACATTGATATAATTAAATTGTTTTTAAGATTTCATCAGGATCGCAGCACTTTTCAGATACCTTAATAGTTCTATAGTTGAAATCTAAAAGCTTACTTTGATCCATAGAGTGTATGCCCTTGCACTAGATCGATTTATTAAGACCTCCCTCATTACCCTCCGATGTACTTGCATATAAATATACGGCAGTGTAAAGTAAATACGTAATGTACAGAAAATATACTAATAAAATAGTGAACAAAACATTAAATTTAAATTATTGGCCCATAGAATATCTGTAAATAATATTTTATTTAATTAGAGAACACATATTTTGTTGAGAAAATATTACTTGATCTGTCTCTCACTGCATACAAACTACGTCACGTTGTAAGAAATGACGTCATATTGACAAGTGTATTGCGATCAGTGACTTGTCTATAACTTGTTATGTGGGATTTAACTAACGACAAAACAACACGCTATAGTAAGTTTTTATGTAGTTTGATGATTTCTTACTGGTTAAATTAGCAGATAAACTCATTTTGAGGTATATTAAAGAAATGTTGTATGACGTATATTGTGTATGATGTCATAGTCAAGTTTTCCCGTACAAATTAGGCTCCGCCTCTTTTTTGTAACCTTAACTGTGCTGCGTAATGTTTAGATGGATTCAATAATTCAGAATTCAGATGAAACATAGGTAATCAGAGATTACAGAGCTCACCTCAATGAATGTTGTCTTTAAGTAAGGCAAAGTCACACAATTAACCAACAAAAAGTATACATTCCAAAAATGAAAAATTTAAGCAATTTTGATCTGATACTTTGAAATAGACCTACATAAAAAATTTAAACTAGTTCTTCTTCATGAAAATATAATGAAAATCCAGCATCTGAAGCAAATTTGAGAGTTTTCATCTCTTGATGCAGCATTTGTGCAAGTTTGGTTTATACAATGTTATATAAGCCTTATAGTTTTTGGAAATAGACCTGCAACCATAACTTTTACCTTGTCCATTATCTGAAAAATGTATGTCGAATTCAGCATCCGAAGCAAGTCCATTAGTGTGCATCCTTAGACGTATCATCCATGCAAGTTTGCTCATTATAGGGCTCATAGTTTATTGGAAATGAAACATGCATCAAAAACTAACATTTTCACTCATCCACAAAAAGTAGGTCAGATTCAGCATCCGAAGCAAGTCCATTAGTGTGCATCCTTAGATGTATCATCCATGCAAGATTGGTCATTAAAGAACTCATACTTCCTTGGAAATGAAACCTGCACCAAAAACTTTTACCTGTTCACTCAACCGGAAAATGCAGGTCAGGTTCAGCATCCGAAGCAAGCCTGGTAGTGTGCATCCTTAGATGTATCATCCATGCAAGTTTGGTCAACATAGGGCTTATAGTTACTTGGAAATGAAACCTGCACCAAAAACTTTAACCTGTTCACTCAACCGGAAAATGTAGGTCAGATTCAGCATCCGAAGCAAGCCCGGTAGTATGCATCCTTAGATGTATCATCCATGCAAGTTCGGTCAACATAGGGCTTACAGTTACTTGGAAATGAAACCTGCACCAAAAACTTTAACCTGTTCACTCAACCGGAAAATGTAGGTCAGATTCAGCATCCGAAGCAAGCCCGGTAGTATACATCCTTAGATGTATCATCCATGCAAGTTTGGTCAACATAGGGCTTATAGTTACTTGGAAATGAAACCTACACCAAAAACTGCACCAAAAATGTTAACCTGCTCTTAAAACATTAACCTGGTCATTCCTTTGCTGAAATTGCAGCATCTGAAACTCTGTCTGGTACAATGAAACACACTAGAACCATATTCCATGCATGTCTAATCAATATAGGACTCGGAAGTAATTAAAAAGAAAACTGCTCCAAAAAACTTAACCTTAACCTGGGACGCCGACGCCGACGCCGACACCGACGCCGACGCCGAGGGTATCACATAAGCTCCCCCCAACTTCGTTGAGGTGAGCTAAAAAGGGATATATATATATATATATATATATATATATATATATATATATATATATATATATATATATATATATATATATATATATATATATATATATATATAACAGTCAATGTGGGCGACTGAAATATGTGGGGATGCCAAAAAATATCGATGTTATGTGCCACATTATATCTGAAAATGCTAAATTTACATTGAAAGACACCGTTAAGATACTAAACAGTAAACATTTAATCATTAAAGCATTTTGTAGAATTCTGATAAAGGTAAAAAAAAAATATCTCAATATTTCTGTCAGATAGGTGCTCTGTTTTTTTTTTACAAATGCTTTAGAGAAAGCACGCCTTAAATGTGACATTGGTCTATTAAAAAACAAATGTTTTTAAAAAATAAAAGATTTGATAAACTTACTTGACAGATGACAAAAAATTAAGTACACGTTTTAAAGCCGAAAAATAAGATTAATAATTTTAAAAATGTGAAAAAATTAAATGCAGAAAAGGTGTCATTTTATAATGATAAAGAGAAGCAAGACCTCCAAACATGTTTTATTAGTTTTCGTGTATTTTGAGTGGTCCATTAAAACATGTACATATATCCAAATAAAGAACAAGCAATGTTCAACTTTTATGTTCAGGTGCACCAAGAAATGTTAAACAGATTTCCTGCAAAAGTAGTCCAAATTTCGGTGACAAGGGTATTTCCTTTGCCTGACAATGCAACTGCATATAAGCTAAGAGAAGTAAATAAGATTTTTAAGAAAGGAAAGTGAACATGAAGAACATTTGCATTGCTCATATTAGCAAGATCTTAGCCATTGCTTTTATTTCCAAAACACTTGAAAACTATTAAAGGCAGATTGTACAATGTCAGCTATGGTTTACTGTTCATGGATTCAAAGACATAAGACATTTGTAAAGGGTAACAGGGAATGCCTGGAGGGATTGAAACTATTAAGAATATGTACTACGTACTCTTCTTATTTTTAGATGACATGTTGCATTATTTATTGAAATAAATATTTATTAATTTATATGTGTAATTGAGGTTTCTATACATTATTTAGGATGTTACATTTCAAAAGTACTTTTTAAATCAGATTGTGTTTACTAACTAAAACCAAACTGACGTCACTCTCTAATATGTGTGAGAAACGTCAGTTTACATTCGATTGAACAATATAATGCATATATGTTTTTTATAACAAGGTGATTGTATACGCCATAAAATTTACATGATGTTCACTTTATTTAGGAGGACTTTTAATATAATTTTCCATTTTTTCTGTTAAGAGCTTATTTTGTTTTCAGAAATTGCTTTAATCAGTAGAACATATTCGTATTTATCTATTCATGCTTCTAAAAGAAAACACTCCATATTTTTATGAGTAGGAAAAGTTAAAGTAGAAAAGTTTAAGCAATCGCTTTTATCATAATTCTTATTGTTAGGACCCAAGAATTTCATTTTCTAATACTTGTAAAATGATCTCCTGGAAGATTTGAAAATGAAATTGATGAATAGAATCTTTTTTAAAATAAAATGTTTTCTCAATACCCAAGCATATTACGGGTCAAAAAACAACTATTAATTATTAAACTAAGATTAAAAATGCATATTATTACCTTTAAAAAGTATAATTTCAAAATACTATTATTGATATAGGATGTCATGTCAAACATCTACCTATAAATTAGGCTTTGCTTCCTTAAAATTAACATGAACGATGCTTTTAGATTCAAATCATTGTCGTAAAATAAATGATATAATCATAAAGACATAGGGACCAATTTTTTTCGTCACAATTATAAATAACTAATTAGTAAAAAAAAAAATAAGGCTATCGAAATAGATATGGATTATCAATAAATTTACAAACATATATTCTAAATTCGTTTCTTTTTTTTTTAAATGAACTCTTTTATTTCGACAGGTAGATATGTAGTAAATGATGTTAAATCAAATCTCCAAATTGAAGAAATAAAGATTGAATGAATGATGTAATCTCTTTCTTTGTTATATTCAGTTAATTTATTATACTCACTGATGGTATATGTTAAAATAAAAAGGTCTTAAGGATGTTCTGATAAAACATTCTCAAAACAAAAATAATTCTGTATAATGTACATTTTCTACAATACAAATTTACTTTAATGAAAAGCGTTCATCTTACAATAAGAAAACATAATATTGCATCTATCTCGCCCACATGCGAATAAGATGTTTTTATCTTGGCAGCGCAATATTTTTTGGTGCAGTTATTTCTCCTTGTTTCGGCACGAGTTATCTAACTTTCAATTATATTTAAGGAATCACTGTCCAGTTTTGAGAGTATGTCAGGGCATCAACAATAGTGGGAAACATGGGATAATTTGCATAACGGGCGAAGTCCGTTATGCTAAAATTATCCCATGTTTCCCACTATTGTTGATGTCCCTGGCATACTCTCAAAACTAGACAGTGATTCCTTATATTTCCATTTCATTGTGAAATAAAATTGTAGACTTAGACATTAAGAATAGACTAATCGATTTAAATTACACGAGGACTTCCATGCCAATTTCAATAGTCCTCGCACACTGACGTCAAACACAAAGGCAGCTGCACGAGATTTACATGCATATTTGGCTTCCTTAGCGTCAGACACAGAGACAGTACGCACAAGATTTGCATGTATTAGGCCTCCTTAGCTGCTGACCTATCGACCTGCCTAATTTACATTCCGGTAGAATTATCAGGAAATCAACTCCGCTTACTTTCAAAGGGTTATTATAGAGAACAAATTTAGAAATGGAAATATAAAGAAAGGTGCTCGTGCTGCAAACTCTCTCTTTGCCGGTTACACGCTAGTTGCAAGGTTGGTGTTAATCAAATTTGAGAAAACAATGGCTAAATGTAGATTTTGGAAATAGAATCTGGCCTAAAAAAGTTTAATTTCTATTACTATTTTTATGAATTCGTATTGTTTACGTATCGATTCGATAACAAAGGTTTTAGATCAGGTCAGATCACAGATGCATTTCAATTTGTCTATTTGCATCACCATGTGCTAGCCGCCATCTTTGTCCTAAGTGTAAAAATTTAAAGTAATCGAATAATATCATGTACGCCTAATTGATAATAATTTGATAACTCTATTTCATGCGAATCTATGATTATTTGACTCTGTTCAGCTTCATTTCTTTGTAACTGATGACTATTTATTTAACTTTAAAAAAAATGCATAAATTAATAAGAACAGAGACATATGTCTCTGATACAGGTAAGCATATTACTATTTCTTACAAACAGTAAAATGTTACTTTATATCACTTATGATAACACCAGCTTTCAAACTGGTGTCTACAGGTTTCCAGCTTGTAGAATTACAGTATCTGCTTCCTTTCAAACGGGGGGGGGGGGTTGATTAAAAAAACTAACCCTAAGTGCACAGATGAAATTGTATCAAAGGAAAATTTCTCAAAAAAAAATATTTCCAATTGAAAAATGGACGGATATCATGCTCATGTTTGCATCTCCACATAAAGTAATAGATATCCTATGTTTGTCCAAACAGTTTGCTTGGGGTTTGAATATGTCACGCAGTATCATCTTCGGAAATCTATAGATCCCCCTATAGTTCTTGAGCCTTAGTTGATTTAGAACTGTGGTTGTTATACATGAATCCTAGTTATCAGCTGGAATTTCTCCAGACTTAACGCGCGCTCTCAAACAAAAATGTGCGTTGATTTCAATTTTAAGGGGTCCTGCTGTCAAATCTGTGTCAGTACATGCGCACTTAAACAAGTGGTCTTGGCATGCACCCAGTCATACAATGCAATTGTCAAATTAAGAGCCCAGCTAAATAACATACCAGTGAGTAGCTCATTCGAACGCACCTATGCTCCTTTCGAACCCAGCCCATGCAACCACAATAATTTAAGTTTACAATGTAGAAATCCATATACAAGATATCAATCTCTGGACACCAAACTCCTAACAAAAACTTCAGACCCACACCCAAAAATACAAGGAAAATGGCGAAAATATTTTGGCTGTAGGAAACATACCAATTAGAATTCCTTTATAAAGAGTGACCTTGATCCGAAGCTGATCGTTATCTAAACAAACCTGTACATGTAGCAACAAATTGTTGAGTGCATGGTTTTTCTCAGGGGTTCAGACTTTATAACTCAAGTCCAATGTTACATATATATATATAAAAAAATAAATAACCATTTAATTTCAGCTTATCAATACAGGAATAATAATAATTATAAAATAATAATAACAAAAAAGTTGAATTAAGGGGGGGGGGGGGGTGTTTCCCACATGCTACCTCAGAGTATCTCCAGTGGGAGTGGTACCAAAGAGGGATAACTCTGGGTGTCGATTGATAACGCACCTTTCATATCCTGCAGACAGTAGTGAAAATCACTGTATAAACCATAGTAAGTCCACAGTCATTATACATCCTTTGATAGTCATAAAAAGGTTGGTGAAGGTGCATAATATTTTGTAAAAGTGGATATTAAATCAGCATTTAGGCTTCTACATACGTTCCCTGGGGATTTTGACCTTTTAGGATTCAAAGTTGAGGGTATATATATTACTTAGATGATTTCATACTTGCAGTGGAGGAAAGGGAGTCATTCTTAAATCAATGCAAACATTTCAATGCTAGACTGGGACCTGAACATGTACGTCATCCATTTCATGAGCTAACAAATAGAAGTGGAGACTATCTTGCTGAAATTCTCGTTGAATTTGGTCTACTAGCAGTAAACACACAATTTAAGAAGCGCCCTGGAAAACTTTGGACATTCAAATGTAGAGCATCCAACACACTGAGACAACTTGACTACATTCTTGTTCGGCAAAAATGGAGAAATAGCGTCCATAACGCAGAAGCGTACAACTCCTTCAGCACAGTGAAGTCCGACCATAGAAATTGACACAATGCAAATGCTGATCAGAATACCTCTTGAAAAATGTATCAAATTGACGTCCATTCTGTAGGAACATTAATTATTAGTTCTACGGCAGTTATAGTCATTGTTACGGAAGCTCAATTTTTCTTACAAATTTGTTAGGAGCTTGTATGATTCAACCCGGGGGTGTCTAAGCCTCACCATCATATTATGTTAAACAATGAAACGAAGCAATTTAAGATATATGCGTAAGTTTCCTAGAACAATTTAATGGTCAAGTTTATTTCCAAGAAAGTGATTGGTCGTCAAATTGAATTTAGTTATTTTAGATCTGTATATGGGTTGTGGAGCATACTTTTGAGGGCAATGGTGCTATTTCCCTTAGCCACGTGAATGGATGACTACAGTAATTCAGATATATTGCATGACATGATAACATGAAACCTTATCCCAGTAGTTTTGGCTGTCAGTTTAAGTGGTAGTCGGCTTGCAAATAGGAGAATACAGTTTTATATCGATAATGGGGCATTGGTTACGATTTTGAATAAACAGTCCTCAAAATCTAGTAGAGTTATGAAATTAATTCGTTCATTTGTGTTAAACTGCATTTCAAACAATATATTTTCAGGGACGTATTAACAGGGGGGGCAGGGGGGCCTGGCCCCCCACTTTTTTCCCCAACATTACCGTTATCAAAAGAATTGTAAGAAAAAAAATTGGAATTGAAAGTAACTTGGCTTTGAAAAAGTTGGCCCCCCCCCCCCCCCCCCCCCCCCCCCCCCCCCCACGAAATAGGATTTTCGAGTTTGGGAAATTTTCCTTTTTTTTTTTTTTTTTTTTTTTTTGTCAACTTTTTTTAAGTAAGTAAAAAAAATTTTCTCAAGTTGCCCCCCCCCCACTTTCAAAAACGATGCTACGTGCCTGACTTTTTCGTGCAGTTCACATGCTGTACTAATCGAATTGCAGAACCTTATATCTAGCATAAATTAAACAAGTTGTTAAGAGCAGCATTTTCTGAAAACAGCAAGGCTTATTAATTAGGCGTAAGAGCATACTTGAGCTGCTGCTTGCAACAAGGATTAAATATTATTTGCCCCCCCCCCCCTTGTTATTTGATTGTTAGATTTGTTGCACACTGGTCAATCAAAAGCCTGGGGTTTTCGACAGTTCGTCCTAACTTAGCTTCCGTTTCTTATGATTGCAAACTTCAAGGTCATAGAGACCTAACAGAAGAGTTCATAGTTAAAAGTTGTTACAGGGGTTAAAAAGCCCAGCTCACAGCTTTGACAGTAGGTTGCCCATTAAAAGATCCATATTAAAGCAGATTCTTAAAATTCTACCCTGCATATATATAAATTCATATGAGGCATCATTAATTACTTTCAGCTGCATTTTCTATTGTATATTATAACTTTCTTAAAAAAAAAAGAATATAGCAGTCTCCGACAAATCCTCAGATAAAGTTGTTGCCAATACAGAAATAAAAAAAAATAAAAAAAAAAACAAAAAACAAAAAAACTTGCCCCTGCGCTAATCTTCAAAGGTTTTAGAAATAAGACCTACTGGGATTTTATCTCAAGTTCATCTCACGTTATCCAGTCCTTAGGAAGATGGAAATCGGATTGCTATAAAACTTACAAACGTATTCCAGGATTTTAATTAACCTCAAGTTATATATATATAGTTTTTTGGGCAATCAATTACAGAAATTAAAAAAGAGCTTATGCAGAAGTTAAGAATTTGCCTGGTCGATGTGACTTAAATTTGCAAAGATTAGATATTTCAGTTTGGTGGCAAGCTTGCAGTGGTATATAATTTAAAGAGATGATATTGGGAAAACAACATTGAGAAAATTAAAGAATGTCAGGTTTAAATTCTTGTAATTTACTAAGGAGATCCAATTTCCTCTTGTGCACTTAATATGGGCTCATATTCTGCTCGCATTAATTGGCATTATTCTGCATATAATCTGGCCATGGAGAATGCTAGAAAGGGGTTTAATACATTTTTCTTTCACAAAGTTTGTGATGTTGGGGATTCTGTAATCCACTATCCTGACATCAAAAAATCATGCCAAAATTATTTGAAAGGGATGGGGTGCATTTATCCAAGTTAAAAAAATAAACTTTTAGTAAACAAAACAATTCAGGGGGTATTTAAGTCAATTATTAGGGATGGATGCAAGTTTTAGCCATCACAATAATGACGGATATCTGGAGAGGAAGGGTCACGGCTGTTTCAGGCCGCTCAGGACCCCCACTAGTAAAGTGGCGGCGCCCCCATTCGTAGATGCTTTGTTCAAGCATATACGACTGGGGTCTTGTGGCGAACTGAGCGGCATACATCATTTGAACTATGATGGAACATGGGTTCATTATTGGACCGCTGCACCACACAGGGTCGAAGTTGAATACCATGTAAATATTGTGACACTGTACACAAAACTATTTTTTTTTTATTTTCTTCCTTGCCTTCTGCACCTCCCAGAGTCATGGATGTGTGATTATTATTCTAAATATTTTATTTTCTTCCTGGACCTCTGCACCTCCCAAAGTCATGGATGTGTGATTATTATTCTAAATATTTTATTTTCTTCCTTGACTTCTGCACCTCCAAGAGTCGTGGATGCGTCAATATTATTGTTGCACTGCAAGTTTTTATTATTTGACCTTGACCTCTGCATCTCCAGGTGTCAAGGTCACCTGATATGTTGATGTTGTACTGAAATGTTGTTGACCTTGACCTCTGCATCTCCCAGGGTCAAGGTCACCTGATATATTGATGTTGTACTGAAATGTTGTTGTTGAACTGAAATGTTGTTGTTGTTGTTGCTGGGCCTACCCGTTGTTTGGAGGCCCGAAATAATATGTTGTTATATTATTCAGCCGTGCCCAAAAGCGCCAAATAAATAGAAAACCCATAAAAAATTTGTCTTTGATTTATTGCGTCTGTCCAAGATAATATTGCATCTATCGAGCCCATATGCGAATAAGATGTTTTTATCTTGGCAGCGCAATATTTTTGGCGCAGTTATTTCTCCTTGTTTCGGCACGAGTTATCTAACTTTCAATTATATAAAGAAAGGTGCTCGTGCTGCAAACTCTCTCTTTGCCGGTTACACTCTAGTTGCAAGGTTGGTGTTAATCAAATTTGAGAAAACAATGGCTAAATGTAGATTTTAGAAATCCCTCCCTACCCTAATCCCCCAATTGTACATTGTTGAATAGATACTGCTGGTTTCTGTTTTTTCTTTTCAGTGGAAAATTTTACAAAGCAATTAGTCATCTCTACCTACATATTCGGCATGGCTGTCACTTCTGAAGATGGAATGGGAACTGATATTTTCGAGTTTTACAAAGCAAGTGGCCATTTATACCTACGTATATAGCATGGCTGTTATTACTCCTAAAGATGGACTGCGAACTGAATTTTACGAAGCAACTGGTAACATGTATCTACATATTCCGCACGGCTGTCACTTCTAAAGATGGACTATGATGTAACATGGGTTCATTATTGGACCGCTGCACCACACAGGGTCGAAGTTGAATACCATGTAAATATTGTGACACTGTACACAAAACTATTTTATTTTTATTTTCTTCCTTGCCTTCTGCACCTCCCAGAGTCATGGATGTGTGATTATTATTCTAAATATTTTATTTTCTTCCTGGACCTCTGCACCTCCCAGAGTCATGGATGTGTGATTATTATTCTAAATATTTTATTTTCTTCCTTGACTTCTGCACCTCCCAGAGTCGTGGATGTGTCAATATTATTGTTGCACTGCAAGTTTTTATTATTTGACCTTAACCTCTGCATCTCCAGGTGTCAAGGTCACCTGATATGTTGATGTTGTACTGAAATGTTGTTGACCTTGACCTCTGCATCTCCCAGGGTCAAGGTCACCTAATATATTGATGTTGTACTGAAATGTTGTTGTTGAACTGAAATGTTGTTGTTGTTGCTGGGCCTACCCGTTGCTTGGAGGCCCGAAATAATATGTTGTTATATTATTCAGCCGTGCCCAAAAGCGCCAAATAAATAGAAAACCCATAAAAGATTTGTCTTTGATTTATTGCGTCTGTCCAAGATAACAATATTTAATTTTAAAAAAGACAAAGTTTAACAAATAAAGCTAAAAATGTAAATATTTTTGTTCTTTTTTTAATTACAACAGTGAAGATAATCAGCAGTTTTTGAATATGATGAAAAACAATGTTTTTCAAATTAAAATTTGGTAGAATTTTTAATAAAAGTATATTTACTCAAGGTTCTTTATTAATACTATTTATAAAAATATTTTAATGCATCGTTTTTCTTATGCATCATCAAAGACATTACTGTAATTCCCTGGAATTGTGATTCTTGACAGGACATTCAGAATTTATAGTAAACATTTGTCAGAGTTAAAAACATTCTCCTCTTCCATAAGATATACGGAGAAGTATAAGCATCAAATCAAATTTAAGTATTTTTTCTGACATTTTATTTGGTGACCTTTCTTTTACAGAACATAAATTTGCCACAATTGTATTTTATGGAAAACTTTTTCCACATAAATTGTTCCTGGACAGAAATGAAACCAGAAAAAGATTTAGCATCTATATAAATTAATGATAGCTTCTTCATATGTTATCAAATTTCAAACAGTACAATTTTCTCAAAAACTCCTATGTATTTATATCTTATGTTCTGGACAAAAGAACAGGAACCTTTTCGACCTAATTTGGCCTTTTGCAAACGATTTGATATGAATGTGCTTTTTGGCTTATTAAATTGCACCACTTTAAGTTAACGCCCACAACCAACACTTCGTATACACTGTTATTATGCAGGAAAAGAGTTTCTATACATGTTAGAACAGATTAAAAGCATCTTGTAATGTGAGAATTATATAATTATTGATTTTCATGTTTATGATTAATGTCTTAACTACACAAGAAAGGTTAGTAAAAGTATAACTTATCATTATTTTCTCTTAATCTGTTATTAGCAATTAAGAAAACTGCGTTAAACACTGTTTACCTATTTATAGGCAAGAATATACGGTATCTCTGAAAAATATATATTCTCTACTTCTTTCATGCAGAAAAAAATTCCGAAATATAATCTTATTTTTTATTAAAAGAAACGTGGACTTTGGCATAAAGAATTTATACCTCAGACACAAGTTAAGATCTCGATCAAAAAGAATTAAATATGAACACCAATTCATTTCAAGAAATAATGGATACTTACTGTTATATCGAACTTTAATTGCACGAAAATATGCTAATACGAGATTATTATTATTATTATTATTATTATTATTATTATTATTATTAAGGTCTTCCGTCGTCAGCGGAAGACCTTCTTGTTTTTCTTAGGTTTCTTTTCCACTATTTTTATTATTATTGTTTTTTTTCTTACCGATTTTGTGCGCGCGATTTCTCGAGAACGTCTCGATCGATTTTTATGAAACTTTCAGGTCTGATAGAACATCAGAAGGTCTAGATACATATTTTTATTTTAATGACGTCACTTCCGGTTTGGATTTTTCTGCGATTTAGTGAATTTTAGAGGGTCACTATTGTTTTCTCAAAAAGCACTTAACACAGAAGCATAAAATTTTCAGTGATGCTAGAGCAACCTTTGGAGAAGTGCATTTAGTATATCATAAGTACCGGATGTACGAAACGCCGACGCTCGCTATGGTTCAAAAATAGTCCTAATGTAAAATTCTAAATTTCTGACACGTTTTCTTCGATATCTTTTTACCAGAAATATTTTGTTAAAACATATAAAACAAAAGAAGTGTAGAATTACATGATCTTTCAAATGATATGTCGAAAAAAGGGCTGGCCCCTATAATTAAGGGCCGTGAGGGGCCGAAAGTTTTTCCTTAATATCTCAAAAAGTATTGAGAATTTGTAATACATCAAACAAGCAAAGTTGTTCAAAATGTCAAGTTCAATCTATTGGGGTCGTCAAAATACGTCCCGTGACGTCACTTCCGGTCAAACCGGAAGTAGTCAGAAAATGCATATTTTTGCCGTTCTTGACAAGTTTTTGGGTAACATCTGTCACTGGGAGCATAAAATTCAATTTTTCTGTCCGTCGTCGTCACTTCCGGTGAAACCGGAAGTAGCAAAAATGGCTTAATTTTGCATTAATTAACAAATTTGGAGGATTTAAACCATTATTGCACGTCATTTCTCATTTTTTTTAACAAAATGAAACATACATGTACTTCCGGGCTAAAAGGATGGAAGACCTACTCGTTGCTTTGCAACGAGCTTTGCTCTAGTTATTATTATTATTATTATTATTATTTCCACACAGGAAAAGCTGTTGGTAAAAATTTAAATTAGTTAGTCTTTTATACTACTATAACATTGTAAAAGGTGTTTTTTTAAACTGAAGCACATTTAATAATCCATAATTTACTTAAACATTTAAAAGAGTTTGTAGGAACAAAATGACATAAAAATGAAAAAGTGTAAAAATAATTTGATTTTGTAAACAAAGGTGGTTAAATGTAATTTGTGGTTGCATTCTAAAATATTTAACATTAATTCAGGCATGAACTTACCTGCAGACTAGACAAAAAACGCACAAATAATTGCAAAAAACTTTCATTAACAGTATTAATTTTTAAAAATATGAATTTATGGATATTCAGGAAAAACCGTAAACGCATTTTGGTAGGGTTAGTATCATTTTAACACATTTAAATGCTAAATAAATTTAAAAAAAACAATGATTCAATAAATTAATTGATAATTTTATTATTGTATTTATGTCCCTACGAAAATTTTACCCTCATATTGCGATATAACCACTTGCAAATAGATGGCTACAAAATTAAACCTGTACTCTGTACATGTACGCACAGCCTTTGTCCAATGAGGGATATATTTTTGCAAACACAAACTGCGATATGGGGCATCGATTCATACGGTCTCATCAGATTAATCGATCTAAAGGATCAGCTGGTGGATCATCTTTTCACTTTGCAACTCAAGAGCAAACACCTTAACCATTGCGCCATGTCGAGAAGGGTTTCATTACTATATACAAGGAAATATTCGCCTCCGTTTTATTTTCGCCCCTTCATCCTGCTTACAGGTGGGCGAGTTAAAAGAACACAGTGCAATTTATTCTACTAAACTGTGACTGGGCGAATGGATTTAAAACGGTACAAAATTGTTTGAAAGTGTGAAAGGGCGAAAATAATCCTATATACAGTTTTAATGATAGTGTTTCCTCTCTTCCGATTCGTTTTGTTTCAATGGACTTTTGAGCTTACATGTTCGTAATCTCAATACTTGATATTATGCATAGTGTACCTTATATGATACGTACTTCGTACATGTATGTTTTTGTGTACATTGTTTAACATTTAAAATATAAATTAGTACTATTATAATAATATGTGAGTTGAAAATATTTTTCCGTGGAAGTTCTTGATTCGTTTTATGTTTTTTTTTCTCATTTGCTTTCACAATGAATTAAGCAGATTCTGAAGGAATCGGTTGATGTAACTTCTGGTAGACCGCGGACGATATTTTGCCATGTTCATTGTTATTACTTATATGCTCATGTTCAATTTAAACTCAATTAACTGAAATGAATTGGCTGTTAATCATGGTTAATTGGGCGATATTTGAATAGAAGTTAAATAATTTTCTGTCAAGTTATAAATCATACAAGATATGGACACATTATTTTTGTACTAGTTCAATTTATTTGATGTAGAGCTCGTTTTGTGATACATATACAATGGCATCGCGGTTTTACTATAAGAAATGATAATGAAATTAGAGGGTTTGTTCTATAGTCGGGGAGTACATAGTTGATCACTACGATGCGGGTTCGAATATCAAGATTGAGTCTGATCCATCAAATGAGATTGTAAAAATCGAGGTCCTGTGTTTCTGCCGTAAATGTTGGTACGATCAAGATCCTCTTTACTCATTGGCACTGAGTGCTAAGGACAGTCTAAATTAGTTTTCTGGCGGATAATGATGATTTAACATTATGAGTGAAACATTCACAAAGGGAATTTAAACAACTAAAGAAACAAATGATTGAAGCGCATTTCATTTAACGCGCAATCTACAAAAGTTACTAAAACATGGATAGAAAACCTTTGAGATCAGAATAATATAAAATTAAACAAAGTTATCGTGCGTGAACATTTTTTTTAATATAAGTTAATTTAACAGATTAATTTATCATATTCGAGTATTAATAAAATTGTACACAAACATACATACCTTGTCGACTTTGAGTTAGATTTTTAAGTTGACTCTTAATATTGTTTTTTAACATCATTGAGTTCTTACTTATATTCATACCGCATTTCGTTTGTACGAGACCCGACTATCAGATAACTTTTATATCATTTTGACTGAATCATGTCTTGTCATGCGATCACCAAACATGGATAAATATTCTGATAATTTGGGCAGGCACATAATTGAGTCCAAAGGGAACATAATTTAGATTTCCATATTTTACATGAAACTTGATTTTGTGAATTTAGCTAAACAAGTCATAAAATGTTGGTAGTTAAACTTGCAAATATCCATTACCATCTAATTAATGATTCTCATTCTCACTTGTGTATATGCTACTTTTACAATTCGAGATCATTGATGATGAACACACACTGATTGCATTAAAAATATATTATTAAATAAAAAAATTATATGTAAAGGTGCATAACGGGTATGACGGAGGCCTTGTATTGAGCACAAGTGCCAGTGAAGTCCCAATGCTTGACAACAAGCATGTGGACGGGAATGGCCTGGGACATATCTGTTTACCCTGTTTCCAAAAGATTGCTCCCTGGTTCGATAGTACTTACAGACACTGAGTACTCCAGACTGTGAGCCTTCCCTCCTTTTAAAAGATGTGAATTGGGCACCAAGTATGGTTTAAACTTGTAGAACCCCAACCATAAACTACATAAGGGGTAATACTTTCCCCACAAAACAACAACTGTCCTCTGTCTTAGTTGACAGATGGGGGAAACACAGGCCAGAAATGTCCCGAAACCCCCCTTAGGTCCCCCCAGACCCGCCATAAAATATTGATATAATGTTCCTCCATCTACCTATACAGTTACATACTTAAACCGTTGATTTCTGTAATATGAAAATGGATCTAATGTAGACCTCTATGGAAATTCCATGGCTGTATTAGACAGAAATGATGATAGCCCCCCCCCCCCCGGAGATTATGAAGGTATATATGGTTTCCCGACTCTGAGAGATGTGTCCCGTCGTATCTGAATAATTCTATAGATTTTGCGGATATGTTATGGTGAGAAATAACAGCTCCACCCAGGTCCAAAACAAATGATCTGATTTTTTTGTTTATCTTTTTCCTTTTCTTATCAATTTTGCCTCCGCAGTTGAGTGGAGCCCCATGCCAGTAGAGGCGGGGTAATATAGAGGACCATACTAATTTAGTATTGGGTAATAATGCATTGTAGCGTAGGAATGTGCACTGTATTTCTTTTATGAGTGTTTTAATAGTCAAACCTTCTGTTGCCAGGTCATTTGAACCTAGGTGAATAACTAATAGTTCAGGCGGTGTGGAGTTTTTCAGCAATTTCAAGATGTGAGGGTCAAGTTGTTGCTAATGCAATCCCCTTATGGCATGCCATTTGATGCAGGCTGGTAGGTTTAGGTTCCTGCCACCCGGCTGGGTGGCAGCCAGCTCTCCGGCCCAATAAGGGATTGAGGATTCCACTATCCAAATGTTTTTCAGGACTACTGAAAAACTTTGCTTGGATTTGAAAAAGTTGTTTTTTTTTTTTTTTTTTTTTTTTTGCTTAACTTGTTACAAACTAAATTACATTCTGACATAAGAGGAGTAAACTTGCGACTTCCACCTGCCTGAGGATCTTATGACTTGATCTGACACCTCATGTAGGGCCATAGTTTACCTGCAGACTACACAAAAAACACACAAATAATTGCAAAAACTTTCATTAACAGTATCAATATTTAAAAATATAAATCTATGGATATTCAGGAAAAAACGTGAACGCATTTTGGTAGGATTAATATCATTTTAAAACATTTAAATGCTAGATAAATTAAAAAAAAACAATGATTTAATAAATAATTGATGATATTTAATTATTTTATTTATGTCCCTTCGAAAATTTTACCTTCATATTGCGATATAACCACTTGCAAATAGATGTCTACAAAATAAAACCTGTACTCTGTACATGTACGCACAGCCTTTGTCCTATGAGGCATCTTCTTGTGCAATCACAAACTGCGATATGGGGCATCGATTCATATAGTCTCATAAGATTAATCGATCTAAAGGATCAGCTGGTGGATTAACTCTTCACTTTGCAACTCAAGAGCAAACACCTTAACCATTGCGCCATGTCGAGAAGGGTTTCATTACTGTATACAGGGAAATATTCGCCTCCGTTTTATTTTCGCCCCTTCACCCCACTTACAGGTGGGCAAATTTAAAACGGGGCGAATTAAAAGAACACAGTACGATTTATTCAACAAAACTGTGAATGGGCGAATTTAAAATGGTACAAAATTGTTTGAAAAAGTGAAAGGGCGAAAATAACCCTGTATACAGTATTAAAGATAGTGTTTGCTCTGCTTCCGATTAGTTTTGTTTCAATTGATTTTTTGGCTTACATAACGACTGTTCGATATCTCAGTATTTGATGTTATATATAGCGCACTTCATATGATACGTACACGTACTAAATACATGTATGTTTTTGTGTGCATTGTTTAACATTTAATATAAATTAGTAGTATTATAATAATATATGAAAAAGATTTAATATGTGAGTTGAAAATATTTTTCCGTGGAAGTTCTGGATTCCTTTTGGTTTTTTTTTTCTTCTTATTAGCTTTCACAAGGAATTTAACAGCTTCTGAAGGAATCACTGGATGTAACTTCTGGTAGACCGCGGACGATATTTTGTCATGTATATCTTAATTACTTATATACTCATGTTCAATTTAAACTCAATAAACTGAAAGGAACTGGCTGTTAATCATAGTTAATAGGGTGATATTTGAATGAAAGTTAAATAATTTTCCGTTGAATCATAAATCATACAAGATATGGACACATTATTTTTGTACTAGTTCAATTTATTTGATGTAGAGCTCGTTTTGTGATACATATACAATGGCATCGCGGTTTTACTATAAGAAATGATAATGAAATGAGAAGGTTTGTTCTATAGTCGGGGAGTACATAGTTGATCACTACGATGCGGGTTCGAATATCAAGATTGAGTCTGATCCATCAAATGAGATTGTAAAAATCGAGGTCCTGTGTTTCTGTCGTAAGTATTGGTACGATAAAGATCCTCTTTACTCATTGGCACTAAGTACTAAGTACAGGTCTAAATAAGTTTTCTATCGGATAATGATGATTTAACATTATGAGTGAAACATTCAGGAATTGAATTTAAACAACTAAAGAAACAAATGATTGAGGCGCATTAAATCTAACACGTAATCTAAAAAAATTTATAAAAATGGATGGAATAAATTTTAAATCAGAATAACATAAAGACAAAGTCGTGGTGTGTGAACATTTTTAATATAATTTAAATTAACAGATTAATTTATCATATTCAAGTATTTGTACTATGTACACAATCATACATACCTTGTCGTGTTGGAGTTAGATTTTTAAGTTGACTCTTAATATTGTTTTTTAACATCACTGAATTCTTACTTATATTCATATCGTATTTCGTTTGTAAGAGACCCGACAATGACATAACTGTTCTTTTATATAATTTTGACAGAATCGTGTCTTGTCATGCGATCGCCAAATATGGATAAATATTCTGATAATGTTGGCAGGCACATAATTGAGTCGAAAGGGAACATATTTAGATTTCCATATTTTACATGAAACTTGATTTTGTGAATTTAGCTAAACAAGCCATAAAATGTCAACTTGTTAATTAAACTTGCAAATTCTCATTACCATCTAATTAATGATTCTCATTCTCACTTGTGTATGCTGCTTTTTACAATTGATAAATGATGATGAAAACACACTGATTACATTAAAAATATATTATTTATTAAAAAATATATAATATATTATTGAAAATTTCTTTCAATTTTTATTATGATTACCGACGGTTATTTTTTATGCATTACTGGAAAATAACATCCAAATACAGAAATACCCCTTCATCCAAAATAATCCATAAATTACCATTTAAAATTACAAAAAACTGTAAACTCCAGTGGTTTCAGAACAGAATTCTAAATAAAATATTGGCACCTAATTCATTTTTATTCAAAATCAGAAAGGTAGATTCTAAGCAGTGTAATTTTTGTCATAGAGAAGTACAGACAATTGAACAAATACAAAAAAATATGTATCATATAAAGATGGTGTAAAAGAAAAATTTCACTCAGTGGATCAGGTGGAACAAACTTTTTTTGTAATTCTCTATACTCTTTTTCTCCGCTCCCTCACCAATCTTCATCCAATTACTTCAACCAAACCATTTGAAATTCTCTGTATTGATTTTTTGTCCTTAAAGAAATGTAAAGGGGGTTTGAAAATATCCTTGTTATTACAGATCACTTCACCAGATATGCCTGCGCAGTTCCATTGAAAAACCAGTTAGCGACTATAACAGCTAAAGCTTTATATGAAAATTTTATTGTCCATTACAGTTTCCCAGATCAACTCCATAGCGACCAAGGGAGAAATTTCGAAAGCAAAGTCATCAAAGAATTCTGCAAGATAGTTAACATCAAGAAGTTGAGAACAACGCCATACCATCCTGAAGGCAACGGATCAGTTGAAAGATTTAACTAAACCCTGATTAAAATGTTAAGTACACTAGAAGAAAGCCAGAAAGCAGATTGGGAATCTTATGTTACAACATTAGTGCATGCCTACAACTCAGTCAAGAATGATGCCACTGGGTATTCTCCACATTTTTTAATGTTCGGATGGCATCCATGCATGTTACTAGATGCATTCTTAGGAATAAAACCAGGAAATCAGAATGTAGGAGCAAAAGATCACCAGTCATATGTTCATAAACTCCAAGAAAGATTGCAGTACTCTTTTAAAGTTGCCACAGAAGAATCAAAGAAAAATGCAGAGAAAAATAAAGAAAATTTTTATAGGAAAGTTAGAAATTCTAAGTTAGAAATTGGGGATAGAGTTTTAGTTAGAAAAGTAGGATATGTTTACATTATTTTAGGTATTCCAAATGAAGACGTCCCAGTTTATGTTGTTGGGCGTGAGGACGGAAAAGGGTCTACCCGTACCCTCCACAGAAATTTTCTTTTGCCTTTTAATTGTATTCCTACTAATGTTATTTCTTCTCCAGTTTCCAAACAGGTCAGAAAGAATCAAAGTCATCAGACCACACCCACCATTTCTTCAGATGATTCATCTCAAAGTTCATCAGATGAGAGTGATGGAGGAGTTTACATCATACCACAGCGTCTTCGTCGACAAAACCCTCAGCAATCCTCTCCTCGACAGTCAACTATAAACCATTCATCTCTTCGACAGTAGTAAAACCATTCTTCTTTACATGAATTTACGGTACCATCTTCTTTTTCTAGATCTTCAATTTCAGTGATTTCGCCAAGTATTGGTACTCCACCTCTCAGAAGATCAACCAGAGTCAGTAAAGCACCAGAGAGATATGGCGAGTGGCAGTATGTACAGGATGTCAGCCAGAAATGTTTTTACTTAGAGACACTAGTATAGAGCCAGCATAGATGTGATTAGTTAAAGACACTTGTATAGTTTGTCGGTGTGTCAGAGTGTTTTTGTTATAGATATTTTCATGAAGTTATACTTCTAATCAATTTTTTACTATGTGTATAATTACAGGTATGTGTATACATGTATATTATATGATGACAACAATGAAGTTTGTTCTTCATCAGTATTACTACTGATGTATGATAGCTTGTATATTTTTCATGACCATTTGACCCATGCCCTGGTACCCTTGGCTAGGTTATGAGGTAATGTCAGGAGGCTTTTTCTCCTGGCAGGGGAAAAATGTGGCCAGGTGTTAGATCTTGGATCCACCTTTTTTTGGTTTGTGTCTTTATTGTTTGTCTGTCTTTATTGTCATTCGCTGTCGGTGTCACCTGATTTTAGTATGATAGAGAGAAAGGGGTGTATGAGAGAGAGAGAGTGAGTTGTATTCAATACTAACAAATTATGTCACAACAATAATGAATGTTCTGTATAAAATGAATTATGTTTTAAAAAACATAAATATAAAAAAAAGAAATACCCCTTCATGATATGCATATTGTATATACTTAAAAGAAAGGTATATCGATTGAAAAAGAATGTGTAAGAACGATAAATATACTGTTTTTGGAAAATCGATGTATCTATTAAGATAATCTATAGAAAACCCGAATGAAACCGCAGCATCAGTTTATACACTTTTAATGAATTCAGTGTGTAAATAATGGACTAATAAATAGTATGAAAAACCTCATTCGTAGTTTAACTCACTTATATTAAACACTTTAAGTCGCTATGCTGTTATATTTCATCATTTGATCAGGTTTGAGATAAGAGAGAATGAATTATAATAAAAACTAGAGCAAAGCTCGTTGTAAAGCAACGAGTAGGTCTTCCGTCCTGTTTTGACCGGAAGTGCCGGATGTGACGTCAACAAAAGAAAGCAATGAGCTAAGTCGTCTCCAGTCACTTTATAATTTCAATTTTGCATCAAAACCTTAAAAAATAAGCTATATTTAGCTACTTCCGGTTTGACCGGAAGTGATGTCGACGGACGGAAAATTAAGTTTCATGCTTCCAGTGACATATGTTAGCCAAAAACTTGTCAAAAACGGCAAAAATATGCATTTTTTCGACTTCCGGTTTGACCGGAAGTGACGTCGCAGGACGCATTTTGATGACTTCAATAGATTAAACTTGACATTTTGAACAACTTTGCTTCTTGGACGTATTACAAATTCTCAATACTTTTTGAGATACCTGGAAAAAAAACTTTTGGTCCCTCTAGATCCCTTAATATAGGGGCCAGCCCTTTTTTCGAGATATCATTTGAAAGATCTTGCCATTCTGCACAAATTTTGTCTTATATATTTTAACAAAATATTTTTAGTTTAGAAGATAAAAAGCAAAATATGAGTAATTTTTGGCTCTTTTAAGCGTTCTAATTTTTGACCCCTATATAGCGCCATTTTGATTAGAGAAATCGAAAAACAAAAACCGATGTGCACAACTTCAATCCTTCTATTATCTAAAATCAGTAGAATTTCTGCTCCAGCTTTAGCCGTCTATGAGCCTTTGTCTGGAAACGAAAGCCTATAAATTTTCGTTTAAAGGGAAATAACTCAAAACCGGAAGTGACTTTTTTAAATTTTAGAAAGCATTCTGATAGAGTTTAGTAACTTCTAGTACCCCTGAAAATTTTAGCGAGATCAATTCAGAAATGAGTGAGATATGAGGCTTCAAAGTTGGCGTCTAGGAAGTAGAAGAAAAAAAAAGAATAATAATCTTTACCAACAGAATCAGTAGAAGGTCTTCCGTTGGAAACGGAAGACCTTAATAAGATGCCAAGAAGAAAAATCACAAGATATGGCATTAAGAAAATAGTTTTAGAATAAATTTATATTGAAAATGTAGAATTATTAAATTTGTATACGCAGTTTTAGTAAATTCAATATAAAGTTATAATAGCATTTCTATTTTCCTTAATAGAAAAGCTGGCTCAGTTTCTAATTAAAGACAAATAATAAATCTTTCAAATCTTGAAATTGATTTAAATTCAAAAGATAATAATTAACGGGGTTCACTCCTCAGCTTTTCAGAAAGTTTTTTTTTGTCTTGACCTCTGTTTAAAAAAATATACATAATGTTTTAGTTCTTACTATAAATTTGGATTACATAATACTAATTAAACTACATTCAATTAAAACCCCATGATTTAATTCAATACCGAAAATATTTAATGAGGAACTATATATTGGGGCAGAAGGTTTCTTAGAAGAAAAAGATCAGTTTTTCCCTTTTGTAGTATTCAGTATTGCTAAGTTTGGATTTGATTTCTATTTTTACATGCAGCCTGTACACAGAGTAATTTTCTACAATGATATGTTCTATGCTGGTTCAAAATTATATATTATATATATATTTTTTTTCCATTGTGACGTCACAGTCTACCGAAACAGCTTGATGTTGCAACAGAAGAATAACAATCCACACAATTTATGGACGATTTTATTAATCATAAAACAATAATGTTATTTACTGACTAAATCTGAAGTCAGAAAAACTTTAAAGGAAACGTAAATTGATTAAATCTTGTATAAAGTACCATTGTTAAGCAAGTCTGCATATGTACAAAACACTCCGCATTTTATTTTGTATATAGCAACGTCATCCACATTTTTTGTGTATATAGCAATGTCATCCGCATTTTTTACTTCCGTAGATAAATTTACATGCTTGATTGTTCTGATGACGACCGTCACAGGTCGAAACCGGTCAACCAAATAAATTTACTGCTGCATTCTCACGAAGTGTTGGTGATCTGTTTTATACTTTTAAGTTTATATCTTCATATTTGGCAAATACAAATGTATATCAAAATATCGTGAGAATCCTTAAAAAAATAGCCCCATTTAAGGTAGGACAAAACACCCGTGGATTCTATTTTAACCCATTTCTTAAAAGCTACCGGAGAAAAGAAGGATAGTATTACTATATTGACATCAATGAATGATCCATGTAAGAAAAATAATAAGATTTGGCATGTTTGCATTATATTTTGTGAAAAAATCAGAGAATCCTATATATTGGTCACTTGGGGGGTTTACATTTTGGAATGATTTATGCTAACTAAGTGTAATAAACAAGCATGTGACAGTCTGTTATAAAATGCAGTGTAACTTTTGTTCCATACATAGTAGAGGAATGATATTTGGACATATATATAAGGAGTCTCCATTCTTTATGTACTACTAAGGTCAAGGTCATATCAAATGGTCAAAGGTCAAATATTGTGACGTCATCTACTGAATCTTTCAGTTTTTTTGCCATTGAAATTTTTTTTATCGCAAAAATATCTAAACCACCGGTTCAATTTTCTTTATTTTTATACATTTTATTCTAGGGCCAATTTGAATCATTCTGTTGATTTTTTGTAAAAATTGAATCATACATTTTCTCTTAAGAAAACTTCAACTGTCGGATATTTACATGTGAATTTTCAATTCCGACGCTACGTATGTTCTATTTTTACTTAATATTTTACTCAAATTTTCCAGTATCAAGTTGACTTACTAACTTAAAGCAACAAAAAGGATATCTTTATCAAAAGTATTACACAAATTTGCAATAGATCAATTGATAATTCAAAAATAAGGCTCATTCTTAAGTCTAATGTTTGATTTCACAATCTTCTTAAAGGGGTCTGATAGGCCATATTTCAGACTAAGTGGGCAATAAATGTGCGGTTGAATTTCTTTCATATCATATATAAAGAGAGATTTTGTATCCTAGAACAAAATATCAAAGTTTCAGGAAAATTGAATTTGAGGAAAAATTTGGCCTATCTATTGTGTCCTACCTTAAGCTTAAAATTAGCACCTTTTTAGTAATATCTAAAGATTAACAAAGACCCCCACTTTTTTCATTTTCTGAATATGCAAGATAATTATAATACCGTTGCTCAAATTCAAGTAGTTTTGGCCCTACTCCTCGGGCTCCAGGAGGGCAGGATCCATGAAATTCATGATTTTTCTTCGCCTTTGCTCATAGATGCCTTATGTCAAAATTGGTTGAAATAGGTTGAGAGGTTGCAGAGAAGAAGCTGAAAATGTTCAAATGTTAACGCACGACGACGAACGAAAACGGATAGCAATACGTCAGCTAAGTTTACGCAGGTGACTTAAAAATACACCTGTATCATAAAATATGAAAACATAGTCCCATCCAGTCAAAAGTTATGGGCAAGGTTCAAGTTTTTGCGGACAAACAGACAGACAGGTGGACAGGTAAATAACTACATACCCTCGTTCCCCGAAACTCCGTTTAAGGAGGCATAAATAAAAAAAACACTGGCAACTTTTTCATAGTCCAACATTTGGTTTTTTTCCGAATGGTAAAAAAACCCTTAAATCATAATATGTAAGTACTTGTAGAAAGGGGAAAACGATACTAGATGTGCCAATTTTTGGCATGACGAAAACTTCTTTTTAGTTAATCATGTTTATGCTAAAACCCCCATTTTGTTAAGGTTTTGTAGACACTTAAAACAACAAAAGAAATTTTAAAGGTTTTGAGCAAACAACGTTTTGTTTCCCCGGTATCAAAGGTCAGAGGCACTTTAATTTAGTACTTATTTTTAGAAATTAAGCCATCCCTACTTTTTATGAGAAGTTTGAAACTTCATTCATAGAAACCATTTTTTTTTATTTCCTAGGCTAGTGCAAGTCTTATCTAAGCTTAAAAGCTTTCAAGAATGAACACTTCATATCATAAGACTGTTTTATATTACCTGTATGCATTCGCCTAACAAGAATATTCCTACAAAAACGAATGTTTTTGCATCAAAAAATGACAAGGGGTCATTACTCTACGGAGTCATTTTTCTACAATGCATACGGAGAAAAACGACCCAAAGGTAATAATTTCTACAAAAGTGTGGGTCATTTTTCTACGTGGAATATTGACCATGGGGTCAAATTTCGACGTAGACAAATGACCCTCGGTCAATATTCTACGAGGGTCACTTTTCGTCGTTACACCGGAAGTAATGTCGATGGACGGAAAATGAAGTGTTATGTTTCAAGTGACGGATATTACCAAAAAACGTGTCAAGAACGGCAAAATATGCATTTTCGGACTACTTCCGATTAAATGGAAGTGACTTCACCGGAAGTATTTTGACGATCTCACTAAATGCTACATGGCACTTTGAACAACTTTGCTTCTTTGATGTACAAAAAATTCTCAGTACTTTTTTAGATATTGAGAAAAAAGTTTTGGTCCCTCTAGATCCCTTATTTTAGGGGTAACCCCATTTTCTCGGCGTGCGTCGGCGTGCAGTACTTCCGGTGAAAATGAAATACTTTTCTCACATCTTTAGCCATTATCAAAAAAAAAAAAAACTGGCGGACAAACTCTCTAAAATTCACTAAAATGCAAATATCGCGGGACCGGAAATGACGTCATCAAAACAAAAAATACATGTCTAGACTATATGATGTTCTATCATTCCTGAAAATTTCATGAAAATCGAGCAAACCGTTTTCGAGAACTCGCTTGCACAAAATTTGTAAGACAAATAATAAAAACAAGAGGCCCATGGGCCATATCGCTCACCTGATCACATGGGCTAGTTAAAAAACACAAATCAGCTCAGTATTGAAAAGTTTACTTGTTGGGAGAGAAGGGATTTGATTTTTTATTTCTTGTCATTATATCAATAAAGCCAACATGCATAATTTTGCCATACTCGAGAAGAAGAGTTTTAAAGATTTTTTCTATATATTTCTATAAAAAAGATTTCATTGCCCATTATGGCCCCTCCTTACTCCCAGGGGTCATGATATAAACAAACTTGAATTAACACTAACTGAGGATGTTTCCATATTAAAATCACCAATCATTATGATAGCTTTGTTGATCTTGATAAGAAGATTTTTCAAGATTTTTCCTATGTATTCTTATGTAAATCTTTGATCAGCCATTGTGGTCCCGCCCCCCAGGGGGTCATAATTTGAAGGAACTTGAATCTACACTTCCTGAGGATGCTTCCACATGAGTTTCATCTTTTCTGGAACAGTGGTTCCAGAGAAGAAGATTTTTTTTTTTTTTAGATTTTTGCTATATATTCCTATTATGTAAACCTTTGATCAGCCATTGTGGCCATATCCTTACACCAGGGGTCATGATTTTTTACAATTTTAATCTGCACTACCTGAACTTGCTTCTACATGAGTTTCACCTTTCCTGGTCCAATGGTTCTGGAGAAAAAGATTTTTAAAAATCCTATATATTCTTATGTAAACCTATGATCAGCCATTGTGGCCTCACCCTACCCCCGGGGTCATGATTTGTATAAACTTGAATCTACACTATAACTGAGGATGCTTTCACATGAGTTTCACCTTTCCTGGTCCAAGGGTTCTGTAGAAGAAGATTTTTATTTAGCTTTTTCCTATACTTTACTAATATGTAAATCTTTGATCAGCCATTGTGGCCATATCTTACCCCCGGGGGTCATGCTTTTTGACAACTCGAATCTACACTACCTGAGAATGCTTCCACATGAGTTTCATCTTTCCTGGTCCAATGGTTTTGGAGAAGAAGATAAAAAATCCTATATTTTCTTATGTAAACCTTTTATCAGCCATGACATGTGGCCCCACCCTACCCCCGGGGTCATGATTTGTACAAACTTGAATCTACACTAATGTAGGATGCTTCTACATGAGTTTCATCTTTCCTGGTCCAATGGTTTTGGCGAAGAAGATTTTTGAAGATTTGTCCTATAATATATTCCAATGTAAACCTTTGATCAGTCATTGTGGCCCCGCCCTATCCCCGGGGGTCATGATTTGAACAAATTTGACTTTACACTACCTGTGAATGCTTCCACATGAGTTTCATTTTTCCTGGTCCAATGGTTCTAGAGAAGAAGCTTTTCTTAAAAATTTTCTTATATATTTCTATGTAAAATTTCAGCCATTGTGGTTCCGCCCTACACCAGGGGGTCATGATTTGAATAAATTTGAATCTACACTACCTAAGGATGCTTCCACATGAGTTTCATATTTCATCTTTCCTGGCCCAGTGGTTCTGGAGAAGAAGTTTTTTAAATGATGCCATTCATTTTTCATTAATTCAAAATTATCTCCCCTTGGAAAACGGCTTGGCCCTTTAAAAAACTTGAACCCCCTTCACCCAAGGATACTTTGTGGCAAGTTTGGTTGAAATTGACAACGACAAGGACGACAACAACAACGACGACAGACAACGGACAGAATTTGATCAGCAAAGCTCACTTGAGCCTTCGGCTCAGGTGAGCTAAAAACTGTGGAAAAGAAACCTAAGAATAACAGAAAGGTCTTCCGCTGAAGATGAAAGACCTTAATAGAGAAACACCGACATCTTACGAACGAACGTAACCAAAAACGGGGATCAGTCATTGTAGTCTATTGTATTCATGGTTGGATTATTGAATTCTTCAATTTTATTGGGATTTCGATAGATAAAATCCCCACAAGATACCTCAAATCCACGTCTTGTCGTAGTCGCTAACTTGACGCTACAATACATTTCAATGGACATTTAAACGAGCAAAGGGGTTCGAGAAGGGAAATGAAAGGAAAATTTTAAAAATGTCATTCTGTGGCATGTAATAAAAAATAATAGTATGTGCGGATCTAGTAGGGGTCGAAGGGGGGGGGGGTACTTTACGAAGGGCGGTCGGGACAATAAGGAGTTATGGTCTAAAATTAAATTGCAAAAACCCAAAAACTTTAAAGGAATTCTTGTTCAAAATGCCATATGCTGCGATAAAATAAAATTAATATGGCTTTAATACACAGGTATTATAGCCATATCATAAATTCAGGGGGATGCCCGTTCGTAATTTGTCGGTTGATAAAGCTTCTTCTTACAAACATGTATCTTAAAAATCTTCAAATAATTCTCACGGGTGCTAGTGGACTGGACCGGCCCCCCTCCCCCTTCACATCCCAGCCCCAAAGCTATTTTTTAATTTCACTGTAAAAGCTCAAACTTTAGGCTTCTCGAGATATTGCTCAAAACAAAAGTGTAACAGACGGACAGAATTATAAAACGAACGGGCAGACTGAAATTAATATCCCCAATTTACGGGGGGGGGGGTCGTTCAAAATAACTGTGTGTGTGGTCAAATGTATAAAGTATATATTCCAATTTTATATTTTGACGATTAATGCATGGTTAACAAACAATTACATACTGGAGCATAACTTTAAGACAAAGAAAAGAATTTTACTAAGACAAGAGGCCCATGGGCCTTATAGGTCACCTGAGCATTATGCAACAACTTTCCAGTGATTGAATTTGATCCATGTTTTAAGCCAGATGCTATAGCATTTACAATTTTGATCATAATAACTATACACTTAGCAGTTGCTTAGTTTGGTTACTTAATACCCATTGGCAGGGTAGGGGAACAAAAAAAGCATTTCAACAAATCAGTAATATTCAGCAATAATCAGTAGTGCCACTACCACACATGAACCCTTGACTCTTAGGCCTAGATCCACACTTTGCACAATTTTTGAAAAGGCATCCTTGCTTTTCAAAAATATTTGATTAATACCAAGGAGCAGATTTCAAACAATTCATTCATTTTCAGTATATAAGTACAGCAACCCCCCCCTATGGTACAACTGACCCTGGGGCCTTGAAATTCACAATTCTTGAAGATTAGGGCCCTTGCTTATAACTATATAGGTAGTTCATCTGCCTAGTATTCAGGAGCAGAGAGGAAAATGTTCAAAGATTTAATTTTTTTTCACTATTCATGTATAATCAAAAGAGCGCTGCCCTAACACAAGAACCCCTGACCCTGGGGCCATAAAATTCACAATTTTGGTAGAGGCACTCTTGCTCATCATAACTATGTACTTAGTTAGTTTATTTAATACCTAGGAGCAAATAAGAAAATTTTCAAAGAATTCATGTATTTCACTATATAATCAATAGAGCCCCAGCCTAACACAAGAACCCCTGACCCTGGGGCCATTAAATTCAAAAATTTGGTAGAGGCACTCTTGCTCATCATAACTATGTACTTAGTTAGTTTATTTAATACCCAGGAGCAGAGAAGAAGATTTTTAAAGAAATAATGCATTTTCACTATATACTTATTTAGGCCCGCCCTAACACAAGAACCCCTGACCCCAGGGCCATGAATTTCACAATTTTGGTAGAGGACTCTATGCTGATTACAATCATACCAACAGTTTGATTGCTTGATGTCCAGGAGTAAAGAAGAAGATTTTTAAAGATTGCACAAATTTTAGTGGTTTTGGCCCCACCCCCCAGGCCCCAGGGGGGCAGGGACCATGAAATTCACAATTTTTGTTTCCCTTCACCTATAGATGCTATATGCCAAATTTGGTTGAAATTGGTTCAGTGGTTTCAGAGAAGAAGCTGAAAATGTTCAAATGTTAACTCACGACGGACGACAGACGACGGACGACGACGGACGAAAACAGATAGCAATAGGTCACCTGAGTTTACTCAGGTGACCTAAAAAATGCACCACCCTACATAAATGCATATTTTCAGCCTTTTTTATAATCCACATATATAAAAAGATACACATCATATACACACGTTCGTATATACATGTAGGAACGGGGTTGAGGGGTTGGGGATAAGCCCCCCCCCCCCCCCCCCCCAATGAAGTCGATAAATAAACAATGAAATATTATAGAAAACTTAGCTACTGTATACTTGTGCCCCCTCAATAAAAAAAAAACTTTCATTTTGGCTTCCCAAGGAATTGTTGAGTAATGTCTTTAAACTAAAAAAGTTTGGTTGTGCCCCCCCCCCCCCCCCAACTGAAATTGCATGCTTCATGCCTGTTACATATATATACGGAAGCCCGTTGGTGCCACGTACGAAAAATATTTTATCTGGGCCACCACTTATTATTTGGCGTCCGCCACTTATATATCTGGCGACCGCCACTTATATATCTGGCGGCCGCCACTTATTATTTGGCGGTCGCCACTTAATATCTGGCGTTATTGTATCTTTTTTGGGTTAAGAAGATGGATATTGACACAACCGCTGCTTTTTAAAGTATCACCCCCAAAGAAATAAACGAGCATTCATGGTAGACAGTATCTTCTTATATGATGTATTAAATGGCGAACTTAATTAAATTATCTTGGGCTGCTTTTATTTTATATATACGGAAGCCCGTTGGTGCCACGTACGAAAAATATTTTATCTGGTGGCCGCCACTTATTATTTGGCGGCCGCCAGATATATAAGTAGCGGCCGCCACTTAATATATGGCTGCCGCCAAAAAATTTATATGGCGGCCGCCATTTATTATTTGGCGTCCGCCACTTATATATTTGGCGGCCGCCACTAATTATTTGGCGTCCGCCACTTATATATCTGGCGACCGCCAGATATATAAGTGGCGGTCGCCACATAATTTATATGGCGGTCGCTACATAATATCTGGCGGCCGCCACCTATTTATCTGGCGACCGCCACATATTTTTCTGGCGGCCGCCACATAGTTTATCTGGCGTCCTCCAGATAACATCTGGCTTTCTGATGCGCGTGCATGTTTTAACGTCGTGTGATTTCAGAGGTTGATACAGTTTGAAAATTAGCGACATCAATCAACCAAACTTGTAAGAGATTTATTAGGACCCGACACGCCAAACCACACTTCTAGTACATTGTAGATATGTTTTGCCTAGAGCAGATTAATATTTGATTTGAATTATGCAAGTAGTTGTAGAGTGTTTCGGCTATTAAGAGGCCTCATCAGGGGTCACGAACATAAATCATGGTGTTTGTTTTAGGTGAGACCGGATTATCTCATCACCTATATTCTTGTGTTTGCTGTAAGCTATGATTGATTGAGAATTAAATAAAGTTTTGCATTCTGGATTTCCAAGAATGGTGTTCCAATATTTAAGAATTCGTTTTTTATCATTAACTTTTTTATCAAAAAGCAGCGGCTGTGTCAACATCCATCTTCTTAACCCAAAAAAGATACAATAACACTCACCTTTTGCAAAAAAAATTTATGTGGCGACCGCCAAATAATAAGTGGCGACCGCCAGATATATAAGTGGCGGACGCCAAATAATAAGTGGTGGCCGCCAGATAAAATATTTTTCGTACGTTGCACCAACGGGCTTCCGTATATATATGAAACAGGCATGACGCATGCAATTTCAGTTGGGGGGGGGGGGGGGGGGGGGGGGGGGGCACAACCAAACTTTTTTAGTTTAAAGACACTACTCAACAATTCCTTGGAAAGCCAAAATGAATGATTTTTTATTGAGGGGGCACAAGTATACAGTAGCTAAGTTTTCTATAATATTTCATTGTTTATTTATCGACTTCATGGGGGGGGGGGGCTTATCCCCAACCCCTCAACCCCGTTCCTACATGTATATACGAACGTGTGTATATGATGTGTATCTTTTTATATATGTGGATTATAAAAAAGGCTGAAAATATGCATTTATGTAGGGTGGTGCATTTTTCTTAGTAAAATTCTTTTCTTTGTCTTAAAGTTATGCTTCAGTATGTAATTGTTTGTTAACCATGTTTTAATCGTCAAAATATAAAATTGGAATATATACTTTAGACATTTGACCACACACAGAGTTATTCAAAACGACACCCCCCCCCCGTAAATTGGGGATATTAATTTCAGTCTGCCCGTTCGTTTTATAATTCTGTCCGTCTGTTACACTTTTGTTTTGAGCAATATCTCGAGAAGCCTAAAGTTTGAGCTTTTACAATGAAATTAAAAAATAGCTTTGGGTTTGGGTTTTTAACGGGAGGGGGGGGCCGGTCCAGTCCACTAGCACCCGTGAGAATTATTTGAAGATTTTTAAGATACATGTTTGTAAGAAGAAGCTTTATCAACCGACAAATTACGAACGGGCATCCCCCTGGATTTATGATATGGCTATAATACCTGTGTATTAAAGCCATATTAATTTTATTTTTCGCAGCATATGGCATTTTGAACAAGAATTTCTTCAAAGTTTTTGGGTTTTTGCAATTTAATTTTAGACCATAACTTCTTATTGTCCCGACCGCCCTTCGTAAAGTACCCCCCCCCTTTCGACCCCCCCCCCCTTAATTACGGAATACTCTACAGATATAAGCGACGAGGCTCAAAACATGTGATTGTGTAATATTTGACACTTCAGTGTTACCTCGATTTCTTGGTATTTTTGAATGAAACTACATCCAAATTTTGTCTTAATTGATTGTTGAGTAAATATTGAAAGTAATCAATCGTCTCAAATCTACTGTATCGTTGTATACTGCTGTGGATCACACCTTACAAATTTTTGTAGCACAATGTAGTGCGGCACGCTTTTGAAGTGTGCAGGTGTCAGTTCAAGTCTGACCAAAAATAATTTATCGTGTGATTTAACAGGCAGTCTGCACATGAATACTGTAAATGTGATATATATGTACATACGTACATAAAAAAATGTTTATTAACCAATATATTGAGGTCCCTCATCACGGCATGTACTTATACAAATTGTAATAGAAATATTATTTCAACAAACCACTGTTTCTGAATTGAAATACAATGTACTGATAATATACAATTTTAATACTGGACAGTTACTGTAGATTCCTTATAAACAGTTGATCAAAAGATTTTTGACTTCAGCACAATAAAGGCGAGCCATTTTATTTCGTGTGTGGTGCTTCTTACGAAATTACACGATAATCAATTTCATGCGTATATTTTGGAATTTACAGTATAAGAATTTACAGTATTCTGTCATTTTGATTGTTCATAATTATGAATACATTATGTGTTACACACACACACTATTGATTGCATAAACTATTGCTTCTTTTAATTATGCACTGAATGGAAAGATCCCTGGGATATATTGTTTTTTCCTGTCTGTCTGTCTCTTTTCTGACTTTTTCGTCAACTTTAAACTAGCCCATAGCTATTGAGTGGATGGGGCTATTGCTTTCATATTTCGCAGGTGTACTCCTTAATTGTGACAAGTCCATTTTTGGGTACCACAAAATTTATTTGACCTCATGACCTTGACATTGGAGTTTGACCTTACTTTTACAAAAAATACCACACTTTTATCTTGGTCATAGGTTTTGAACAGTAAGAACTGGGGCTTACTTTTTTCACAGGCGTATTCCTTGTAACAAGACATTCCTTTGGGTACCAACACCTTTGACATTGACCTTTGGCATTTGACATACATTTGAGCAAATTCAACCCTCACCATAAGCTTCCATATGGGGGCAACTGTGTTTCACAAACACACCTTGTTTTTTATATTTAGGGAGAAGAAAAACTTAAATCATGCTTACACATATACAATATGAGATTTGGACAAAATTTGAAGGAACTGAGACCATTGCAAGTTAAAGCTTTGGAAGCCCTTATCACCCAGGATACAATGTGCATGCTCCCCACTGGATATGGGAAAAGCCTTGTATATGAACTATTTCCTATTATTTCACAGGAAATTTTTGGACAGTCATGCTTCGTTATCATTTTCGAGCCATTAAATGTGATTATTCAGCAGCAACTTTCGAAACTTGGAGAACATGCCATAAGATTGAATGATAAGAATGATGAATCTGTTTTGCAGAAATTAAAAAGTGGTCAATACACATACATCTACACCCATCCAGAACACATTATTGGGAAGAAAAATATATATGACATTTTAGTTTCTGAGGTGTATTCATCAAAAACAAGCATCATTGTTGTTGATGAGGCACATTGTGTCCTTGACTGGGGAGAGGAATACAGGCCAACATTCCAATGTATTAAAGACATGCGACCAATCTTACCCCATGCAAAGATACTGGCACTAAGTGCTACTCTAACTGTCAATGGCCAAAAAGATGTTTCTAAACAATTACAATGAAAAGTTACAAAATCATTTCATCTTTGCCAACAAAGGAAAATATTTCCTTAGTGATTGTAAGGAGAACACCCCTCAGCAGTGTAGTTTCTTGTAAAGAAACATATAATTTTGTGCTTCAACCTATTTTACAGGATCTAAATTCCAAAGGACAAAGTTTTCCTTTAACAATTATTTACTTAGGTGGAAGTATGGATTGGGTAGGGTACGCCTACGAATGCGCAAAAAAACTACTGGGGGAAAACATGTACACAAGTCAGCCACACATACTCGGAAATTGTCGAGTGGCCATGTACCATTCCTCTGTAGGAAACGACGATGAGGTCAGTTTACATAAATAGTAAAAAGTATGTATGGCAAGAAAGTCACTCAAAAGTATCATCAAGAAAATGTGTTTTAGACTTAGATATGTGTTCTGGTAACCCCCCCCCCCCTACATTTCTTTAGTGAGAGGGATAATCAAGCAATTTCAATCGATTTCTTGCACCAATTATATTTTTCTTATGAGAAAATTGTCTTTATCAGGACCCTGATCTGTTGGCGCCTTATAGTGATCAGTCTGTCCGTCCTTCTGAGATCTCTTGTCCTGGCCTGGGGGCCATGAAAGCTAGATGAACTCACTTTTAATCTCAGTCTCACTTTTCCACTATATATTCCTTTGGTAAAGGTGAGACTGAGATCAAAAGTGAGCTCCTCTAAATTTTATGGCCCCAAGACCTGAGTATATCTTCTCTCTCCTTGTTTCAGTGTGACTTATACTTCATCCACAGATTGCCTTTGGGTAAAAGGTGTGTAGTGGCCTTGAACCATGTTTCTACAATGTAGGTCTAAGGTCAAGGTCAGAGCAGAATTATATGAAAAATCCATATCCGGAGCATATCTTCTCTCCCCTTGGTCCAATGTGACTCATACTTCACTCACACTGTCACTGGTCAATGGATGTGCAGGGACCTTGAACATAGTTTCTGGGGCAAGGGTGAAAAATAGTCTCTCTGTTTAAAATCTTTGTTTGGAACATAATCTCTTTCCCTCAAGTCCAGTCAGCCTCAATCTTCAACAACTGACTAATAATTCATTTCATCATACAAATACTTTTCAATTTTCTTTTATTTCATTATTTTTTTCAGATAGTAGATACTTTTTGTTCCCTTTAGACTCAAACAACACATCCTTTAATATTACACAAATGTTCCTCTGTAAAATAAAGCCTTCTGAGCTACCTAAAATACATTTTCATGTTCGTTGTTGAAAGCGCGGACCTTTGAGATGGCCTCCATCTCAATGATATTTAGTTATTAATAAAATCATATTTCATTTATAATCTGACAGATCAAGAACACAGTTTACAAGAACTTGGCGAAGGACCCAGATGAGAGTCCCCTCAAGATTGTTCTTGCCACCATTGCTTTAGGCATGGGTGCAGACTTGCGCCATGTATCACAAGTAATCCATATTGGTCCACCGAAAAACATAGAAGGTAAATAATATATGTGGCTATAGAGATCTTTAAAAATTGTAAACCTTTTTATCTATTGACATCTCAATTATAAATATATTTTACATGCATTAGGGTTTGCAAATTAAACATTTTAAACATATTCTAAGATTTTTTTGTAACTTATATCCAACAAGTTGGCAGAGCTGGCAGGAGTGGGGAGGAGTGTACAGCTGTACTTTACTTTAACAACTCTGATCTGGGTCACCAAGGAGTCACACAAGGTGTCAGAGACTACTGTAGGAACACTAGCAAATGTCGGAAACAATTCATTAATGCTTATTTTGGTTTTAATACAAATGACACAGATAGTGCATGCAAAAAATGTGATGTCTGCAACCCTGACCTAAAACCTAAATGGCAGTTTGTAGCACCTTTGACTCTTGATAAACGAGCTGTTGTCAGAAATGCAATTAATATGTATGTTCAAATAGTAGGACTAAGAAACATTACAGAACTGCATGTTGAAAAACTTGTGTTTAATGCAGAGTTCTATGTGCAACCCTCTTCAATTATTCAGGATTTTTCTCTTGAAGAATCAACTGCTACTGCATTATCAAGCATAATTTGCCAGTCTATTAATGAATCTCAGTCATAGACTAATTAACTAAAAGGTAGCTCACTACACTAAGGCATAAATTTTAAAACACAGACATCACAGAATAGTGATTATTTGATTGATTGTTTGTTGTTTAAAGTCCCTCTCAAGAATTTTCACTCATATGGAGACGCCACCAATTGCCGGCAGAGGGCTACAAATTCTGACCTATACTCTGAACTTATGGCCTGTTAGCAGTGAGGGATCTTTCTCGTGCCAGCACCTATTGCAACACAGGACCTTGGTTTTTACGGTCTCATCTAAAGGACCAGTTTCTACATCCTACAGTGGGATTAACTCCTTAACTCCGCAACTCTAGAGCAGATACTCTAATCATTGCACCACATGAGCAACAGAAAGTAATTGAAATGATAACCGGTATAATAGCATAATTTTTATCAAAAATTGCACATTTTAATTGTATACTTTACATGTGCCTTTACAGTTCTTATGCATCATGCTATATCTCATAATGAAGTCATTTTTTGCCAAGTTGAGGAACTGGTACAAGGTTTTAGTGAGCTACCTTAATCCCATTTGTAATGATAATTGTTTGTATCCATTTCATAAGAAACATGTTATATTAAATATGAATTCTGTGAATAAATTGTTTTACCTACCTTATTTTTCCATTACTGCCCAAGTTCATGACAAATGTTGTACTGGTGGTCTCTGATCCAGTTTTTTAGGTGCTGAAGCTCCAATCTTTTCAGTGGACTCTGAGGAGGATGAGGATATGACACCAGTGTGCGTCCTTCCTGGTCATCAAATGGCCTAACTTTTAAAAGTCCTTTAATTATTTGAGTTTCATCACTTTCTGATGATGCAGGCCGGTGTTTGTGAGCTCTAACAAGAGCATTAGTTTTTACATCAAACTGGATGGAAACATTTTCCATCCCAGCAAACGCTGCTGTACATTTGGAAAGAGCTGATTCTGTTTTGTTGGAGGCCACAGACTTCAAATGTCCTTTCACAAGTCTCACGACATGCTCCATTTGAAGATCTGCTCCTGTTGATGAATTCCATTTTCCCTTAGTGTTTACAAATAATCCATAAAAAGTTTCCTGGGCGTTCCTTTCGCTGAGTGTTGCCAATTGATGGCAAAGAAATCTAAGGATTTCCAGGGCATACTTGGATTTGTTACTATGTCCTTTTAAAACACACATCAAGTATTTCAACAAGGGTATAAATCTGTCTCTGTTAGGGATCTTCAAATTCTGTAAAACACTTTTGTACAGAAAACCAAGTTCAAGCACACTTAAACCATACATTTTCACTCCATCTACTTCGGAAGCATGTGTAGCATTGGAAGATTGTCTTTGGCTAGGGGCCACAGGTACCATAAAATTGATTCTGGATCCATCTGGAAGACAAACTGTTATTGGGATGATTGAATTTTGCTGACATGTCAGTTGATTTGAAAAAATATCCTGCACCTTATGAAGTACAAAATTGTCCACAAAGTCATTTACAGTTTTTAAAAGAATTCCTTTTTTCTCCAACTCTGTCATATTTTCCAATTCTGAGGGGAAATTTTGTGTTGGCTCAGATTCTAATGTGGCCATTCCAAAATATTTCATTGCTGCAACAATGATGTATGCATCAATAAGAGAAATGGCAAGTTCCTTACAGTGATCATAATGGTTCTTTACATCATCTCCATTTGCCTCACTTCTTGATAATTCTACTTTCTCTGCATAAAGCGTGCCTGGTTCAATACTGTCTTTCCTATACAGCAACTTATAAAAAATAGTAAGTACTGTCATTTGGAGATGAAACATTTCGAATGTAAGTGGGCTAAGATGAGCAAATTTTTCTCTCTCTGCATCTGCACATGAACGGAGTCTTTTTGCTCCAGAGAAACGCTCACGGGTCAGCTGGTCACCTCCAATGTGGACTCTAGTGCTGGATGTGATTGGTTTCCCAGCAGCATTAAAGATCTCAGCAATATGATTTTCATTCTGTTATGGGTCAGAATAACCCTAAATGCCAGCAAAGATCAATCACACAGTTTAAACTTAACAATAATCTATTTACAGTAATACACAAATCATTAAGTACAAACTTAGCAAAAATCTAAAAATACATACATCAGAGTGTCCGTTGCTGCACACAATGTCCCAGTGAAATTATATCCCAGTAATACCTCAATAGTGCTTATACGACAAAGTATCCACAATTATTATATATGCATTGAATTGACAGGGTATTTATACAGTATTATAAATCTAGAATATTCTAGAAATTGTTAAAACATGATATTACTGGAACAATCTGGACATATACAAAATTTAAGAATGTTCTAGATAAAATGACCAAACATGTTGACCACTCTGGAATGTTCAAGAAACTTAATGTTACTAATTATATACATAATGAAACAATACACATCTCACAACACCTGCCCCCTTAAAAAGTTTGAATGTCAATGAAAAACTTAAATTGTAAAACATGTACATTAACACAAAATCTAGTATGTTTACGATACTCTTGACAAGGCGTCTGCAAAAACATTGTCTTTGCCTTTGATATGCTTAATTGTTATGTTGTATTCTTGTAACAACAAACTCCATCTAGTCAGTCTTTGATTCTTGTTTGACAATTTATGCAAAAATGTCAGGGGGTTGTGATCCGTATATACAAGAATTGGATGCAAAGTAACATTCAAATAAACATCAAAATGCTGTAAAGCTAACAACAAAGCAAGGCATTCCTTTTCAATGGTGGAATACTTTTGTTGACATTTTGTAAGTTTCTTTGAAAAATAAGAAACAACTCTATCTACCTTATCACTATGTTCTTGAAACAAAGCTGCCCCGATTCCAACATCACTAGCATAAACAGTAAGCTTAAATTGCTTAGAAAAATCTGGAGTTGACAGAACTGGGTTGCTCATAAGGACAGATTTGATTTTATGAAAGGATTTTTCACAGTCCTTTGTCCATTCAAAATTAACCCTCTTTTGTAAAAGATTTGTAAGTGGACTAACAACTGAATCCATTATGTCAATTACATCGGTATACTTTTGCTCATTCTTCGCCAACACAGGCAATGGGATAATTCGATGTTTTGTGCTTATGTCATGAGATACTGGCTGCAGTTCCTCAGTCACTGTTTTTGCAAGTACTTTGTAATCCTTAAATACCTTCAAAAATTTGGTAAGCACACACAGGGTAAGCACACTGTACTCATGTCTGATCACATGCCAGTCCTGTTTCTGTGGTAAAAAAAAAATCAGCAGACAGGTGCATGAGGGGCACTTGAGGAGCAATGTTTGGCAAGGTATGGAAGTCTCCATTCTGGATGATGGCAGCAGAAGCAAACCAGTGTTCCATATGCTTGGACTGACCCTAAAGCTGATGACTTGCAGTCAGCTGGAAATTAACATTATCTCCAACCAGGCGGAACCTTTTTCCTTCCTTTACAGCATCTATAAGCTCCTCGTTGAAATGTCCCCCAATCTGCTTCTGTACCTTTAGCAGAACACTGTGTGACACTGTAACTCCCAAAGGTTGAAGTCTGTCATAAACCTGAAATTTTAATAAATTTTTATCATTATTATTTATCTTACATATTTCTTCATTTAACTTAAAAATAATCTGGTTTTACTTTGAACTTGAATACTTTAAACATAGGAATACATTTTTCACCTTTTGGTGTACCCTTTCATTTGCTAGTGACAAGGATATAAATCTCTGAATACGGGACATGTCTTTGAATCTTCTTTTCATAAGGATCCCATACACAAGGCCACACTCTGGTATTATTTCTTTATAGTGAGCCACACTTCGTTGCTTTTTTGAACTTGTTGATGCTGAGAGCAGCACATCTAAAACTAATGGATTCAGTTCCACCATTTCTCTTACAACGCATGTCCAGTCAAAAGTAACTAATGCAGAATAGCCAGTGTCATTTATGTAGCTCATTCTTCTCTGTGTGGAGTATTTTGAGTCATCCTCTATTTGGGATAGAAATATTTTCCAAATGTTTTGTCTGAGATTTTGAATATTGTATATTTTTTTGGCCAATATATTTGAGGGTTTGCCATTAAATAAAGATACTATTAGGTCTGTAGCATCACTATGATTGATGGGACTAGTGTCAAATTTATGAGCTGCAACAACCTTGTCAAGTAATATCTCATCCACCAATGTACCTGCATTTTCAGATTCAGGCATATCAGATTCTTGGGTCTCCCCTTGTTCTTGTGCAGGTAGCGGACTACAAAAAACAGAGGATACACGTATAACATGTATTTTAAAAAAAAATACAAAATTGAAAAATTTTGATGAGATACATATAACATTTGCAGAATATTTTTGAGACTTTTGGGTAAACTCTAGCTCTTTTACATTTATATAATTACAAAAGGCCCAGGGGCCACATAGCTCACCTGAGCAATTAGCTAGCAAAAAGCATATATCAGATCAGTACTGAAAGTTTACTGAGGGGGGAGGGGGGATTTAACCCCCCCCCCCCAGGGGATCATGATTTGAACAAACTAGAATCTACACTACCTGAGGATGATTCCCTATAAATATCACTAAGCATGGCTTTGAAGTACTTGAAAAGAAGATTTTAAAAGGTTTCCCTATATATTCCTATGTAAAACTTTGATCGGCCATTTTGGCCCCACCCTACCCCTGGGGGTCATGATTTGAACAAATTTGAATCTACATTACCTGAGGATGATTCCACATGAGTTTCATCTTTCCTGGCCCTGTGCTTTTTGAGAAGAAGATTTTTTAATTATGCCATTAATTTTTCTCTAATTCATAATTATCTCCCCTTGGAAAAGGGTGTGGCCCTTCATTTGAACAAACTTGATTCCCTTTCACCCAAGAATACTTTGTGCCAAGTTTGGTTGAAATTGGCCCAGTGGTTCCTGAGAAGAAGATGAAAATGTAAAAAGTTTACAATGACAACGACAACAACGACGACGACGACAACAACAACAACGACGACAGAAACGGACAAATTTTGATCAGAAAAGCTCACTTGGGCCTTTGGCTCAGGTGAGCTAATAAGTTGAACAAGCTAATTCAGAGAATATGTGCCCTCTGCATTATGAAAAAAGAAGAGCATGCATGGGAAGGGGAAGGGACAGGAATCTTTAAAAGGGGTGGCAGGGCCATAGGGAGTTCTGGTATGAAATTTCATTGCAAAAGCTCAAAATCTTCTTAATTGATACATCACTTAGAAAATTAAATTTTTACTCACAAAGAGAATGGCAAATTTATTACCTTGACTTTTGCTCTTTTGACCTCAAAATCAATAGGGATCTTACCTAGGCTGTAGGAAGTTGTGTTATATAATTTCAATGCAAAAGCTCAAGAGCTTCTCAATATATTGCATAGGAACAAAAGTGTTAAAACAGAGAGATTTTCTGAATTTTTGACCTTTGACCTCATATCAATAGGGATTTTTCTTTGGCCATACAGAGTTGATATGTAAAATTTCATTGTCAAAGATCAAAGGCTTATTAAGATATTGCATAGAAACAAAAGTGTTACAGACAGACTAGACAGACGGTAGACAGGTAGACCCAAATTAATATCCCCCACTTTCAGTGATATCTGGGGTCACAACAAAATAATATTTTTGTTATTTACCTGTTACTTACAACTGGGATGACCAGATCTGTCTGACATGCTGCATTCACCAAAACTACTCTATTTTGGGAAATTTCCTCTGGTACAAGTGAATCTTCTAAGTAGGAGATACCCGATAAATCATCATTTTTGTTGATGTCAAGACCGGACTGCTGCCTCAAGCTCAAGATAGCCATTACTGGTGCATTAAGCAGTTTCCTATTATAAAAACTTCTACAAGATGCTCCTGAAATTTCACATAAAATATATGCAATAACTTTTTTAAATATACAATTACTATGGTGAAAATGCATACAATTAGATTGATTTATACAATAATTTTATTAATGATAATGATTAATTAATATTGTTACATAGAATATATATAAAATGTAGATATACATATTTTTCAATATTTTTGCCTATTGTCAGATACAAAATTCTGAAATGTATGAATTCATTTTACACCAGAAAATAACCATCACATAAATATACTCATTAAGCCCTGATATTTCAGAGTAGCTGTCCTGGAAGAGCCTGCCTCTTGATTAACAGCTGCAGCACAGTTCCTCCAATATTCGTTTGAAACAGGCTGTGATGGGGGAAACTTTGAGATATAACTCTGCAGAGAATTTCTTTCCTTTTCTGACCACCTTGTGATACTTGTATTACTTACATTCTAAAATAAAAAGGCATAGTTGCAGAAATTTTTTATTTGATTTCTCTCTCTCTTTATAAAAAAAAATTAAAATAAATTCACATCACAAACCTGTTTCTTATCAATTAAATGAGGTGTGTCTCCAGTTGGAGTTGAAGCATCTCTATCCCTTTTTCTCTTAAAAGGAGTCCGTTTGCAATAAGTATTCTTTGAATAGGAATGTTCATTCAATTTGGTATTCGTATCCAAAAACACAAATGAGGGACCCTTTTCTGCTTTCACATATGTATGGAAATTCTAGCCAAAAAAGATGCATATTAAAATCAACATTTTTTAAATGAAAATATATTAAAGTCTCTATATACATGCATATACACACATCTACATGTATTCTTGATTTTACATGTACTGGGTACATGTAAGTTACATTTTATGTGTTTTACGTGTTTTATATTTTTAAAAAGTTCATGCTCTCAAATTCAAATATGCTTTGCAAGTGGAGCCCTCACAAAGTCACAATAACTGTTGGGACAGAGTCTTTAGAAACAAGAAAATGCCTAGTTTATAAGATTGTAAAATGCAAGAAAAAAAAAATGTTAAAATTCAATGTTGTCATGGTGTATATAGTGTCTCATTGCTTTTATTTTCTTCTCCGATATAGTTATTATCAGGTTATGTTTTATATTTAAAAACTACAAAATATACCAAAATAGGCTCACTGTATATCTAATTAATATCTCCCAATTGTACAGCCATGATAGATTTCATTATTATTATTCCATATTACAATATACTTTAATATTACGTAATTGTATTAATACTGTAACAATTGTATTTGCTCCCTGAGGGCCCTTGATTGGTGAATACTCGTAACATGCTAAGCCTAATATTCTGGCAATTCAACAACTGCAAAAAAGAATGTCCAGTTCTTTCTTCTTTTTTATTTCATATACATGTAACCATCTCTTTTTAGCATCAACTGTATTCATGTGCAGACTGCCTGTTAAATCACACGATAAATTATTTTTGGTCAGACTTGAACTGACACCTGCACACTTCAAAAGCGTGCCGCACTACATTGTGCTACAAAAATTTGTAAGGTGTGATCCACAGCAGTATACAACGATACAGTAGATTTGAGACGATTGATTACTTTCAATATTTACTCAACAACCAATTAAGACAAAATTTGGATGTAGTTTCATTCAAAAATACCAAGAAATCGAGGTAACACTGAAGTGTCAAATATTACACAATCACATGTTTTGAGCCTCGTCGCTTATATCTGTAGAGTATTCCGTAATTAAGGTATGTCATCTCAAAAATTTTATATCAGCCGTAAGACCAAATATGTCTGAGTCGTAAAACACAAAAATATCAAAACCGACACAGCAAACTTAAGAGAAATCACGATATAATCTCTGTTCTCGTGTACTTACCATGGCGGCGGCCATATTGAAATGGTTCACTGTAAGTTTCCATTAAACAGTGAGTGCCAGGCCTACTGTGCGGAGCATCATGGGTAGGCCGGAACCAGGCTAAGTTAGCGACTACGACAAGACGTGGATTTGAGGTATCTTGTGGGGATTTTATCTATCGAAATCCCAATAAAATTGAAGAATTCAATAATCCAACCAAGAATACAATAGACTACAATGACTGATCCCCGTTTTTGGTTACGTTCGTTCGTAAGATGTCGGTGTTTCTCTGATTGGACGGATTTATTCTTTAAGCTTTCCCCATATGAATAAGGCGCACACTACGAGTAGTTTGTAAACGTTTGATCACTGACGCATGACAAACGTGTTTCCTAATCTGTCTAAAGTATTATGGTGTATTTTCTTCTATTTGTTCGCTTTTTTAAAACATTGTAAGTGATTACAATAGATTTGACACAAGGTTAGCTTTTTTAAAAAAGCTGAGTGTCAGCCACTGGAATACAGAAAGTTTCTTCCTTGTTTTGTAATGGTGTATGATTTGATTTATCCATCATGTTGTGTTCCTTCAATATAATAAATGCCATTGTCAGAAAAGTTAAATTCTTGTAATCGTTTTCTTATTTGTAACATAGGCTAATGCTGTACATAATAAATAATCAAAGTACTCAGAAGTACAGAGAGCCGGGCTCATTTACAGAGTAGAATGAATTTCTTACATGAATCACGTTTATATTCTGATGAAAAAATTATTTTAAAACTATCAATATAAATGATAAGACACTGACAGTGAGTTTTTCAATCCTAATACCACGGTCCGATTTTGTCAGAATCAGAATTAATCTGGTACCGCAGCTGAATGTAAACAAACAGGCCAGTCTGGTTCCCTCTCCTGCTTTACCTCGTATGTGTATAGAGAACTACGGTAACACTGATTATCAAAAATCCTTACGCTAATGAACTATGTTATTTGACTTATGAAGTTTTCAAAGTCATTACTACTAATGTTTATTTTATATAGATAAAACTTTGTTTTATTTTTGTTGCTTTATTTAGCGTTTGTATTATCTCAAAAGCGGTTGAGAGTAAGAACTATATTTTTGCACGTAACTTTAAAATGGCGACTATGGGGTCAACATCCTGCCTTGAACAGGATCACATAAGCCGGCAATTGCTCTTTGAGCAATAAGCCCGGCTAATAAAGCATAGAATAAAATTTAGCTAGTCTGCATCGTGATCATTACAATGATTTCCAATAAATTCTCTTCGGCGCAGATATCAGAGAAAGTTCATCTCATACCGGTAAATGAACAAAAGCTTAAGCCACCATCTGGCAACTGAGATCACGTTAAGTTCTATAAAAAATGATATAGCTAGATTATGATGAATAAAAGAAGGTTGACTTTGTGTTAGATTGTTTTAAAATACATGTATTATTAAATAACAGTTTTCAGTTGTGCATTTCGAGGCAATGCATGATGTGGAGGGGGGGGGGGCATACTGCATGTATATTTAATTCAATTTCTAAGTTTGAGCATCCATTTTAGTGTTAAAAGGAAAGAAAAGGTAATGAACGCCACGGAAAACAATTAAAGATGGAAATTCAAAATATAAATACATGCAATACATAAAATGTTTTTGATGATGTTTACCATCATAGCAAAGCTATAGATTAAAATACTGGAATCCATCTCCCCCTCTCTCTCTCCTTTCATTGGAAGGGGGGATGTTGACCCTGTCTATAAATCAGCACTATCGCATATTTCCACTGTGGTCAATTTCTCACATGTGGCCGCGGTTCACGTGCTCAAGCGGCACTTACATGTCTATCATCATATAAATTTAAGAATTTACTGTCTTACAGTGGTCTTGTGATGTTTTCATAACTTCCAACATTAGAGTGAAAAGAAATTGATCGTTCTTTTTTTTCACTATTTTGGGACCTTTGTCATATTTGTGGCAAGTGGATTATTGTGTGAATTCCGACCCGTACATGTCTTATGCAAGATCGAGGGAGTCTTGCATCAGGCATCAAGAGGAATCTTCGGCTTGCAATGGCGATTGTGGGAATAAATGTACTTATTGTCTTTTAGAAGCAATGAAATATTTTCATAGTATCATTTAAAAAATGACAAATATCCCATCTAGAAGCTGAACAGTCTATGTCATTAATTTTCGTCGAGAACCACAAAGAACGATGCAGTCTATAAATAGATCGAGGTCAGTGTGCGTGAAAAGCACGCCCTCTGGTTGGAGAATTGTGCAAATCTTTTTCCCAGAATTCCGATTAACGCAAGCGCACTTGCAGTTTCATCCTAACGTAACTAGTCAGCCCGGGGGCTGACTAATGAGCGATTTTCAATTACAAAGTGGTTAAAACACTATCCGTTCTATTTTACACATATACTTATTTCTTCCGATTTTGAACTTTATATGGGTGCAATCACTGGTCCCGAGAAAACTATCGAGATACGGGAAGTTAGAGCGAGTTACGTTCGTTCGTAAGATGTCGGTGTTTCTCTACTAAGAAAATCGACGAAAATAATATGTTTCCCCTTCGGAATGGGAGAGATATTAAGCATTTTTGTCGTTTTTTGTCTATAAACATATGTCCACGACCCCGTGAAACACAAAATCCTTTGGTATGAATTTGTAAAATGACAGTCCATATTACCTCTAGCAAGAAGCCCACGGGCCTTATAGGTCACTTGAGTAACATTTAACAACTTTCCAACAATTGAATTGTGTTTTCAACCAAAGGCCATGAAATCCACAATTTTGAAAGAGGCACCATTTTTTATCACAACTATACACTTAGCATGCTTACTTTGATTACGTAATACCCAGAGATAGATCAGAGTAACAATAAAGTGCCACGCCACAGCATGATACGTCTGTCAAAAAAAAATTAGAATTATCTTAAACAGTTTAGAGTGCAAGAACCTTGATTCTATGATTTTCATGATTTTTCCATTCCTTAAAATATTTGTTTATCCATCCCCTGTGGTGTAGGCATTAATTAAAACAAATATTACATCGTTGATAGACTTTTATACTAGTTGTGTTATGTCAAGTGCCCATCATATTAAACAATATCAAATTAGTCTTAACAACTTAATTTATATCTAAATAATTTTGAAAATAAAAGACTGGCCATCAAATGACATATGCTATAAACTGACCAAAGGATACAGATAAGACTACTTGATCAGAGATGGTCCAATGAAATGACTGAGACAGTTAGCCTTCCTACATTGAACTCATTAATTAATCTTTGGCTGCATGGATGCTTGTTTACTCAATACTCGCAAGAGATAAATGGATCTGCACTATCTACCATAAAACATTTTTAAAGCATATAAAATACTAAATGATTTTTTTTTTTTGAGATTTAATATCAGACAGGTTTTAATATGCAATTCATATATTGGACAAATGGACATGCTGATTCCACCCCCATCCCCTTAAAATTAGTTTTTAAATTGATAATATTATAAAAATCAGATTAGTTTATTTCATATTAGATTATAATATCAAATTAGTTTTAATTACTTTTCATAATTTTCATTTTGAAACTTAGGCTAACCAACAAGAGCTATTTTTAATCCAAAAGGCTGACATGCATTTTTCTGTTACCAAAATTCTTCTTGACTAGTGCTTAATAATTACACTCATGGGAGATGTGGGATTTCTCTAACATACATTATATTTGTTATAGATGTCTGTCAAGTAACGCTGAAAAAAATATCATTTTCTTGATTTAACACTTTTTTAATAAGGATTGTGCAATACTCTTATATTTTTTGGGATGTATAAATGAAAAGTAAGTGTAATAGTTTTCTAGTTATGGGCCGGAAAGGATTTTTCCGTATTTGGCTATAACTTTTTAATTATAGGTCAGAGCGACCTATCTTCGGTGCGCGACACACCTTCTACATAAGATGCATCAGCTCACAAAGTTTGATAACTCCAGGCCTAATAGTATTAAAGTTATGAGCCGGTGTAAAGACGAATAATGACCCCCATCGAATAATGACCGGGGGTCATTTTTCAACGACAGAAAATAACCCCCACCCGTAGAAAAAAAATCATTTTTTTTCTAGAAAAAGAGCTCCAGGGATCATTATTTTATGTGTTAGTCCTATAAAAATTGACCCCGTTGAAATATGACCTCTTTTAGAGTGATCGAAAATTTGAGAGTTTATATTGATGCAAAGCATCAAATCGGCAAAAAAAATATTTCATTTTAGTATTTTTGAAGAATTTTCATAACGAATCCATAGAAAATTTTTATGCCCCAGTAAACGAAGTTTCGGGGGTATATAGTATTTGTCGTGTCCGTCCGTCTGTCTGTCTCTCTGTTTGTCTGTTTGTCCGCAAAAAATTTAACCTTGCCCATAACTTTTGATTTAGTGGAGCTATGACTTTCATATTTCATATGTGTATTCCTTGTGACAAGACCTGTCTTTGGGTACCACCAAATTTGACCTTTTGACCTTGGAGTTTGACCCACTTTTACATGAAAATTTTAAACGTTTACTTTGGCCATATCTTTTGAACAGTAGAAACCAGGACATTTATACTTCACATATCTTATGTTTGTTGAAAGACCTTTCATTGGATACCTACAATCTTGACCCTTTGACCTTGACCATGTAGACTTCCGTACTTGTGAAAAAACTTTAACCTTGGCCATAACTTTTGAAGGATAAGGGATAAGACTTTCACACTTCATATATGTAATTCTTGTGAGAAGTCCCTTCATTGTATACCAAGAAAGTTGACCCTTTGAACTTGACCTTTGAGATTGACCTACTTTAAAAAGCAAACCTTGACTATAATTTTTAAAGAGTTAGGGCTAGTGCTTTCATACTTTACATATTTGTTCCTTATGACAAGACCTTTCATTTGATAACAAGAACTTTGACCCTTTGACCTTGACCTTGGAGTTTGACTTACTTTTAAAAAAAATTGAACGTTGGCCATAACTTCAAAAGGGTTAGGGCTAGGGCTTTCATGCTCTACATAAGTATTTTATGTGGCAAGACCTTTCATTTGATACTAAGTACATTGACCTTTTGACCTTGACCTTGGAGATTTTTGTGCTTATTAAAAAAATTAACATTGGCTTACTTTCAAATTTCACAATTGTTTTCCAGTGAGAATACCCTACTTTTGGTACCATTTAATTAAATTTGCATATAAGAGAAGTTTTAATAATCTTTGCTATGTTGCCATACAGGGGCATCAGTGTTTCACAAACACATCTTGTTTTACTAGACATGGTACATATGGGAGGCGCAGGGGGTGGGTGGTATCATAAAGTGAGCTCATAGCTCACACTACTTCTAGTTTTGACTGTCTATGGGTTGTTCAGATACTTTACGGGTACATGTGCGAAGTATATAAATGTATAATAAAAGGAATGGTCTTCATTTAATTGTCCCCCGCTTGAAAAGTGGGGGATATTAATTTGGGTCTGTCTGTAACGCTTTCGTTTCCACACGATATCTCGAGAACCCTTTGAGCTTTCGCAATGAAATTTTCCCTATGGACAAAAAAAAGAACCCTATTGATTTTGAGGTCAAAAGGTCAAAGGTCAAGGTCATAAATTCACAAATTCTGTCTGTTATAACACTTTCGTTTCCGCGCGATATCTCGAGAACCCTTTGAGCTTTTGCAATGAAATTTTACATAACAACTCCCTGTGGCCTAAGGAAGACCCCTTTTGACTTTGAGGTCAGTAGGTCAAAGGTCAAGGTCTTTGATTTATACATTCTGTCTGTGTGTAACAATATCGTTTTCGGGCGATATTTCAAGAAGATTTTGAGGTTTGGCAATGTAATTTTATACCAAAACTCCCTAGGACCTCTCTCACCCTTCTCAAAGTGTCCCGCCCCATTTGTTTTATTAGTATTTATTGTATTACATGCCGCTATTTTTAGCACAGGGGCATGGGGAGAGTTATTACGTATAAAACAGGTTCTCGGCGGACTTTATATTCTTATTACATATATTAGAACTGTTTAATAAAGGTTAACTCCCTATGACCTCTCTCACCCCTCTCAAAGTGTCCCGCCCCGTTTGTTTTATTAGTATTTATTGTATTACATATCGCTATTTTAAGCACAGGGGATTGAGGAGAGTTATTACGTAAAAAACAGATTTTCGGCGGACTTTATATTCTTATTACATCCATTAGAACTGTTTAAGGACATACGCAAGGTACCTTAACTACTGATAATTTTTCAAGATATTCTAAATTTAAACTTATAATACCATTACATCTCATTAGACAAAAAATCAGCATGCATTCCAGGGAAGTTGAAAAGATATTAAAGTTTGAAAATTTTTGCATAATTCGAAGAAAAATGTGCAAAAATTACAAAACATAAATTCCAGGGGTTTTTTCATCAAAATTTGTTTTAAAAGAGATTTACAAATCCATATATAGACAATAAAAATATTGCACACGAGTCCTTCATATAGTGGAACTCTTCAACTCCAGGGAAGAACCCAATAAAGTTCCAACTACGTTGCGTATGACCTTAAGAAAGGTTAAATTAGACACCATGCATTGTGTAAAAATTTGACAATATGGAACGTGAATGACTTCATCCTTGCATATACTTTCCCCCAGTTTAACGCGGTTCTGTGGTGTTGTGGTATGTCCCTCGCTACACGTGTAAGAGGTCCCGAGTTCGAATCCCGGACGGTGCATTTTCTTTCTTTTTTTTTCGAAATACTTTTTTTTTTTACTAAATGATAGTATTCAGCATGTGAAATGAAAAATTTACAAGGTCTGGCTTGCACAAACTCATAAAATCATCATGATTACAGTGTGATAATTATTCCATATAAAAAGAATCTTCTATACACATACTAAAGAATAAGCAATCAAATCTTAATATCCGTATTTGCATATTTTATTTGCTTCAGGATAGATGTACATGTATACATTTGATAATTCTACAAATTCAGTCAGGGGGATCCGACCCCCCCCCCCGAACTGCGCATAGTTTACTTTTTCCCTAAGCGGGGGACACAAATTCTCTGAATTAGCTTGTTTTTTTCATAATTTTGCTTTGACACAGGATGAAGAAAACGTTATAAATATGAAATTAAATGCTTTGATTTTCATATTAAAAACGCTCTAAAGAATACAGAGAACAGAGTGAAAGGGTGGAAGAAAACAAGATTAAAACTACATGTAGAGGTACTGTGAGCACGGAGCTCAGTAAATGATCCCCCTGCCTCCCATATGATTGTATTTGCTCTAGGAAACACGAAATAAGCGACAGATCATTAAGTTAAATAGGAGGTCACAATGGCATTATTATAACTCCCCTGCTTTAAAAGCGGGAGGGTATATAATAATCGAAATGTCCGTCCTTCTGTCTGTACGTCCTTAAGCTTCCGTCTGTTACGATTTGGGGTGCTTATGTATTATTCGCGACTCCTCTTTTACCACTGAATGAAATTTAATGAGACTTTCACAGAATCTTTGTTATATTGTGCCATTATGCACCTTCTATCTACCTTTGTGATTGGATATATTTTGGGTTTTCCACAGCAAAACATTGATACTACCATTTTTCTATAGTATTGAAAGCTACCTATCCCTTTTCTGCAACTGCTCCTGTACTACTAAATAAAAAGTTATTGATACTTTCATAGATTCTTCATTACATAATGCCATTGTGTACCTCCTTTTTAAAATTTTTGATATGACACTTATTTTGGGTCTCCAAGAGCAAAACAGAGGCGGGTTATCATTTAGTGAGCTCGTTGCTCACATAACCCCTAGTTTCATAAAGGAATCTCTGAAAGTATCAGAAGGTAATTAAAAGTAGAAGATGCACAATGGCACTATGTAACAAAGATTCTGTGAAAGTCTCATTCAATTTTATTTAGCAGTAGAAGAGGAGTTGTGGAAAAGAGATGGGTAACTCTAAGCGTAACAGGCGGACGGACATCCCGATCACTTTAAATCCCCCCCCTTTTTCGAGCAGGGTGTATAATACTAGTAATATATAATATTGCTACATTTTTCTGTCAGCTCTTTGGGCTCGATAAATCTTTTACTCCTTTAGATTCTGAATCATTACATTGACTTTAAAATAGCAATAATTGTATAATTTATTGAGATCAACATATCACCACTTTATTTCAAATTAAGCTCAGGTGAGCATTCTGGCCAATAGCTCTCTCTTTTGCTCCTAACAATTTTAACTTTAATCAACAAGGGTGTCCTTTTTCTACGGGGGTAATTTTTTTTTCACCTGAGGTATGCAAATTTTTAGGGTGATAACACTTTTTCTACGGGCATAAGGGTCATTTTTCAACGTTGAATAATAACCAGGGGTCATTTTTCGCCATAGAATAATGACCGGGAATCATTTTTCGTCGTCGAAAAATGACCCCAGGTCATTATTCTATGGGGGTCATTATTCGTCTTTACACCGGAAAGGAGAAAAGCTAACAGACAGACAGACGGACAGACACGAAGCCTATATCATAATGCGTCCCGTCATAGACGGGCGTATGAAAAGAAAAAGCATTTCAACTTTATAACCAACAATTGTGCACCCTAACCCACAGGAACCACTCACCCCGGAGCCACATACTAGTATTTCAAAATTTTGGAAATTTTGTCATAAATAATTTTTTTTATTTCATCATAACGTATTGATTAATAAAAAGAGCACATTTCAAAGCATTACATAATTTTCACACTATGTACCCCCTCCCCCTTGTGGTGAATGAACCATTTTGGAGGAGGCACCTTTCTTCATCATAAATACTAGCATGTACCTAGATCATTGGCATAATACCCAGGAGAAGAGAAGATTTTCAAAGAATTCATGCATTTTCACTATATAATCATTAGAGCCCCGCCCTAACACCAGAACCCCTTACCCTGGGGTCATGAAATTCTCAAATTGGGAAGAAGCATCCTTCTCCATCATAACCATGTACACAGTTCATTCGTTTAATACCCAGGAGCAGAAGAGAGGATTTTAAAAAGAATTTATGCATTTTCACTATATAATCAATAGAGCACCACCTTAACACCAAAACTCCTGACCCTGGAACCATGAAATTCAAAATTTTGGAAGAGGCAGCCTTATTCAACATAACCATGTACTTGGTTTGTTTATTTAATACCCAGGAACAGAGAGGATTTTTAAAAGAATTAATGCATTTTCACTATATAATCAATATAGTGCCCTGTCCTAAAACCAGATCCCCTGACCCAGGGGCCATAAAATTCATAATTTTTTAAGAGGCATTCTCGCTCATTATGACTATGTACTTTGTTTCTTTGTTTAATACCCAGGTGCAGAGAAGATTTTCAAAGAATTAATGCCTTTTCACTATATAACAAATAGAGCCCTGTCCTAACACCAGAACCCCTGACCCACAATTATAACTATGTACATAGTTCATTGGTTTAATACCCACCCTAACACCAGAACCCCTGACTCAGGGGCAACGAAATTCACAATTTTGAAAGAAGCAGCCTTACTCACGAAACTATGTACTTGATTAGTTTATTCAATGCCTAGAAGCAGAGAAAATTTTGAAAGAAATAATGCATATTCACTATATAATCTATTCAGCCCCGCCCTAGCACTAGAACCCCTGACCCTGGGGACATGAATTTCACAACTTTGGTAGAGGACTCAATGCTGATTACAATCATGCAAACAGTTTGACTGCTTGATGTCCAGAAGTATAGAAGATTTTTAAAGATTGCATTATTTTAGTGGTTTTGGATTTTAGAGCTACCTCTAATTGTTTTCCCAAATGAGTAAGTTTTTGAAAAATCCATATAAGTATCTATAAAAATAAAAATAATTCGAATATATTATGTTTTGAAAATTGACTTGGAGGTAGTTCTTCGTTTCACTTCAAACCAAGTTAACGTTTAACTCACAATATTCGCCAACCAACAACTCTTCGGTTCTTCTTTTATTAAAAAAAAAGCGTTTATTTTTATTTCAAAGAATTTAATCATTATCTTATGTCTATGCTTAACACAATACACAGTTTCGTAAGTACAAAAGTGTTATCCGTTATCCTTTCTTGTACATATGCATTCAAAAGTCGTTAAATACTAGTAAAAGTAAACTTGTAATAAAGTTTGGAAGCAGACGTAACAAAACACAAATTACATTCAAATAATATGAAGTAAAGTCACACAGATTATGTTTTTTTCGTACACATTTGCACAAAGATCAATATCATAAACTGATAATAGACTTGCGTCAAAAATTATATTTTAAATATCTCGTTTTAAAATCAACATAGTTACGTGCTTAAAAGTCTTGAGTATTTTGAGTGACATCAAAATACTCTCACATGATGAAAAATTTGCTTAGTTTTTTTTCACTATGCTAATGTGAAATTTCTACTTAAATCCGTTCTCAGTTTATGGTCATGGGCTTTCAATAAAAACTATATCTACATAAGAAGGCCCTGAATAACCAATCGGAATGAACAAGGTCTTTCTGTTCTGAAGCCTATTTAAATTTTGTAAAAAAAATTCTTTAATAGAGAATATCGTGATAGAAAGCATCTTAATAAAATCAAAGATTCTTCAATTTTAAAAAAAATCATGAACATAAGCATATATCTCAGCAATTCTAAGTTATGTCTTCTTAAGATGTCAAACATAATCATTTAATAAACAAGATGTGTTTGTGAAACGCTGATGCCCCTGTATGGCAGCTTATGGCGAGGGTTGAATTCTCTCAAATGCAAGTCAAACTCCAAAGGTCAAGGTCAAAAGTGTTGGTATTCAAAGAAAGGTCTTGTTACAAGGAATACACCTGTGGAATATGAAAGCCCTAGTTCTATCTGTTCAAAAGTTATGACCAAGGTTAAACTTTTTAAAAATTGGGTTAAACTCCCAGGTCAAGGTCAAACATATTTATACCATATGACAGGTCTTGTCAATTAAATATATTTGTGACGGATGAACGCCCTAGCTTCAATTGCTCAAAAGTTATGGCCAACGTTAAAGTGTGGTGACGTATTATTTGTTGTAAAAGTAGGTTTTTAAAACCAAGCTTAATTTGTCATGAATTCTCATGATCGTTTCTCATGATCTATATAAATGAATATGCGAGAATGAAATTTTCTCTCAAAAATCATCTCTCATTTTATACATTTTCCCCGGATAAAAAGTGTTTTATAGTATATCTATTACATTGCACTGAAATAAAACCGTTTTATTACAATAGTATAGAAATGCACAAGCATACTACACATTAAGGTCCTCTTGACGACAATGCATTTACTGTAAAGCTACACACAAACGGGAAAATGACATATGCAAAATTTTTACATGATCTTTGCAAATTTTGTTGCAGTAAGTACCATGAAAAAAGAAAGCCCTCTTGGATTTTCAAGTATTTTGTCATTTTAAGAAAACTGAATGAAGAAAATTAAATACACTATCACATTTGGCCATTCACTTCAAGATCGAAATCGAGTTTTATTAAGCATTAAGATTAAAGAGTATATATTTACAACTGCCAATGTCTTTCCTTATATGACAATACTAAAAAATGAAATTCAATTTTTAATGACATGCAGTCGGTCACATGATCAGACTTTCTTGCGTATGGAAAGCAAACTGCACGAGACATTTGGAAAGTCTTGATTGTGACGTCATATGACGTCGTATTTATACGTTATGTTGCATCCAATAACAAAGTCTAATTAGAGCATTTTGTCTTTGTAATGAGAATAGAAATAAAAATATAAATGTAAGAAATAAAATATCATTTTTAGAGTGTCAATGGGATATGACATGAAGTCGGTACGTGATCAAATCTACTATAACGGCCTTCGGGCGTTATAGAATTTGATCACGTGACCGATTTCATGTCATATCCTAATGATACTCTAAAAATGATATCTTATTTCTTAATTAACATGTTTAAACATATGTCCAAATAGTATCTTAAAAACAAATAAAAAAAAAAAAAATTTAATTTTCATTTAGACAATTAATCAGACATAATTAAAATAAACCTAAATAAGATGTTAACATTCCAATGTTCATTAAATATGTTTTAGTGAACTTGTTTTCTCTCTTTCTATGTTTTTATTACCCATATTGAGTCTTCATTAACAGTTTTCATTTTTGTTTGGGATTACTTGATAAATAACGCTTGTATTTTTTAACAAAAAAATCATGTTTTTTCAGTGGGTGCTCCATATTTTCCCAGTTTGTTTTGAATGCATCAGCAAATCTTTTCACTAAGAACTTGCCGATGTTTCTGTATTTAGTGTTATCTGGCTCAGGATAAGCAAAACAACAGCTGAATTCAGTATTGCCGCTCTCAGCAGGTCTCATCAGTTGTAGTAAGATTTCTAGATCACATTTCTGGACAACTGGCAAGAAATCTGTATCAGCATATGCAGTAGCTTTGAGTAAAGCTATATTCAGAACTTCATGACGAAGTGTTACACTACCATTTTCAACTCGTACGAACCCAGGCAAGTTTGTAGCAGTTTTCTGCAGAGACTCTTTGGTTAAAAATGCATTAATTGAACCTATCCATTCGGGCAATTCATTTCCATATTCGTGTTTTCTAACACACATCAAGTAAACAAGGATGTAATAGTCCATCGCTGAATCACTTTTCATTTTCTGAAATCGTTGTGTCAATGTCTGAAGAGGGGCTTTGGTGAAAGCTACATCAGAAAATAAATCATGATGATGGCAGTATATCAAACTAAGAAAAGGGCTTCCGATATTGCCCTGGTTTTCTTTAAGTTTATCCAGAACATTGGTGGTATCAACTGTTTTAAACCAACAATTTGGATCTGTTTTACAATGACCCTCTTTTTGTTGCTCTTTCAATATAAGCAGCAATTCTGACTTTGTTAGTTTGTCTAAATCAACAGTAATGTTTTTATTTTGAAGGAGTTTTAGATTATGAATTTTTTTGATTTCATCAAATACATGTTGGTGGATTCCAACAGCAACTTTGGTATTCCTTGATTTTTCACGCATATTCTCCAGTAAATTTTCAAAACTTATTATTCTACTTGAGGAAAATATATTACAACCAAAACTTCCAAAAAGATTGTCACAAATCAGAATCGTTTTATCCTCCATATTTTCCTCTAGAGGAAGCAAGTTTTCCTCCATCCATCTTACTTTCCATTCTTTCTCTGTATATTTATTCTGGATTGCTTTTAAAGTATGAGTTTTACCACAACCTAGGGCTCCTTTACAGATTACGACATTCCCATCTTCAAGAAGCTGAAGTGCTGACTTTATCCCTTTAGTCACCACAATGCCTTTCTCGGCATAGCAGTCTGGATTCAGCTTAATACCTAGGCAAATATATACACAAACACGCTACAAAAAATCTGCACTTTTTCATCAACATTAACAATTAAAATGTCACTTCTACAAAACTGAGCAATGAAATTTTTAAAACAGTATTTTCAGCAATAAAAAAAATGGTCTCTATTTCATACTCACTCTGTATTTTTTCTTTTATCTGCGAAAAACCTTCCATCTCATCTTGTGCCTTACATTTTGATTCTGGATCATTCTGAACAGCTAAAGTTCCGTATTTATTCTTCATTCTGTTAAAGACATCATCTAAATTCTTAAAGTCAAAATTATTATCACAGTATTTATTCCACAGAGATCGGATCCTCTCAATGTCTGCACCAACTGTTTCTTCATCCTCTGGAGGTTCATAATCCCAGCCTCTCGTCGGTGGTTTGATGTTTACACAGAAGTTTCTTAGTAATGCAAATACCAGGGACATGTCCAGCTTACTGTAATCATCAGACGTCTCAACATTGTCAAGATCCTGTAGGACCGGTTCTGTGAAATGTTCCCCAAGGGATTTAGAGTGAATGATGGATTTTTCCTTTAAATCCTTGGCATCTATCTCCCTCCTTAAGATGTGAACCAGGTACTTCTGAAGAATGGTGAGCTTTCTTATTTTTATTTTCCTTTCCTCTGTAAAATATTCAATCAATAAATTTTAAACATTTCACTTTTGTTTAAAGATATTTTGCTTTTAAACACGGAAACACATTTTAGATACATTGTACTTAAGTATGCACGCACATGTAAATGTTATCAACTGTACAAGATACATGTACATGAATGGAGACAATCTTTTGAATTTTAAATTACTTGGATATAAAGCATTGACAAATTTATATCAAAGGTCTAACTTTCCAAAACACATTTTTTATGTACATATTCCACTACCTCTATTACTTATTAATGTAGCTTGATTGCTCTCGTAGTGTGACTAAAACATAAACGTTGATGCTTTATATCTAGTCTGTAAAATATTGATGGACACGATGACTTTGGAAGGGTCATTATTCCAGTGGAACTTTGAACACCAGTACTTGCCCCAGGAAATAAAATGGCTTTATAGGAATAATTTTTTAAATTCTACTCTCTTGCAAACATTGGAGGAAAAACTGATAGTTGTTTGAGACACCATTTCAATGAAATAGGTCATATAAAATATACAGTAGCGCCTAAAAAGCCCAATTTTTGGTTTGATTTCAAATTGTGGAGAATTAAAGTTCTTTACTGCGGCTTTTAAAATGTACCCTGGTAATATAAGATTATTGTGAAATGGTTTTTAAGTAAATACAATGGAAAACATGTCATCCATTATAATAGACGAAAAAGTCGGAAGTTAATAAATCTATAAATGTATTAATATATCAAACATTTAACAAGAGGCCCAGGTGCCACATCGCTCACCTGAGCAAATCGTCTAAAGCAAATCGAAAAAAACACAAATCAGATCAGAACTAAAAAGTTTACTGAATGGGGGGGGGGGGGGGCTTGAATTTAATACTACTTTAGAATGCCTTCATATTAATACAGCATATGACCTTGCTGTTCTTGATAAAAAGATTTTTTAAAAACATTTTCTTCCTATACTATCACTAATGATTTCTTTAAAGTACTTGAGAAGAAGACGATTTTTATAAAGATTTTTCCTATATATTCCTATGTAATACTTTGATCAGCCATTGTGGCCCCGCCCTACCCCGGGGGTCATGATTTACACAAATTTGAATCTACACTAGCTGTATATGCTTCCACATGAGTTTCATCCTTCCTGGCCCAGTGGTTCTTGAGAAGAAGATTCTTAAAGATTTTCCTTATATACTGCTAAACTTTGATCAGCCATTGTCTCTGGCCCCACCCTACCCCCGGGGGTCATGATTTGAACAAACTTGAATCTACACTACCTGAGGATGCTTCCACATGAGTTTCATCTTTCCTGGCCCAGTGGTTCTTGAGAAGAAGATTTTCCCTATAAACTCCCATGCAAAACTTTGATCGGCCATTGTGGCCCCATCCTACCCCTGGGGGTCATGATTTGAACAAACTTGAATCTACACTACCTGAGAATGCTTCCACATGAGTTTCATCTTTCCCGGACCAGTGGTTCTTGAGAAGAAGATTTTTAAAGATTTCCCCTATATACTCCTATGTAAAATTTTGATCAGCCATTGTGGCCCCACCCTACCCCTGGGGATCATGATTTGAACAAACTTGAATCTACACTACCTGAGGATGCTTCCACTTGAGTTTCATCTTTCCTGGACCAGTGGTTCTTGAGAAGAAGATTTTTAAAGATTTTCCCTTTATGGTCCTATGTAAAACATTGATCGGCCATTGTGGCCCCACCCTACCCCTGGGGGTCATGATTTGAACAAACTTGAATCTACATTACCTGAGGATGCTTCCACATGAGTTTCATCTTTCTTGGCCCATTGGTTCTTGAGAAGATGATTTTTTTAAATGCCATTAATTTTTCACTAATTCATAATTATCTCCCTTTGGAAGAGGGCGTGGCCCTTCATTTGAACAAACTTAAATCCCCTTCACCTAAGGATACTTTGTGAAAAGTTGGTTGAAATTGGCCCATTGGTTCTTGAGAAGAAGATGAAAATGTGAAAAGTTTACAACAACGACGACAACGACAGACGACGGACAAATTTTGATCAGAAAAGCTCACTTGAGCCTTCGGCTCAGGTGAGCTAAAAAGCAAACCCTGTTTAAGATTTTAAAAAAGGTTTTAAGGATATCCGATCCTCAGCCAGGAAGGATAACTCCAAAAATTCATATTTAATTTGAAATGCATCAAAATGAAGCTTGAAAATGAAATTTTTTCATGCAACAATTTTCATTACATTCATCTTCATAAGATTCAAGGTTATTTGAAGTCTTAAAAAAGGTCTTATAAAAGTTGACATTTGTACCCTATAAAAGGGAAAAAAAATATTATAGTTTTAGAGAAATAAGATTTTCTTGAATCCAGCCTTAGATACCAATAATTATTAGCATTACATGCAATGAAAAGTGATTTGTGGTGTTTTGCAATGATACCAAAAGCCTTTTACACTAAGTATTATAGAATACATGACGGAAATAGGAGACAAGAATTACCAAAAAAGTATAAAAATCATGACAATTTCTCTGAATGCCTGGATACCTATCGTTTTTTAACCTAAAATGTATTTGTTGATCAATTTGCAATTAGAAAATGCACAGCTGATATTCCTATTCGCTTTTTCTGCAAAAATATTGGAGATTCGACGATTTTCCCTATATAATATGATCATGATGATTAACTTTAATCTTTAACTTAAAAGAAATATTGTGAATAAATTAACATAACTCTGTGGATTCAAAGATACTTTTATGAGTATTTTTGATTATTTAACTGCTTATTTTATAAAGCTGAGGATCGGACTACCTTAAGTATCGCTGCCTTTGAACACTTCTTAAGCAAAAGTTTTCAATTGTTTGAGAACCTGTAAAGCACCACGTTTGCGGTAAAGCATGGATAAATGAGATTACTGTATATTGTGCTAAATTATGACCAATGAATTATCACGTAAAGTCGTTAACCAGAGCTAGTCTCCTTTCTTGTTTAAGGACCCTCTCTACACAAGTGCAAAATATTTTTTGGACATGGAGAAAAATATATTGTATAAAAGAGTTAATATTGAGCTTATTTATTTAATTTTCACCATATGGTGCGTGGCATTTACCCCTGGGAAAAATGTTCAAAGACAACACAGTGTAAGTGAATACAAATCACTGTTAATTACTTCAGTGGAGAAAATACATGTAAACAACACGTTCAGTTAATTTATCTTGGCCTTTTAAAATGTTTAGAATACTTTAATTCATTACAAATTGAGTAATATATTGTAAATTTTTATTTTTTAGAATTTATATCTAAGGGTAGATCACTCTAACTGCAGAAAAATACCTTTGAATCAGAACTCCTTATTGTGCAGTGTAGAGAGGGTTCTTAAGTCCCGATTAAGTAACGATTTGGTTAGAAATCAGTCAGCTGTTATATATACCCCTAGCTGTATAGCCTAACACTGTTAGATCAATGCAATTGTTCTAAATGAGATACCTTGTAAATCGAGTTTCTGTGCATTGATTTAGGAAAGGTCCAAAATTGAAAACTAACATAAAATAAATGCTCTCATCACTTCAAATAGCACTCAAGTTTTTCCAACCCTCAGAATGTAAAGGAAAACTCTTCCGTCTGAATTCTGAATCTTTTAATTAAGAAAATAGTTTCCATTCATACATTTTTTTTTTTTCAATTTGTTTATTTTGCATTGTTAACATATTCATAAATATTCAAATTGTGGATTTCCTGAAATATGACCTATGTTATGAAGAAATAAACTTTACTCAGTTATTTACGCTTACGTTTTGTTGAAAATTAAAAACAATACTAGTAAGACTTTTTTCTTTCTCATACTTATCCTTGCTAATAATATTAAATATTTTACAACCACTGAATATGTTCTCCTTAATTTCTAAAGAACCCCACTGACGTTTATCAATCTGTAAATACAGCTAAGCAAAGCACCTGTACAGATATTTTGAGTAGTTGTTCTTTTAATGACGTACATATCGATAATATCGTATGAAGTCTACATGTACCTCATCATAATTTTAATGATTACTTGTACAGATACTTGTAAAATATAAACATAAAATGTTTGTCTTTCTTTGTCTAGGACATGTATTACATGCAGATATTGCAGAAAAATAACATAACCTGCTTATGCTTGACTAACAGCTGAAGAAGTTTGTTGCTAAAATAAATAGACCCTATTTTTTTATTATTTCAATAGTGGGTGTTGTTTAATAAAGGAATGTTTTCTAAGTTTTGAATGAGTTATTGGTGTGTGAATCACAAAGACTTGTCACATAGGCATATTTTATGAAGCGACCTAGTGCTTCATGAAAAAATACGCCTACGTGCAAGTCTGTGTGATTGACACCCCATATAATTCACACTAAACTTAAAAACATTCCTTTTATTTACATTTTACATCTTTGGAAGCACCAAAAATATACTAAATATTTAAATTTCTCGCTGCCCTGTAACGTTATACTTTTACTTAAGTCACCGTAGCATTATTGTGATGTCACGTTGACGCACGTTTCTCCGTGTATATGTATTTCTATTTGGGATGTCAAATCGGGCAATATTTGATAATCGGTTACTCGAATGTTTTTCCGATCGAGTACCCGGGTACTCGGTAAATTGTAATAAAAGTGTGTTCTTGAGCTACATTAAGCTCTGTTAAACCCCAAAGCTGATTTTTCACGTTTATGATTGTAATACATACCAATAAAAATCGATTCAGAGGGATTTTGGGGTACTAAATTTATATTTATTAAAAAAACACAAATGCACGATTAATACACGAAAACTTACAAATGCTATACATTTCTTCTTTAGGATTTATTTGATCAACGCAATAAATAGGAGAACAATCTGTTGCGCAGGTTTGATGATTAAACTAACAAAAGAAAAGGAACGTCGGGACGTTGTTGGGATCGCTAGTCTTATATTATTACATATGTTGGTTGTTTCCTCTGCATACACTTAGACTAAACTTACTACCCAAACTGACTTTCAACATTTAATAATCTTTGGTTATTTCTAAACATTTTTTCACTTTAAATTAGGTAGCAGCAATTCTCTGCATGTCCCATTTTGCTACCGCGAATCAGCTAAATAATTTTAAAATGATTTTAAGATAAAATTGCAGACCATACTTAATCACTGAAAAAATAATTGAAGCCATCCATGCTATAATTAAGGACCACGATAGGTAAGAACACCTGTATGCCAGGTAATTGGTCACTAATTACTGTCTATACACGGCCAGAGGCCATAACCGGTGATTTACAGGAGTTGATGACGACCCGCAAATTACTGTATGCATATTTTAATTATTTTTTGATACGTTTTTGATAAAAATGTGAATTTTGAAATAAGAAAAAAATATACATCCGAGTAACCGAGTACCATTTTTAGTATTCGATACTCGGACGTTCGATCGAGTACCCGGTTAACCGGGTACTCGTTGACATCCCTAATTTCTATGCATGGGTATACACGAAAATGGTATTCAATTCAATTGCTCAGCTGGCTTAATAGAAAAACACAGCGAATGTAAATATTAGTACTTGATTGAAATAACGAACATAATTACCAGTATTTCATTGCTGCATGTTATTTCAACATTTTTATAATATCTGGATTTAGTTTTGAAATTCATCCTCAAACACTATTGAAATAATTAATTTTTTTAATAGTGGATGCAACAATGTTATTTGTTAATGTTGTAATAATCTAGGATATGAAGAAAAAGCATTGGCTAGGGGAAAGTAGGATAGACAGGGATGAGACAAATAAGCCAAGTATGGATTTAAAAGCTTGTTTTATAATATATATAAATATATTTTGAATCACCTAATTAGTTAATGACTTTATAAAACATATATTTTGAATTCTAAAAAAATGAAAGTCTCAAATTAACATATGGTTTACAAAATAAAAATATAAAAAATAAAAATGTTAAGATGCAGCTCTACAATATAGCATTACATAATGCATTTTAAAAGTCATTCTTGTGAAGAATCAAAATGTGCTGGAAATTGGTTCTCACACATTTTGTTGAAACTTGGTAGCATACATATGGCAAGAGGTCGCCTAATTTCGCATAAAAGTGAATAACAGGATAATACTAAGTCTTATGTTATTTTACCCCAATAAAGTACAAATAAATAATGTAGATGGTTAGCTTTATTTTTTTATTATTATTTTGTATATTTTACACAAGTAAGTCTTTTTGAAAATCTTGGGCCTATGGAAAATGCCAAACGATATCAAAAATTTCTTTAAAATAGTTGGAATCACATAACAGTGTGCACAAAAACACAAGCGCTGGTGAAATAGTTTGATGCTCTGAATAAACCCTAAATGATTATGAAGACTATATCTTAAAAACTGGAAGACATTATCTATTTTTAGAAGATAAATTGATTGTCGTTTGGAAAAAAATCTCAAAAATTACACACATTTTTGTTGAAAGTTATTTCTCCTTTTGGAAATCTTTTGCTGAAATAGCTGAATTTCAAATCAAACTGACAACAATCATTCTTGAATTACTTATCTATCTTAGACAAACCCTAAATGGGATATTTGGTTAACTACAAATAAAAGATATAGGACAAATAATTTTCCCCTAAATTGGCAATTCATAGCATACAAGCACATCCATGTGCATTACTTGAATAAAGGTCGATAATATTTGCATGGGCACTAAGAAAATAGTGAAGTAATATTTGGAAAATTTGTGCTGAATTTTTGATAACAGAATTATGCAGTTAATTAATAACAGCACACGTTTCATATTTCAGTAGCAAAGACAACTTAGTTTCTTCATAATAAAGGATTTTTTTAAGGTCTACCTCACTTGTATAAAATCAGTTAGAAATCTATATCCCCAAGTATCTTTTTATGTGCATGTTATGTATAATCCTTAATAAGCAAATGATTTCAGGGTTGATTAAGAAAAAGATTTTTTTAAAAAGCTGTAAGCAGTGAAATGACGCAGAGAAAATAAGGTAATTTAAGAAAGCATTTAACCTTTGTTTCAACAAACACATTACTTTTCAGCATTTAAAGTTAGTTAAATAAAAACTTTAAGTTACTTCTCAGTATTGTAATTAAAAGTAAGCTATTTTAATTTTTAAGCCAGAAAAAAATTTACCCTCATTCGATTCATTTGAATCATCCTCTGTTTTTCCATTTCCTATAACTAAGTTAAAATAAAATACTTTGCATACAGTCTGTTATTCAACTATTGAACTCTAATCAATTAATATTTATAAAGTGCAAATACACTCCCACTATACATGTATCTAATTTTTACCTTTCTTCTTTGGCTTGTCCTTGTTAATTGAAGCATACACCGGTTTATACCCTAATTAAAGATAGACAGTAGTTTTTACAAAGTAACTCTTAATATTTTGATAATGTCTTCTTTTTAGAAAATTTCTTTTATCTATACCATTACCTAAATCAATTGAGGGCTCATTGTTTTACCTTTGAAAATTTGTTCTTAATACAAATCTATGCGTAAAAAAGTCTAACATTTCTAATGTTTTGCTGATCGGGCAAAAAAATAATCGATGTTTGGCCACCGAGTAGGATGTCAGACCGCGTACGTTGCAGAATGGGCAGAGCTTAATTTCATTTTCTTTCCTTGTTGTACAACAGTGACGGACCGGGTGTTACATAATGGCAGACAGTACAAAATGCATGTGTGTCCAAAAAAAAAGGAAAAAAATAATGAAATAAAACTTAAGGTTTAAAAAAACATTTATTGACTGAGTAACGGCAGACAGTTTGGTTCTTGGGTCCAACAAACTGCATGTTGCCCTCAAACACAGTCAATAAATGTATAATGTTTTATTGATATTTAAAATGAGAACACCTTGAGCCTTCTTTGACAATTTTGGTAGAAGGATCATTATTCATACATGTTAACCTATTGTGATGAAAAAGAGGGAGATTCAGACCTCAAAAGGGGTAGCATTGCGCGCGTGTTGTTTAACGCTTGGATTATCGATATCTTTCATGTAATATACATGTATATTATAAGCCTTAAATGAAATCAGGTACCTACACTAATTAATCTTAAATATCAATAAGAAGACAGAAACACCTTAAGTTTGACATTAATTGTACAAATTCAATTTTTTTCATGCTCATCATTTTGCTTGGATTGGCTGCTTTACTTAGCCTTTTGAAGAGTGATCTTTGCTGAAATAGCCTAGAAGCAATAATTCTGAATGTTCATTCAGTTTTTAAACAAAACAAATGATCGCATGGTTTAATCTAGATCTAAAACAAGTTTGTATCTTTCGTTATATAAATCAGATTTCCCGCGATGACCGAAAACGAAAGTAGAGATGTGCAACATGGCGTGGTCAATCGAGTGATTTCTATTGACTTTATTGATAAAGTTGTGAGCTTCTGTGCTTTTAAAGACGATGTCAAATGTTTTCATCTAATTCTTAAAAGCTGCATCTCCTTTTTCATGGCAGGGATGTTGATTAATTTATCGTAACCAATGTAATCAGTGGTAGTCTTATGTTGTTGTCGTTGTCAAATCCGTGCTTGAAATCTATGTACAAAAAAAGCTTTTGTATGATTCCGAGTCAAATCACGCGATATCCAGCGAGATTTTATGAGAGTGGCTTCAAAAATGGATACCAAAGCGAACCAAAAATACTTTAGACGCAGCTTTTGTAGAAAAGCGGTAGATTTCTTAATTAAATCGGTAGGCGGGAGATGGAGTGAAAAAGCGGTAGACTCCCGCCTAAATCGGGAGAGTTAACATGTATGCATTATTCACTGTAATTTTCCATATGGGACTACCAAGTGTCTCATTCATTTCATCAATATGTATGTTTATACTAATTTCTTTTTTTTTTTACAATTTTACTGGGAATTTGAGTCTCTATAGGGTTCATGGTTATTATACATGTATGTTAACTTTATTCTCAAATTTATCAATCTAATAACTCAATATTGGAGGAGGGGCACTCTGACCCTCCAACATTACCCATCCAACCCCATCTACAGTGTAGGTCCAAGCATGACAATGCACAATGCTTTCAAATAATAACTTATTTGTTTTAGCACTTTCAATGTCTTATTTTTTTAGGAAATAAAAGACTAGTACACGTACCATCTAGTAGAAGCTCAGTTTTCCACAATAGTACTTTATTTATTAATCATGTTAATTTAATACTTTCGAAACTTAAAAAATATTTTTAATCTTTCTTGGTAATTTTCTTCCCTAGCTTTCAGAATATGTTCCTTTGAAAATAAAATACTAATTCATTGAAAAGAGACCAATTTTGTTTTTGTTTTAGCAGTCTTACAATTTTTTTTAATTTCAAATAATCTTTTTTTTTATTTGGCAATTGTGTCTGTCTAGGATAAAGAACAAAACAGAGAATTCAGTGAACATGCTAAACATGCACAAGAGGGCATTAACATTCCTTTATATAAAATGAATGAACAAAAACTAACTAAATAAATAAATAAAATGTCATATCTTAAAAATCTTCGGAATTCAAATTCATGCAAAACTGAAGACAAAACCAAATTACCTTGTTTCTGTTTTTCCAGTCATTCACTGGAGCCTCAATATCTGTTTAATAACAGTGAATAAAAAAGATATTTGTTAGGACTAGAATTGAAATTTCTGATTGAAAGCTAAAAACTGCTTCATAATTCTCAAACTATGTTCACAGTAAAGCCTGTCTAATCTGATATGTTATGCATTGATGAAAGATTTTACGGTGGAAATAAAGGTACAGGTTAAAATAAAATGAAATTGAATTTTGAATTCATAGTACACAGATTTGCACAGGTGTAAGGTTAAACAAACATTTTTTTTCTAAATTATGAAAATACAAGAGGCCCAAGGGCCTTGAATCGCTCTTCTGATAAATTGTACAGTCTATCACTTCTATTTGAAGCCTCTAACTCTAAGTATCCTAAGATGCAAGAACTGAAAAAGTTTGATGATTCTTAGCCAGTTAGGACTGAAGATATTTCTGAAATCAGTATACAGCTATAAAATACCATAAGTAGGTCACGATGACATCCTTTTTGATTTGAAACTTTCTGAGGACTCAAGATGCATTAGTAGACTGATGGTTCTAAGCCAATAAGTACCTCATATATTCAAAAGTAGGTCACTGTGACCTTCTTATGGTTGACATTCTCCATAAACCTAAGTTGCATCAACAGTCAGAGTTTGATGATTCTAAGCCAAAAAGTACTTAAGATACTTAAATATAGCCATAAAATGTCAAAACTAGATCACAATGACCTACTTTTTGGTCGACATTCTCCGAAAACCCAAGTTGTATCAACTGACAAATTTTGATGATTCTAAGCCAAAAAGTACCTAAGATACTGAAATATAGCCATAAAATGTCAAAAGTGGGTCACCATGACCTACTTTTTGGTTGACATTTTTCGAACACTTAAGATGCATCAACTGACAAAGTTTGATGATCATAGGTCTGAAAGTATTCAAAATATGCTTTTAAAACAATTTGAAAACAAATGCCTGCAAAATACAATAAGTAGGTCACAGTGACCTACTTTTTCATAAATATGTTTTAAGGCCCCAAGATGCATCAACTTACAAGATTTGTGATTCTAAACCTCTCAGTATCTGAAATAATGGGATTAAATGTTTTACAAAAGATGAGCTATAAAATTCAAAAAGTAGGTCATAGTGACCTACTTTTAAGTTGACCTTGTTTAAAGACCCAAGATGCATCAGCTGACAAAGTTTGATGATCATAGGCCTTAAAGTGTACAAAATATGCCTCCAAATCAATTTGAAAACAAAAGCCCGTAAAATTTAGAAAGTAGGTCATTGTGACCTACTTTTGTGTTAACATGATGCATCAACTTACAAGATTTGATGGTCCTAATCTTTATAGTAAGCAAAATATCACCGTTTTTATGAAGTGTAAATTTTGGATAACTTTAAGGTGACCTTGAGACAATGCCCTTTGCCTCAGGGTCATGCCTTGAACAATTTTTAATCTTCAACATATCCTAATCCTTGTATGTAAGTTTGGTGAAAATCTGCCCTATGGTTCTGGAGAAGAAGATTTTTTAGCAACCAGTACTTTTGGTTTTATTTTCCTGATTATCTCCCCTTGTTTTAAGGTCCCAACCCTAGTTTTAGTATAAAAGGTAGCCCTTGGGCCAAGGATACCCTGTGACAAATTTGACAATGATTGGCCAAGGGGTTCTTGAGTTATGGCCCATATTCTAAAAAGTTAACGCACACTGCACACTGCACGATGCACATCGCACAAATGGCCATAGCATTAGCTCTTTGGGCCTTTGGCTCAGAAGAGCTAAAAATATTAATAAAATCTTAATAAATGAAAAAAGAGCCAACATATTTTCACAGAGTAGGAGTTTGTACAGCTTGTGTCTTACCTTTATTTTCAGGTTCTAGTTGATCTCTTTGGGTTCTCACTGAATCATGATGACCTGCTCTTGGAAACAGAATCAACCTGACAGCATAACCCCTGTCTATAATAAACAAAAAGATACTAGAAATTCAAATAATGAGAGAATCATAATTAATCTCCTCTAACTCATTATCTCCTCTAATTCACATAATGGGAGGTATAGCTAGAGCTTGACAACTGTCTTACCATCAATTTTACAATAGACAGCAGTTAATCCTCACTCTCCACAGTCTTGTTGATAGATTGAGATCAGTCTCATCTTCTGCCTGTTAACAAAGAAAAATCCAAAGATTATTAAAAATGAACAAGAAGACCTTGTGCCAAAATGTTTACCTGGGTCACCTTGATTTTGTCATTAGAAGAAAAACCAGAAGTCTCTGTCGAGACGGTAGCTCTACTGATTTATACTTAAAACAAAGGAAGATAAAAGTAGCAGTTGGGACTTGAGACTTTAAAACAGCAATAAGTAAAACAATTATCCTTGCCACTCATCAAAATAAAAACTGATGCACAGAATTATGTATCTTAGTATAGTCTACTTGTGTGCCAAGTTATATTGAAATCAGAATAAAACTGTAGGAGGAGTAGCATTTTGAAAGAATTTCACAGAAATTTCTATTTTTAGTAACCATGGCTACACCATTCATCGAAAGCAAAAACCGATGCACAGAATTATGTATCTTAGTATAGTCTACTTGTTAGTTAAGTTAAATTGAAATCAGACCAAAACTGTAGGAGGAGTAGCATTTTGAAAGAATTTCACAGAAATTTCTACTTTTTGTTAACCACAGCAACACCGTTCATCGAAATTGAAATTAAAAACCGATGCACAGAATTATGTATCTTAGTGTAGTCTACTTGTGTGCCAAGTTATATTGAAATCGGATCAAAACTGTAGGAGGAGCAGCATTTTGAAAAATTGTTTACAGACAGACGGACAGACAGCTAGACAGACGATGGACACATTACTATCGCATAAGCTCTTCTGGTCTCTGATCAGTAGAGCTAAAAATCTTAATTCATATTTTTACTAATCCTAGTCCAAAAGGAATAATTATGTAACCTAATTTGAATCAAAACATGCTTGGGATGCTCAGTGTTATTGTAACATGGTCTTGCTGTTGTGCCACAGAAGTAATTCCTTTTGAACCTATGATATGAATACCGGTAAGTGCATAAAGAAAATTTGAAAATTGCAAAAAAAAAAGCTTTTTACCCACTCCTTAAGACTCTTCTTCTTCTCTTGGTTTGCCCTGGTCTTCCCCCTTCTTTCCTTCTCAAAGTCCTTGAAAACACATAACTGAGAGAAGATGAGCAATAATTCAATGTACACTAATAATCAAGTGCAACAGTGTACACTTTAGGTGTACACCTTCTACACCCTGTGCAGGGCATGTGTAGGTAATTACATCGAAAATTCAATATGGCTGACAAATGACGAGATGGTAAAACTGCAGAATTTCTTTTTCTGCATGTATTTGAGTTTACTATCAAGTAATTGATAGGTTAATTGTGATAAATTTGTTATTAGTAATTTAGTGGACCATGTATTGTGCATTTTATGGAAAATGAAAATCATCATAATTTGAAATATAAGAAATAAGTTTTGCAAGTTTGGGTGATAAAGTCTCTAGATGTATTTGACTATGACTAGATATTTAGTTATAAGGGTAATTATGGGTAGCTAGGTGTAAATCGTCCACATCGGGTGTAGTAAGGTGTAGAGAAATCAAGCACGCCCAATGCAATGCAATAATCACAGAAATTTAAGAACATATTAATCATAACAACATTATTAGCTGGAAAATCAATAAGCAAATAAAGACAATAAGATTATGATAGGAATAAGGTGGAATATTGGGGCAAGGAGAGGAAAGCATAGTTACTTTAGAGTAAGGAGGACAAATATACGTCGGATATAATTAAATAACAAGCTAATTCAGAGAATTCGTGTCCCCCGCTCAGGGAAAAAGTCGGCTCCCCCTGACTGAATTTGTAGAATTATTAAATGTATACATGTATACTGAGGCAAATAAAATATATGTATGTCAATATGCATATAAAGATGCTTATTCTTCATTATGTGCATAGAAAATTTTTTATATGGAATTTTTATAACACTGTAATGATGATTTTATAACCTCATAAATTTTTCATTTCACATGCTGAATACTATCATTTAGTAAAAAAAAAAAGTATTTGAAAAAAAGAAAAAAAAAGAAGGGTTCGACCGAGATTCGATCCCGGGTCCTCTCACATTTGAAGCGAGAGACATAACCACTGGACCACGGAATCGCTTTACCTGGCCTGAAGTATATGCGGAAGTGGAGTCACATACATGTATATATTCATGTTTTCATGTTTGGTATTCTCAAAATTTTAAACAATCCATGGTGTTTGATTTATTTAGCCTTTATTAAACAGTTCTAATAGATGTAATAAGAACATAAAGTCCACCGAGAACCTGTTTTATACGCAATAACTCTCCTCATGCCCCTGCGCTAAAAATAGCGACATGTAATTAATACTATAAATACTAATAAAACAAACGGGGCGGGGCACTTTGAGAGGGGCGAGAGACGTCCTAGGGAGTTTTAATATAAATTACATTGCATAAGCTCAAAATCTTCTTGAAATATCGCCCGGAAATAATAGTTTTACACACAGACAGAATGTATAAATTTACGACCTTGAACTTCGACCTTTTGACCTCAAAATCAATAGGGGTCTTTATTAGGCCACAGGGAGTTGTTATATAAAATTTCATTGCAATAGCTCAAATGGTTCTAGAGATATCGTGTGGAAACGAAAGTGTTTTAACAGACAGAATTTGCTTATTTATGACCTTGACCTTTGACCTTTTGACCTCAAAATTAATAGGGGTCTTCTTTAGTCCATAGGGAGTTGCTATGCTAAATTTCATTGCAAAAGCTCAAAGGGTTCTCGAGATATCGTGTGGAAACGAAAGCGATACAGACAGACAGAAAGACGGACGGACGGACAAACCCAAATTAATATCCCCCACTTTTCAAGCGGGGGACAAAAATACTCCATTAAATGTTCCTGTCTGTTAAAGTGGGTCCTGATAATGTTCCTTAGGTAAACCAGAAGTCTCTGTCGAGACTGAAGCTCTACTGGTTTGTACTTATAGCAAAGGAAGAAAAAAGTTCTTAAGAAGTTGGGAATTGAAACTTTACCACAGCAATAAAAAGAATAATGATCCTTGATTAAGTCTCTTTATGTTCTTAGTATAGTCTACTTGCATGCCACATTATATTATAATAAGACTTAAACTGCAGGAGAAGTAGCATTTTGAGATTTTTTAACAGAAATTTCTATTTTTAGTTACCATGGCAACACCGTTCATCGAAATCAAAAACCAATACACAGAATTAAATATCTTAGTGTAGTCTACTTGTGTGCCAAGTTATATTGAAATCAGACCAAAACTGTAGGAGGTGTAGCATTTTGAAAGAATTTCACAAAAATTTCTATTTTTAGTAACAACGGCAACACCGTTCACCGAAATCAAAAATCGATAAACAGAATTATGTATCTTAGTCTAGTCTACTTGTGTGCTAAGTTATATTGAAATCAGACCAAAAATGTAGAAGGAGTAGTATTTTGAAAGCATCGAAATCAAAAACCGATGCATAGAATTATGCATTCAGTGTAGTCTACTTGTGTGCCAAGTAATATTGAAATTGGACGAAAACTGTAGGAGGAGTAGCATTTTGAAAGAATTTCAAAGAAATTTCTATTTTTAGTAACCACGGCAACACCGTTCATTGAAATCAACCAGAAGTCTCTGTCGAGACTGAAGCTCTACTGGTTTGTCTATAGCAATGGAAGGGAAAAGTTCTTAAGCAGTTGGGAATTGAAACTTTACCACAGCAATAAAAAGAATAATGATCCTTGATTAAGTCTCTTTATGTTCTTAGTATAGTCTACTTGCATGCCACATTATATTATAATCAGACTTAAACTGCAGGAGGAGTAGCATTTTGAGAGTTTTTAAGTATAAATTTGATTTTACTTACCACTACACCGATTATCGAAATCAAAAACCGATATACAGAATTATGTATCTTAGTGTAGTCTACTTGTGTGCTAAGTTATATTGAAATCAGCAAACTGTAGGAGGAGTAGCATTTTGAAATAATTCCACAGAAATTTCTATTTTTAAGTAGAAACGGCAACACCGTTCATCGAAATCAAACTGATAAAAACAAATTATGTATCTTAGTGTAGTCTACTTGTGTGCCAAGTTATACTGAAATCAGACCAAAACTGTAGGAGGAGTAGCATTTTGAAAGAATTTCATAGAAATTTCTATTTTTAGTTACAACGGCATTACCATCCAATGAAATCAAAAACCTAAATACAGAATTAATATAATATGTATCTTAGTGCAGTCTACTTGTGTGCTAAGTTATATTGAAATCAGACCAAAAATGTAGAAGGAGTAGTATTTTGAAAGAATTTCACAGAAATTTCTATTTTTAGTAACCACGGCAACACCGTTCATCGAAATCAAAAACCGATGTACAGAATTATGTATCTTAGTGTAGTCTACTTATGTGCCAAGTTATATTAAAATCAGACCAAAACTGTGAGAGGAGTAGCATTTTGAAAGAATTTCACAGAAATTTCTATTTTTAGTAACCAAGGCAACACCGTTCCTCGAAATCAAAAACCGATACACAGAATTATGTATCTTAGTTTAGTCTACTTGTGTGCCAAGTTATACTGAAATCAGACCAAAACTGTAGGAGGAGTAGCATTTTGAAAGAATATCATAGAAATTTCTATTTTTAGTAACAACGGCAACACCGTTCATCGAATCAAAAACCGATACACAGAATTATGTATCTTAGTGTAGTCTACTTGTGTGCCAAGTTATACTGAAATCAGACCAAAACTGTAGGAGAAGTAGCATTTTGAAAGAATATCACAGAAATTCTGATTTTTAGCAGCAACGACATCGTTCATCAAAATCCAAAATTGATACACAGAATTATGTATCTTAGTGTGGTCTACTTGTGTGCTAAGTTATATTGAAATCAGACCAAAAATGTAGAAGGAGTAGTATTTTGAAAGAATTTCACAGAAATTTCTATTTTTAGTAACCACGGCCACCAAGGGTAGGACTAGTATAAAATGGCTTTTTATTGTAAACTTTAAATCCAAAAGTAGTCCCATGACCAATCATGAATTTGCTATTTTTTAGAAAATGATTGAGAAGAAGATTTTTAAAGAATTTTCCTATATATTTCTATGTAAAACATTGGTCGGCCATTTTGGCCCCGCCCTACCCCTGGGGGTCATGATTTGAACAAACTTGAATCTACACTACCTGAGCATGCTTCCATATAAATATGATGAATTATAGTTTTGTCATTCTTGAGAAGAAGATTTTTAAAGAATTTTCCTATATATTTCTATGTAAAACATTGGTCGGCCATTTTGGCCCCGCCCTACCCCCGGGGGTCATGATTTGAACAAACTTGAATCTACACTACCTGAGCATGTTTCCATATAAATATGGTGAATTATGGCTTTGTCATTCTTGAGAAGAAGATTTTTAAAGAATTTTCCTATATATCTCTATGTAAAACTTTGGTCGGCCATTTTGGCCCCGCCCTACCCCCGGGGGTCATGATTTGAACAAAATTGAATCTACACTACCTGAGCACGCTCCCATATAAATATGATGAATTATGGCTTTTTCATTCTTGAGAAGAAGATTTTTAAAGAATTTTCCTATATATTTCTTTGTAAAACTTTGGTCGGCCATTTTGGCCCCGCCCTACCCCCGGGGGTCTTGATTTGAACAAACTTGAATCTACACTACCTGAGCATGCTTCCATATAAATATGATGAATTATGGCTTTGTCATTCTTGAGAAGAAGATTTTTAAAGAATTTTCCTATATATTTCTATGTAAAACTTTGGTCGGCCAGTTTGGCCCCTCCCTACCCCCGGGGGTCATGATTTGAACAAACTTGAATCTACACTACCTGAGCATGTTTCCATATAAATATGATGAATTATGGCTTTGTCATTCTTGAGAAGAAGATTTTTAAAGAATTTTCCTATATATTTCTATGTAAAACTTTGGTCGGCCATTTTGGCCCCGCCCTACCCCCGGGGGTCATGATTTGAACAAAATTGAATCTACACTACCTGAGCACGCTCCCATATAAATATGATGAATTATGGCTTTGTCATTCTTGAGAAGAAGATTAACATTAATGAAAAATAACAATCAGTTAATAAGCAACATTTGTCTTTTATTTATTATGTTTATGTTAATTTTTACCCAAATTTCTCTGATAATTTAACACTGATTAACTACTCAAAAAACGACAGATTTTCTCAAAACCCAAACAAATCCTATTGCATAGAGAATTCAAACATACTTTACTTTTTAATTAATTTTGAATTTAAAAATAATAAGCGTCCAAACCCTGTTTAATATGAAGATTTTTATGGTACCTTTACATCCGAAACGATATTTCTCTCAAAAGAGACATTTCTGACGGGTTGCTATGGCAACATTGCATGTTTGACAAGAAATCTTTTATTATCAAACATAATTTATAATCTTGAATTTTTATATGAAATAAGTAGTTTATGTGTAAATGATTGCTTTTGGCTCTAATGCTGCATTGAAATTGAATGAAATTCCCCCTTTATTTGCCCTTTCTTGTGCTTTATTTTCCTGGTTTTAATGACGGCCCGGTTACTATAAATAGAACAAGCTATCAATTTTCTCACCTCAAGATTTTTTATCAGTGATGTGTACCTTATCAATATTTAATGGAATAATGACATTTAAAAGTACCTTAAAAATTGATATTTTTACAATTCTGCCTGGTTTTCTCGTAGAACCACAATTAAAACAATACAAAACAAGGGAAGAGCAAACACGGACCTCCAAAACATCAGAGGTGGGATCAAATGAATACAAATAATTAGTGGAAGACGACCCTCTCGATTTGTTTCATCATTTTATTTTGGTTGATCATTCGAATATGGAAGACGGTTGTAATAATTCAAAATATCGTTAAAATATTCATTAATCTAAATTCTCTTTCAATTACAAAAAAACAATACCTCAATTTTCAATGAAATTGATCTTTTTGAGTAGTTCAAATTGATCAGAAAACCATGTTTACATAAGATATGTTATAAAATGTATGTACAGGTAGGCAAAAATGATTAACTGTTAAAGAGGCTATAAGCCCGCGTAGCTCAGTCGGTAGAGCATCAGACTTTTAATCTGAGGGTCTTGGGTTCGAGTCCCAACGTGGGCGAAAATATTTTCTTTGATGAAAGTCCTTTTGTCCAAATATTAAAAAAGTGGACAAAGCATTATAAGTCCACTTTATTAGATGCAATAAAGTAGCAAATGCTGCGGGTAAGACAGACATTTTATGTACTTTTCATTCAGATTCCAAATGGATATATATACTGTACGAGTTTTTTGCGGTCATTTCAATGGATTATGACAAGAAAATTGACTGATACTTCTTTACTGGGAGAGAAAGTGGTGGGTGAATGGGATATTCGGGTCAAAAGGGGAAGGTTTTGTGGTTCAATACCCTATCCCGTCACACTAAATTGTTGTCATTTTCAATCTATCGAAGACAGGTATCCAATTTTCAGGAGAGGATGTTTTGGCAAGGCAAATAAAAGCCTGAACCCCGTCCAATATTTCAATTTCCATTATTTGCTCCTATAAGTTTTTGGTTCTTCGTGGAATCGTCCTCCCATTTGAAATTGGTGACTTTGCACTAGAAGAGATTGTTCCATAATGGTTTCAAATCGAAATTCAACCCCCGATCCTAATATTGTACATCTCTTTAGCACACATTGTGTACGTATGGGGAATTAGCTCAAGTGGTAGAGCGCTCGCTTTGCATGTGAGAGGTACCGGGATCGATACCCGGATTCTCCAATTTCTGAACACATTTGGGTATTTTTTTTTCATCATTTTAATAACAAAACCTATTAAAGAGACTCCACGTACATAAGATGGAAGTTGATATTTCAATCTATGCCTGTCTGTCTGTGTGTGCGTGTGTGTGTCTAGGGTTTCTGGGTAAAAGTTGGACCCGCTTGATTAAACACACGTAAGTTATGTCTGCAGAAAAACAAAAGCATATCTGCTTCTAGAAAGATAAGGACAATTAAATTTTCAAATATATATACATTTATATATAAAGGTCTTACGCAAGGAAATAGCCAATCAAAATGAACTTACTCAATTACAGTTTTATATAGAGAGTGACAATTTCTTTTTTTATTTTTTTTTTCATTTTTGGCATCTCTTTTTATAAACCTACAGTATAAAAGTTGGACTCATGTACTAGGAATATCACATCTTGAGCAGAAGTATCCCACTGAATTAAAGGGAACTCTTTTTTAGGTGTGTATGTCGAAACTTCCTGGGTAGTGTGTAGGCTGCTTTCCAACATGTGATACCCACGTGTATGATCGCTGATTCTGAATATTTTCCTCCTTTTTGCATCAAGATAAAATGCCAACCATGATACGCAGACCTAAAGGGGAAAAAATAAACCAGGAATAATTCCATGTGTTTCATTCAATGTTGCATAGAATTGAATTGCCCATTCATCTGAGGAAAGCATACATTAGGTGTTTGACAATAATGTACATTTCTTGACGAAATTTACACATACTAAAACGAAGATACAAAATTTCTTTGTAATATCATATGAGATTTCCAATGTTAAAAACAATATATTTCCCAATCATTAGCTAAAATAATTGCAGGTATTTACTCTTGTTCAATCACTTTGTTTTCACTGATATTACAAGGAGAGAGTTGACAGAAAACATTTGAATTGGACAACCCCTTCTCTCAAGGTGAAATCAAAGGATTTAATTTTATCTTGTTCTTTAATGAGGCAACTCATTATAAAGGTAGTGTATTTCTCTAATTTTCTTGATGTAATTAACAAAGTTTACTGAAATGGACATTTTTATATCACAGAAAATGTGCATATATTCTTAGGATTTTTGGAAAGTTTTTAATATTCAATTTAAACAGGTTCAGGTATAAGGTTGTGTTCAAAACGTGTGCTAAGAGGTGTCATGTGCCTCGGTAGCGCAGTAGGTAGCGCGTCAGTCTCATAATCACACAAGGGCCATCTGAAGGTCGTGAGTTCGATCCTCACCCGGGGCAATATTTTTTAGTTCCCTATTTATTTTGTTCTTTAGTATCCCAATTAGCAAAACTTTCATTCTTAGTAGCATGTATAGCTACAAAAAATTGTGAGGACGTTTGTTGGAGACCTCTGCGATCTCGTGAGAGGCAAAATAAATGGAAAACCTCCGGCGGGACTCGAACCCGCAATCCCCGGCTTAGGAGGCCGGTGCCTTATCCATTGGGCCACGGAGGCATTAGATGTCTTGATATAAAATGCAGAGAAATAGCTAAAAAAAAAAGAAAAAAAACTAATAATACATTTAAAAAAAAAAACAAACATAAGGAATCTTCAAAGGTCCACAGAAATTGTCCCTGATACCCAACTCTTTTTCGAAATGCACACTTTTCAACAAAAGACAAAAGGTGGTAGTTTCGTTAAAGTTTTATGCGTGCTATGCAAATGAATTAATGCATTTATAAGTGAGTATTTGAATATTAAAAATAGTAGACGAAATATTCCGGTTCAAATGTCAGATTCGAAACTAGCTGCAATCCCTAAGATGGCTGCCTTTACACTATAAAATTATAAGTTCAAGGTTTAGATAAATGAAATATACGGAGATTACGAACAGTATTCAAGATCAAAAGGCCTTAAAACAATACAAAACAGGGGAAGAGCAAACACGGACCTCCAAAACATCAGAGGTGGGATCAAATGGATACAAATAATAAGTGGAAGACGACCCTCTCGATTTGTTTCATCATTTTACTTTGGTTGATCATTCGAATATGCATATGGAAGGCGGCTGTAATAATTCAAAATATCCTTAAAATATTCACTAATCTAAATTCTCTTTCAATTACAAAAAAAACAATACCTCAAATTTCAATGAAATGGATTTTTTTGAGTGGTTCAAATCAATCAGAAAACCATGTTGACATAAGATTTGTTATAAAATGTATGTACAGGTACTAGGCAAAAATGATTAACTGTTAAAGAGGCTATAAGCCCGCGTAGCTCAGTCGGTAGAGCATCAGACTTTTAATCTGAGGGTCTTGGGTTCGAGTCCCAACGTGGGCGAAAATATTTTCTTTGATGAAAGTCCTTTTGTCCAAATATCAAGAAAGTGGACAAAGCATTATAAGCCCACTTTATTAGATGCAATAATGTAGCAAATGCTACGGCCCTGCGGGTAAGACAGACATTTTATGTACTTTTCATTCAGATTCCAAATGGATATATATACTGTACGAGTTTTTTGCGGTCATTTCAATGGATTATGACAAGAAAATTGACTGATACTTTTTTACTGGGAGAGAAAGTGGTGGGTGAATGGGATATTCGGGTCAAAAGGGGAAGGTTTTGTGGTTCAATACCCTATCCCGTCACACTGAATTGTTGTCATTTTCAATCTATCGAAGACAGGTATCCAATTTTCAGGAGAGGATGTTTCAGCAAGGCAAATAAAAGCCTGAACCCCGTCCAATATTTCAATTTCCATTATTTGCTCCTATAAGTTTTTGGTTCTTCGTGGAATCGTCCTCCCATTTGAAATTGGTGACTTTGCACTAGAAGAGATTGTTCCATAATGGTTTCAAATCGAAATTCAACCCCCGATCCTAATATTGTACATCTCTTTAGCACACATTGTGTACGTATGGGGAATTAGCTCAAGTGGTAGAGCGCTCTCTTTGCATGTTAGAGGTACCGGGATCGATACCCGGATTCTCCAATTTCTGAACACATTTGGGTATTTTTTTTTCATCATTTTAATAACAAAACCTATTAAGGAGACTCCACGTACATAAGATGGAAGTTGATATTTCAATCCATGCCTGTCTGTCTGTGTGTGCGTGTGTGTGTCTAGGGTTTCTGGGTAAAAGTTGGACCCGCTTGATTAAACACACGTAAGTTATGTCTGCAGAAAAACAAAAGCATATCTGCTTCTAGAAAGATAGGGACAATTAAATTTTCAAATATATATACATTTATATATAAAGGTCTTACGCAAGGAAATAGCCAATCAAAATGAACTTACTCAATTACAGTTCTATATAGAGAGTGACAATTTCTTTTTAATTTTTTTCATTTTCGGCATCTCTTTTTATAAATCTACAGTATAAAAGTTGGACTCATGTACTAGGTATATCACATCTTGAGCAGAAGTATCCAACTGAATTAAAGGGTACTCTTTTTAGGTGTGTATGTCGAAACTTCCTGGGTGGTGTGTAGGCTGCTTTCCAACATGTGATACCCACGTGTATGATCGTTGATTTTGCATCAAGATAAAATGCCAACCATGATACGCAGACCTAAAGGGGAAAAAATGAACCAGGAATAATTCCATGTGTTTCATTCAATGTTGCATAGAATTGAATTGCCCATTCATCTGAGGAAAGCATACATTAGGTGTTTGACAATAATGTACATTTCTTGACGAAAGTTACACATACTAAAACGAAGATACAAAATTTCTTTGTAATATCATGTGAGATTTCCAATGTTAAAAACAATATATTTCCCAATCATTAGCTAAAATAATTGCAGGTATTTACTCTTGTTCAATCACTTTGTTTTCAATGATATTACAAGGAGAGAGTTGACAGAAAACATTTGAATTGGACAACCCCTTCTCTCAAGGTGAAATCAAAGGATTTAATTTTATCTTGTTCTTTAATGAGGCAACTCATTATAAAGGTAGTGTATTTCTCTAATTTTCGTGATGTAACTAACAAAGTTTACTGAAATGAACATTTTTATATCATAGAAAATGTGCATATATTCTTAGGATTTTTGGAGAGTTTTTAATATTCAGTTTAAACAGGTTCAGGTATAAGGTTGTGTTCAAAACGTGTGCTAAGAGGTGTCATGTGCCTCGGTAGCGCAGTAGGTAGCGCGTCAGTCTCATAATCACACAAGGGCCATCTGAAGGTCGTGAGTTCGATCCTCACCCGGGGCAATATTTTAGTTCCCTATTTATTTTGTTCTTTAGTATCCCAATTAGCAAAACTTTCATTCTCATTATTTTCTCCCTCGTTTCACTTCTCCGCAAATAAATATTTTCTTGACTAATTTATTGAAAAACAAAGAAAAAGAATATACTGTAGGATTGTTGCGTTCGTTACAAATCGCATTTTTATTCAAAACATACAAATCAAACTACATGTAATAAATTTTACACGATAAACAATGCAAGGGCTGGGAGGGCAGGGAAAACCAAAGACACAAAACAACCTGCGATTCTTTGTAACGAACGTCGCATTAATCGAACATTTCCTGGTAAAAGTATTTATAGTGAGCGCTAAATCGCTCGTGCATGAAAAACCAGTTTTCTTAAGTTTCGAAGTTTCACGGAGAATACCGAAGTAAAAACGTAAAGAAATAAATTTATTTTCTCCCTCGTTTCACTCCTCCGCAAATAAATATTTTCTTGACTAATTTATTGAAAAACAAAGAAAAAGAATATACTGTAGGATTGTTGCGTTCGTTACAAATCGCATTAAACAAAGGACAGTAGGTGCAACAAATCAAAATAATTTTATAATCCAAGATTCATTGAAACCAGAATTTAATGTTCAAGATTGGCTTTTATATAACCGTCTTTGGCTTTATCCGTGACCCACCGACCATGTATTTTAAGCAATCGAACAGACACATTATCATTAGCAGCGGCTGTAACTCCGCCGCTACGTAAACTGTGTAAAGCATATTTAAAACTGTCAAGGCCAATTTCATTTAAAGAAGACAACAATATTTTCCTAGCTCTTGTATATGGCAGAGATTTGAGTTTATTTGAAACTTTGCATTTATTGAGGGATTTTACAAAATTTACATCTGTAAACATGTAATCATTGGAAGACTTATCCATCTCAGACATATCGATGTTTAACCAAAACACAGGGCACAAATCGTTTCCAGTTTTTTCGTATATCACCGAATTTCCTCTCCTGTAGATATCCGTTTTGCTTCTGGGAATATCAATTTCGATGTGAGCACTTTCCCAATTGGTATCACATAATAGAATATTTCATACCAGAAAAACACAATAAACACATCACAAAGGAACTTATCCTCGCATGGATTCAAGTTTGAAGAAAATTCATGAGTCCGACTTATACTGTAGATATACGCTTCCAGAACCGACGTTGATACCCTCTGTTGCACCAAACCTCCCACAAAAATAGCGACAGTAGACGCTGATGCAGGAAGATGCGTAAATGAATGCTTCGAACACCAGTCTCTGAATTTAGAGAAATATATTTCGTAGATCTTGTTCGTTGACTGAGATTTTGTATTTCTCACGATATGCTGCAAAGACTCCACTATGTAGCTAAAAGGAAAATCGACTTTAAACTTGTCAATATTTATCCATTGGCCTTGATAATTCTTCAATGTCTGAAATATATATTAACATGAAAGCACATTAAAATTTAAACCAAATTTGTACAGTAACCAATAATAGCCACGATATTATATCACACATATTTACAAGCAACTTTATCATCAAAATCATAAATTGGAGAGCAGTCCTCCATGATTAAAAATCAGTCATCAAAATACTAGTATATGATTTTCAGAACCAGCATGTTAGATTATAATCTTATATTAGTATTGCAATCATTCAAATCTAGGAGAACAGTCCTCCTTATTGGATAAAAGTCATCCAATCATTTCATTTCAGTATGCAAGCACATTGTACACTGGTTAACAGTCAACCTTTGTGTACTATTCTGTTCATATTTCACGATCAAAGCATGCAATTGAACATATAAATATAGTGTTCAACATTATAAATAGGAGAGCAGTCCTTCATGATTAAAAATATCAGTCATCAAAATACTAGTATATGATTTTCAGAACCAGCATGTTAGATTATAATCTCATATTAGTATTGCATTCATTCAAATCTAGGAGAGCAGTCCTCCTTATTGGATAACAGTCATCCAATCATTTCATTTCAGTATACATGCACATTGTACACTGGTTAACAGTCAATCTTTGTGTACTATTTTGTCCATATTTCACTATCAAAACATGCAAATGAACATATATAGTGTTAAAGTGACTTAATTACGAAACATCCAATCCCAGTGCTATAGCATTACTGATTAATTTGCAAATATCTTACTCCTTTTTGGATAACAGTCATCCAATTATTTCATGTAAGTATGCATGCACATTGTACACTGGTTAGCAGTCAACCTTTGTGTACTATTATGTCCATATTTCACTATCAAAACATGCAAATGAACATATAAATACATCCGTATAGTGTTAAATGACTTAATTACGAAGCATCCAATTGCGGTGCTATAAAATTACTAAATTTGTTAGCACAAATACGTTATTTTTATCAGAACATGAACTTTTTTTTTTTTAATACCCATATCTTTCACAAACCACAAGAACATTAATTGTTTTTTGTTTTTTTTCAAGGAAGACCAAAAAGCTGCTGAATTCCACTTTGGAACAATTAAGGCACCATATACACTGTAGAACCGTAATTTAATACATGTAAATGTTTTAGTGACCTCCCTATCAAATTAATAAATGGGAGGAACAATCCAAATCCTGTGACCAGTCGAAAGAAAATGCGTCGACTGCGCTTGTTCCATGGATCCTAAACAAAGAAAATTTATTTATTTATTTATTTATTTATATTTATTTAGTTATTTTTATTTTATTTTATTATTATTATTATTATTATTATTATTATTATTATTATTATTATTATTATTATTATTATTATTATTTTTAATTTGCAAAGATATCGCAAATAAAACGTCCCCAAACCTTATTGAAAAATGCAACAATATAATTGCTTATGCCCCAAACGACAAAGTTTGCTTCCACTTTTTGCTCTGGTAAAACCCAACCTACAGAAAAAGTGAATATAGTAAAAGCAAGAGATAATAAATCCGCATTCATTGTTCCGATCTGCGAAATTCTACATGTAACATCGTTTTGATTGTGTATATGTAATTTTACAAATTTTATTTTCTAAACAAAACCCCAAAATTTTCACGAACATTTCAACTGTTTTAAGTTCTCTAAAAGTTGAACTTCGAACTCTCTCTAGTTCGGCCCACATAAAATGCAAAACTTTCTTAGTCGAATCTAACATCACTCCACCCCCTTTGAAATCACGAAATCACTAGCATCAGTAAAAACAATGCGTTCCGTATGCGATACCACGGGGAAATAACCCTGGCGGGAATATATATAGGCTTTTAACAAAAGAACTCGAGTTCACACCTTAGAAGCAGTGAAATTTTTATATTTTCATCGAAACATGATGCATTAGCAATAAGCATTGGCAGTTTTTTTTTTTTGTTTTTTTTTTTTTATTATTATTATTATTATTATTATTATCTTGCTATACAAAACTCTCTTATTTATATCGCGGGATACCAATCAAAAAGACTTCTTAATTCTACTCAAAACCGAGCCATTCTAACTTTGCATAGAACTCTTACTTGTAGCATCAATAATAATAAACCGGCTTGCAACAAATGTTTTTGAATATTCTGTAAAAATAAAATACAGTTTTGTTTGATCGCAAACCCAGCTCTCGTCTAAATACATTAATAAAACTCCATATGCTTTAGCTCTCCAAAACAATACTAGTGGTCTAAATACTTTAGTAAAATATAACCAGCACTATTGAGACCGAAGGGTAGGACTGTGAATACGAAATAACGCTTTGGGCCATTGAAGTTCCAGATTAAATTTACATGATGATAAACACTTGTTAGATAGAATTTGATCATGAATAAACCTTTTGGCAAGATTGAGACCCTCTGAAGACCCCTCGAATTTGAAATTTCTCTTTAAAACGCATGCATTCAATTGTCTAAAATCAACAATCAACTTTTGATTTTTATTCAATGGAGCCGAAACGTTCAGTGGATTAACAAAATTGGCGGTTCAAATCATTCGATGGCTAACTCTTCTCATCAATTCTAAAATGTACGTTTCAATAACGGGGGAGGGGGCGCTCTGCTATATTGATTTTTTGTTAGACAAATATACAACTTTAGAATACATGTATGATATAAATTCTATACTTTAACCAAATTTGATAACATTTAAAATATTATTGTTTTGTTTTATAGCATTCTTATAATTCAAGAGATTTTTTTTTTTTTAAACAATCTTAAACTAAAACAATTGAATTTTCAGCAGACACTGTGAAAGTCAGATTTATAGTCTAACAAATGACTATTATACTCAACTTCATTCTGAACCTCGCAATCTCTCCTCGTTGAGCTGAAACTGTTGTTTAATAAACTGACAGCGTCAATGACATCAAAATCCTGTCCAGAATTGAAGCTTGTCCCTGTACGTTGTTTTTAAGGGAAATCTCTTTTAGAAGTTGAACTTGAAAATAAAACTCTGTAATCTAAACATACCAAAGACACAAAACAACCTGCGATTCTTTGTAACGAACGTCGCATTAATCGAACATTCCCTGATAAAAGTATTTATAGTGAGCGCTAAATCGCTCGTGCATGAAAAACCAGTTTCTTAAGATACGAAGTTTCACGGAGAATACCGAAGTAAAAACGTAAAGAAATAAATATAAGATGGAAGTTGATATTTCAATCCATGCCTGTCTGTCTGTGTGTGCGTGTGTGTGTCTAGGGTTTCTGGGTAAAAGTTGGACCCGCTTGATTAAACACACGTAAGTTATGTCTGCAGAAAAACAAAAGCATATCTGCTTCTAGAAAGATAAGGACAATTAAATTTTCAAATATATATACATTTATATATAAAGGTCTTACGCAAGGAAATAGCCAATCAAAATGAACTTACTCAATTACAGTTTTATATAGAGAGTGACGATTTATTTTTTTTTTTTCATTTTTGGCATCTCTTTTTATAAACCTACAGTATAGAAGTTGGACTCATGTACTAGGAATATCACATCTTGAGCAGAAGTATCCCACTGAATTAAAGGGAACTCTTTTTTAGGTGTGTATGTCGAAACTTCCTGGGTGGTGTGTAGGCTGCTTTCCAACATGTGATATCCACGTGTATGGTCGCTGATTCTGAATAGTTTCCTCCTTTTTGCATCAGGATAAAATGCCAACCATGATACGCAGACCTAAAGGGGAAAATTGAACCAAGAATAATTCCATGTGTTTCATTCAGTGTTGCATGGAATTGAATTGCCCATTCATCTGAGGAAAGCATACATTAGGTGTTTGACAATAATGTACATTTCTTGACGAAAGTTACACATACTAAAACGAAGATACAAAATTTCTTTGTAATATCATGTGAGATTTCCAATGTTAAAAACAATATATTTCCCAATCATTAGCTAAAATAATTGCAGGTATTTACTCTTGTTCAATCACTTTGTTTTCAATGATATTACAAGGAGAGAGTTGACAGAAAACATTTGAATTGGACAACCCCTTCTCTCAAGGTGAAATCAAAGGATTTAATTTTATCTTGTTCTTTAATGAGGCAACTCATTATAAAGGTAGTGTATTTCTCTAATTTTCGTGATGTAACTAACAAAGTTTACTGAAATGGACATTTTTATATCATAGAAAATGTGCATATATTCTTAGGATTTTTGGAAAGTTTTTAATATTCAATTTAAACAGGTTCAGGTATAAGGTTGTGTTCAAAACGTGGTGTGCTGAGAGGTGTCATGTGCCTCGGTAGCGCAGTAGGTAGCGCGTCAGTCTCATAATCACACAAGGGCCATCTGAAGGTCGTGAGTTCGATCCTCACCCGGGGCAATATTTTTAGTTCCCTATTTATTTTGTTCTTTAGTATCCCAATTAGCAAAACTTTCATTCTCAGTAGCATGTATAACTACAAGAAACTGAGGATGTTTGTTGGAGACCTCTGCTATCTCGTGAGAGGCAAAAAAAATGGAAAACCTCCGGCGGGACTCGAAACCGCAATCCCCGGCTTAGGAGGCCGGTGCCTTATCCATTGGGCCGCGGAGGCATTAGATGTCTTGATATAAAATGCATAGAAATAGCTAAAAAAAAACAACTAATAATACGTTTAACAAAAACCCAAACATAAGGAATCTTCAAAGGTCCACAGAAACTGTCCCTGATACCCAACTCTTTTCCAAAATGCACACTTTTCAACAAAAGACAAAAGGTGGTAGTTTCATATATGTAACTCTCTGCATTTTGACTTCTTGAAGGTGTTGTATAGCCAGTTTTGTGGGTGCTATGCAAATGAATAAAAGCATTTATAAGTGAGTATTTGAATATTGAAATAAGTAGACGGAGTATTCGCGTTCAAATGTCAGATTCGAAACTAACTGCAATCCCTTAGAGGATTGGCTTTACACTATAAAATTATAAGTTCAAGGTTTAGATAAATACAAATAATCAATGGAAGGTATTTTCTCGATTTTGTTCATTGTGTTATTTTTGTTGATCATTCGATTAAGGAAGAAGATTGTAATAATTCAAAATATCGTTAAAGACATATGTTAACAGAATATTTGTTTCAATTGACTTTTTTGAGTGGTTCAAATCGATCAGATTTCCATGTTGGCATACAGTCAAAAGAGATTTGTTTTTAATATATATTTACAGGTACTAGGCAAAAAAGATTTATTGTATTGGAGGATACAAAATGCAAGTCCGCGTAGCGCTTAGCTTCAACCATGAATTGAGGTTCGGCCATCCAATGAGATGAAGGCAAACCATGATACTAAACCACAATTTGACAAATCAGATAAAGGCAAACCAGAATTGCAAACCACAAATTATCGAATCAGAAGTTCGTTTTTTATTGGACTCCATTTGGTAAACAAAGATGCTCTTACAACGCACTTTGAAAAATTACAGACTTTGAAAAAAAATTTCAAAGTGCGTTAAATTTGGGACCAAATCAACGCACTTTGCAAAAATAAATTTTCTTTTCAAAGTGTGTTAATATAGACTATATTAACGCCCTTTGAAAAACTGTGTATGGCTTGGTCAATGCTCTTGCAAATCTTAGGTATGATGAATAGTTGAATCCTTTAATAACTTTTCGGTGATGCGGTCACTTAATTCAGGATGTGAAAGTGGGCGATTTTGATTTTCCATACTTTGAAAATTCTCTCTCTCTTAAATGTTTTACTGTACTTAATTAATCTTTTCCAATTTGCATGCATTTTGCGTAAACTAATTTATTCAAAGTTTTCAACGTCATACCGGTTATGTAAATACATATATTTGGGTGTAGCATAAGCATCGGTACCAGGAGGGGGGGGGTATATGTACACAATTCTTTTGCAAAGATATACATAATATAGGCATTGAAAATTGGGGCTTATCTTGGGGGTCCACTTTCAATTTGCTACCAACGGCTATGTACGATATCTGAGAAAAGAGACATTTGCAGAGAGACTATCAACTCGTCTTCTCCTTGTTCTTAATAAGGTTAAATGAGTACATTTAACCAAAAAGTTTTTCGATAGATGTAATTATTGCAATTTTATTCTCTCTATTACTAAAATCTAAGTTTAATTTTTTTGTTTGATACATATTTTTTCAAAGTGCGTTAAATGTCCCCTTGGTAAAAAATGTTTATGTACACTCTTAACGCACTTTTTTAACGAAAAAAATTTCAAAGGGCACTTTGAAAAAAAAAATTTCAAAGTGCATTGATTCTGTCCAAATTTTAACGCACTTTGAAAAAAAATTTCAAAGTGTGTTATATTTTCAAAGTGCGTTGCCACAATGCTGTCTTTTGCTGGGACTAATAGAATCAATATAATATAGCTCCATGATGGTTTCAAATTAGAAATCAAAAATCATGAACCTTATATTGTACATCTATCACACCTTCGCGTTAGATGCGTGTGCTTGCTGCTAGGGTGGACTATTGGTTAATGAAGATAAAGCCGCTTTACGATTTGCAGACCTTTATTACTCTATTTCATTTTCCAGTTCTTTTGAGAAAAAATTCTAAGAGTTATTCACTTTTCTGAACTTGTGACATGATATTAAGTATCTTCCAAAGAAAAATTTGTTTGTATCATCTGTCCTTAAATAAACATCATGGGAAAGTCAAGTATTTAAAGTTAAAAATACTTGAAGGACCGGGGGAATATAATAGAAGTCCTCGATTTGATTTTCATTATGATAAAAGAAAATCATTTATATACCTGCAGTGAAAATTTACAATTTATTCTTAAACTTTTTTTGAATAAGACTGTTCAAAAAAACATAATTACATGTCATGTGTATATATATTACTTGAGGCAGTCTGTTGATCAATATTAAATGGATAAAGTAAATAATCAAATAACAAAAATATTAATAGAAAAATTGGATTCAAATAATTATTTAATTACATGTTCTTCATTTGTTAGAAATCATGTTCAATTTATCTTACCGTAACATTACTGTAACAAACATTTTGACAGATCTAGATACGTGTATATTATTGTCACCATTCAACGTCAAGGTTTACTAATTCAGAACTGCGGTTAAAAAAACCTTGACATTGTGAGTATGTTGTTCTTTTTTCTCTTATAACACTGAAGTCAATACAACTGACCGTGTAATAGGGGAATGCCCATCAAAATATCTGGTCATTCCTATATATAGATACCATACCTACTAATGCCTTTACTACAAAAAGGCGGATCCATATTTACAAAATACTAATATATTTTCATATTTACATGTACACCAGTTCGATCTGATTCAACACTTTAAGACTAAACTTTTAAATATGGACAAATAGATGTAAATAGCGTATATCAACTTGTTGATCAAAACATATGGAACGATTTATAAAAATTAAAACTACCTGCTCAGAATATGATGAACGTTAATCATCTAATTATGTATCCCGTGATAGCTCAGTTGGTAGAGCGGAGGACTGTAGTGGCTATGTAAAACTGAAATCCTTAGGTCGGTGGTTCAAATCCGCCTCGCGGGATTACATTTTTTTTCTCGGATTTTAAGACTTTCCACCAATCATAAAAATATACGTGTCCATTCACTAATTTTTCATTTATTTACGTCTTATATGTATAAAAGGTGATATGGCAAGAAAGAGGATCAGTTTTGCTTGAATTTATTTTGTTCTTTCTTTTTAACGCTACCTTCCGTTAAAAATTAAGTGTCTTTCAGAAAATTTCCATATTTTTTAGCCAGTTGAATTGATTCTTCAAATATACACACCCAAAGAGAAAACACTTTTAAAGAAATCATCAAGAACCTCAGCATGCAGGAAAATATCTCTGAAAGTTCACGCAAGTTATTTTCCTCTTCCCTTCTTTTTTCCTTCTTTCGTCTCACCAACCGGCTCTTCTTCCCTGCATTAGTTAAAAGAAAAAGAATGATAATTTTTTAATTTATCCATCTTTCTGTCAATCTGTTCACTATACTATCTCGTAACTAAAATATTTTTAATTTACGAGTGCATTTCTATATCTTAAGCTTTATAAATTAAAAAAAAATCAAACAGAAACAAATCTGTTAATTTGTGTACATCTACTGCGTTTCTGATCCATGAAAGAAAATGAATAAATTGCAAATATGGATTCAAATGGATAAGCATGACATTGTGCAATTTACAGAATAAAAACTAGTATTTAATCCTTGCTGTACAGACTGTACTGACATGTACATCGTTCTTATTACCCCCTCCCCTTTCCTAATTACCTTTCCCACTGCGTCCATTTCACACAAACTCTTCAAAGTCGCCGGAGATACTTGATTACGTCACCGATGCACCTGGGCCGAGAGGTGTCGGCTGCTGCCTACAGAGAGGCGCTGACTGCAAGCGTGAGAAAAACAATGATTTTGGTCAACACTCGGTCACTCTGCAGCGACATCCGAGCGAAACAGGTCACAAGTTCTGTAGAAAATAGGAAAATTTTACACACAGAGAGAGGGGTAAGTTTTAAAAGATTAGCGTTAATTTCATGTATATATAATTTATTCAGATTTCGGATATGTAGTGCTCATAGCCATGTGAAATTTGCTTTGGTGTTGTTGGGGTTTTTTTTATCCGTGGATCGAAAACGTTCCTAAGTTTCAATACAACTGTACATGTCTAAGGTGTTATTAATTTTTTTGAAGGGAAATCTTCGTTGCATTTCATGTACATGCACTACTAAGTCAGAAACGTACTGACATTCCCATTTTTTACTGACAAACTTAGAAAATTACTGACAATGTGCTGTCTTTACTGAAAAACTTAGACAATTACTGACCTTTTTACTGCCGGTACTGATAAACTTAGAAAAGTGCTGACAATCTTAGTCGGTGCTGAAAAACTTAGACAATTACTGACCCGTTTACTGTCCTTGCTGAAAAACTTAGACAAGTGCTGACATTTACTGATAATTACTGTCCCTATTGTTCTCGCTCTCGGGGAGACTGCAGTGGTGTGAAATGGATTTTTTTTTATTTTAACATAGATTATCATTTCATTTATTTATTTTTTCATATATTTTTTAACTATGTCCAGATGATATCTTTGGAAAAAAAATGCTTCTTTGGTCTATTTATAGAAAATTGATTTGTAAAAAAAGAGAAGGGATAAAAAAAATTTCAAAACCTTCAAAAAGATAAGCAATTAAAAAAAGATAAAAATCTTCCTTTAGTAGTTAGATACCAGGTATGAAATTTTACAGAGGTCTTTTCCTTTTCATAATTAAACAATGTTATTGCATGACATGCATTTTATAAATATTTTCTTAATTAACGTTGACTCCCTGACTTTCTTTAATATTAAATTAAAGAAATAAACTGTAAGGTTAGATGTGTTTTATTCAATTTTGATTTAATTTATTCAAATTAGTTTGAATAATTTCAATAAACTCATAGCGCGCGGTGAGGCCGTGGGTGCCCCCTTTTGAGGAAAGGCGTTTTTTTTTTATAGTTTTCATATTATGTAAAATTTTAAATTATGTGGAGGCCGCCCATATTTGTTTTTGTGCAGTCAAACATACCCTAACATATTCTATCAATGGAAAGATCGCTGCATATCATTTCTTCCCCTGCACCCGGTTGCATCTTCATGGCATCGTAGAATTCATTGATTCAAGTTTATTTATACATTTAATTCATATTTTAATTTCAAATTAAAACTTACAGCAAAACCGGCCGTTAAATGTGATATTTTGAAGCCCTTTTTCAGCCCAGTTTTGGAAATGTATGTATACTTTTTAAAAGCAAGTTTTACTCTGAGCCATAAATAGTTTTAGGCCTGCTATCATCGAAGAGATCATAGAGTATTGATGGCTAAGATAACGAGGCACTGACTGTCCTTACGATTTTGATGTCAATTACCATCATTAACACCGGTGTGAAACGCACGAACCACAGATTGTTTACGGTACAAGATATGTAGGCGGGCTGTTACGTATAAGTGTTTGGAAGCAATTCGAAAAAGATGGACGTGAGGGGGCTGCAAAGTTAACACGTTGTCTAAAATTTTGTAATTCTTAAGTTTGACAAACTTATTCCTTGGACGTGCAATGTGATCCTAAATCAGACAAATACAGCGTCTGCATTTCGTTTAGGTCATACACATTGTCATACACGTACATGTACATACATGTCATGACTCTCCCGCCCTTAAAATTAATATCACCCCCGCCCAACCCCATCATATTTGCAATTTTTTTTCTGTATCTGAGATATTTCCGTACTTTCTTTGCGTCTTTTGTGGAACTTGTTTACTTAAATAAATAAAGAAATAAACGTAAATAAGATTTTATATTGGATCAAATTATTGACAATGACAAAAATCATATATTTTAGATTTCTCAAAAGTTGATATGTGCTTGTTTTAGAATTCGCTATCTGTGCTAAGATCGATAACTCTTGGATTTACTTGAATATTCCGACTTAATAACTTTCAATAGTATTGAAAATTTTAAAATACCCCCTAAAACTATGATATAAAGGATTATATTATGCGTAGTTATATCAAGTTTTACAGCGTCCTGTTTATGAAGCTTCCTTTAAAAAAATATCCTGATTTGGGGCTAAGATTAAATTTTTAACCTGTAGCCTAGAACTTGAGTAGAATGCTATGCCCATGGTTCATAACCATGATAACATCGACCAGCTTGAAACGTAACACGTACACGTTTGATAGGGCTTATATTCAGGTGATTTAAGGGCTTCCTAAATTATTATTACTTTCATAATATTGGCATATAATAAAATTTAACATTACGATACTAACTAAGAATCCTTGAAGTCTGTGGTAAAGACATTATTAGTTATCCAGGTTCAATCATGGGTTTTTTAAAAATCCTTTTACAGTGATCTAAGTCAATTTACTTTCCTTTATGAAATATGTTTTTCATACACCCTGAGGCCGAAGGCCGAAGGGTGTATTTTCTACTATTGCGGCAGATACACCCCGCGATTGTGCATTGCACAAGGGGGCGCAACCCCGAGTGTGATGTGAACCTGGATAACGAATTTATTTCCTTTGTACCCATAACAATGCTTTAGAGTGTGTCTCAACATATCGATTTGCTTCGTATTATAGAAAAACTATGCATTGTGACGTCACGTTTTATTTACACCCGGCTCAAGTCGGGTGCACGGATATTTACACCCGACTTTGTAACCAATCAAAGCTCGTGTTACAAGCTAGATAGGAAATAATTAAATTTATCACGTGGTTTCTCGCATATACAACTCTGTATTATCTAAATTCTACACCTTATGCATCATGTATAAAGAATTAGCTTGTTCAAGTTTTAAAGGTAGAGCGCTTTTGCATTTTAGTTTTCATGTGAGAGGTACCGGGGGTTTCTAGTAATATTTGGATTTTTAACCTGGATTCTCCAAATTTTTTTTTTCTATTTGGATTGAGCTTGTTTGATATATCAAAGGGTTCTACATTGTTACCTTTATAATTTTGCCATATAATTTTCGGTAAATAACTAAGAATCCTTGAAATCGTAACACCTATAATAATTTTTAAAAGTTAAACGTATTACGTATTTTTTATTTAATGAAAATTTCGGTGTAATTGATAGGTACGCGAACTCCTGTGGAATTATTTACCAATTTCCATTATTATTATTTTGTAATTACATACATTATATTTGTGGATGAATAGCTTTCCATTATTAAATGAATAATGAAAATTCCGTAAATCGATGAATATTCAGATATTCCTTGTTCGGAAGTTACATTATTATAATAAGCAAAATTATTTATAGGTTTTAAAAGTATGTTTATTTCATTAGCAAACTTATACTTAGTATGTAGATCTAACTAGAATCATATGTTATTTAATTATAAAATTATTTCAAAACACAAATGACCGTTAGTCTACAAGAGTAATCTGTCTTTGTATGTTCACATGTATAATTTGCGATGAAATCTTTTTTTTAGGTTAGATTTTAATGTAAAGACTATTTATTGTTAATTTTAGGGACGACACAAAAAGATTACATGAATCAACAATGTTTTTTTTTATTTCGATCCATGCTGACAATGTTGATATTTGCGACCATGCAGCATGTATCCACTGATTCGATATACTGTATGATAAATTCGAGTTGTGTTTCTAACATAGCTCTCAATAAAAAAATTACCAAATAAAATAGATATATGCATTTAGTGATTCATTGAAAAAAGTACATATAAAAATAGAGAGGGGACACGTACATGCCATGAACACTTTAGGTGTGTGGTATTTCAAAGTGCATGGTACTGATATATGATATAACCTGTTAACATTTACAGAAAGGCATATGCATGCGAATATCAATTCATGAAATCCTTGGACTTAAAACTAAATCGAAACCGAATGATTTTCTACAATTCCGAAATTGCATTGAAAATAAGACCACATGCGAAAATCATTAAAATAAAATAGAAAAACTTGTTGTCATATTTTTAAAAAATGTAACAGCCAAAATAAAATTGTTACGATTCCGGAGAAATATCGTTTTGTTAATTCATACTTTACCAAGTCGATATTGAATAGAACAAAGGGTTGAAAGATCATTGCAAAATCTATTTTTAAATACCACGTGCTCTCTTACAATATTATCTGATTTAAAATACCAATCATTCGATCTCCTTAAAATTAAAGTTATAATGTGTATAAGCCCGTGTAGCTCAGTCGGTAGAGCATCAGACTTTTAATCTGAGGGTCTAGGGTTCGAGTCCCTACATGGGCGAATGTTTTTTCACCTTTTTAAGAGGAAAATGTTTTTTTTTTTCTGTCAAATATGTAACAACTGATTTTTTTTTCTCTAAATGTTCCTACTCCCTGAAATCATTCTTTTCTATTCGATCAAGCGGCTGATTAAAAAGACAACACTATTGTTTGATTGGCTAGGCCGTTACTATTTATCACAAGGATGTGTCTTTCTGAAGATATGTAAATTGCCTCCTTATTTGTATTCATGTACTATTGTTCGTTTTCAAAATAATGTGATGCTTAATTTTCATTTGATATATACTTGTAGAGTTTATCTTGTTGATTAAATGTTACATGTATCATGTAATAGCAAATAAAAGTTATTAATGTATGGTCAATGCTTAAACATTGTGCATTAATTAAATGCATGTTACTTGTATCCACAAACCTTGTGATGTGCTACATTTTTATTTGCCATCAATCTACATGTAGTGTGCAATTTACGCCCGGGGAAAAATTACTATTCATATTTTAAAATTTTTTATTATTTGACCCCTCCTTTCAGCGATTTATCTTGTATTTCTTTGCTGATTGAATGTTTTGTACGCCTATATTTATTTTAAAAAACTTAAAAAAAAAATTTTTGAAAATAGGGTATGATTTTTAAATATTATGTAGATGTATGTTCGTCATGTGACCAAATTCCATAAAGGCTTCAATTTCTGATTTTTATGATAGACTTTTTTTTCATTCACCAAACTATATTTCCATGTCGGCAAATGTTAAAAAATAATGACTTTTTACATATATTTATAGACATTTTTCCCCCAAAAATTCCAACAATATATTTCAACACATTTGAAAATGTCGATCTTTTTATGATGTCACTGTGAAATTACATTGATTAACTAATTTCAAAACAAATTTTAAGTTAATGATCATGAATCGAACCTTTTTATACTCTAGCTTAAAATGCATTGGTTATAAAGCTGTAAAATTAGTCAAAACATTGCCAAATGTAAATATTACAATATAGAATTGAATTACAGCCTGGTAAATGTGCTACATTAAAAGTTTAAATCTATAAACTTATCTATAACTAATAGAAAAAAATGAAACTTTAGATTTTAACTTTTAATGTATCAATTACTTTTGAAGTCGATAATTATTAAAAGAAATTAGTTTGAAGTTAAGAATATAAAAGTAAAGCAAGTTTAGTCTTATATTTACCATCTGGATGTATATACAATGAATTAATAAAGAAACATTGATTAAAAATAAAAGAAGAAAAAATACAGTACCTGTGTTTGCTTTGTTTCTGTAAAAATATATTATTAATGTGAAGTTATCATCAAAAAGGTCTGCAGCAGGACTATTTCATCTTCATGGATCAGAGGTTTTCAAGATTTACCTTTATTATAATTTCATGTTACTTTAAAATATTGTATATGTTATTTTATAAAAAGTTTCATTTTCTCCTCCATTGAAACATACCCTAAAAGGGCGCTAAGTTTTGAATACTGGCAGTACTTTATGATGTCTAATCAATTAACAAAAATTATTTTCTTGGAAATGAGCCATAGGTCTTTCGGGGAACTTAAAATTAATTTTCTTAATATGGAAATGCTGAAAATGACCGGCAGAAATTGAAAAGGTCAGTACTTCTTTATCCTCGTTCCTCTGTTTTGACCCAAAGACAAGTTAAAAGGAGGTTTTGAAACAAAGGAATTCGGAGAATATTTGATTAAGGAAACGTTTTGACAAGACAAAAGAGTGACTCAGCCATTTCTAGATTTAAGGTCAGTTTTTGACCAGTTCATAGCAACTGTCTTCTAACGATCTTCTCCTTGTTTTATGTTTTGCATACAAATAAGATTTTAAATTTGTCGATTTCATTTTATGATTAAAAAAATAAAGATTTTTGTTTATTAATTTCCCTTTAAATGTACTTAAAAATGTGTATCAAATACAAATTGTATCTTTTTTATTTATAAAAAGATGTCCAATTTGATTCTACAAGTAAATGTTTATTTACTATTTTAAAAATTCTTGTTTTTATCTATTTAAAGGGAATTTGGAAATCTTACAAACATTTTCCATTAGAGGAATCGCTAGTGTTTTCAGAGAAGGTACCTTTATGTTTCAATTTCATGTTTTCTTTGATGGAATTAATATTTTATTGATGGAATTATTTTATAAAAAGTTTCATTTTCTCCTGCATGAATAAACGGAACTGACACCTAAAATAGGTAACTAAAAGAATTTTATACCAAACCTTTTTGTACTCTTTCCGAGATTTTCCAACATTAATTTGTAAATGTTTTTATGTGTAAATTCTTATAATTTTTTGTCCTAAATCATGAATTCCTTAATAATTACTGAATCAATTAGGATGAATCTTTTATATCATGGTATTTTATGCTTTGTTAAAAATTTAAAATATTGTGTACTAATTCTTTATATGTTAAAACTGAGTTTCACATTATTAGATTCAAACAACCAATCGCAAAGATGCAAGCATTGCACCATTTGAATGCATTAATATTAATCTCTCTCTGTCTCTCTCTCTCTCTCTCTCTCAGCTTGCTTAAAATTAACGTTTTGAATTTTGAATATCAGTAAAGATACTGATATTTTTTCTGAATCTTTTAATTGCAAAAAGTAACATTTCTAAACTTCTAAACTATACAGACCTGTGGCGGATCCTCGAATCTTCAAAAGGAGGGAATAGTTTGCGATCAGGATAAGGGCCGACAGTCACACCATAAAATAAATTTAGTAAATCTTAGATATGTATTTTGGACACGAAAGAGGGCCCTGGCCCCCTTTAAACCCGCCAGTGCGGACAAAATTGCATCGGGGTTATCTGAGGTCGGGGACTGCAGGGAAACTCAGATGGGAGGAAAATAACTCAGGCGATCCTGTGGAGAGATTAATTTTATACAATTTCTGTCATTATGAATCATAACCTTATTGATCTTGATCAAGGGAAACGCCATCAATTAGTTCACTTTTCCTCACTTAATTGGTTTTTGTATTTTATTTGGTACAAACATTTTCCCACTGAAAACACAGTGGTTATTTGGTTGTAGCCAGCTCTCTTGAAATGCTTTGCAATTGAGTAAATCGATCATTTTATTAACGATGAATTGTGCTTTAATGATAGGGTGTGATTTCTATCAAGAGGAATGCTCTTAAAAATGCAATAGTCCTTCAAATAAAACAACACGTAAAAAGGCTTCAGAAATGGATGTTTTCCGGTAAACTATTGCGTTTTAAGGATGTCCATTTAACGGCATTTCTTTCACTTCGATATTAATTTTTTTGTAGAAAGAATTCATATTCTTTTATTAAAATGATAGTAGATTGATTTTAAATTACTTGATATTAAATGTGTTTTTGAATTGATCTATTTCAGATTACTTTTGGTTATGGTATAAAGCAGAAAGTACATGTATATCGTGGGCATTTGACTGGCAAAATTAAGCAAAATTTTGACATTCATAAATAAGAAATGTTGGTGTCCATAAATATTGCTTTTTATAAGTATACAAAGTCAGGGAAATCAGGTTCGGTGTAACAAATCAGGTTCGGTGTAACATATGTTTAGTTCATACTAACTTGCAATTATATTTGAACACATACATGTAATAAGTACAGCCAAGGAAAATTTGAAATAATGAATAGGGGTCTAATATTGGATGAACTTAAATATGTTCAAAACAATTATTTAAATATAGGGAGAAGTTGCTCAAAAGATATTGAAATTAAAGTAGAAACATGATTTTTTTTTATTGGGTGGGGATGAAGATGAGAAAAAATAAATGTTAGAAAGTGGATTTTGTTAGCACTTATTGAATAAGTGTACGGCTATATTGATATGCACGGAAGTAAAATCAAGAATTTGGAAAAAAAAAATGGGGGGGGGGGTGTATCTATACCCGGTTTATATATATTTCTGTAAGTAGTTTCGATATGTCTGTTTGTTTGTTTTTTTTTTTGTTTCTTTTTGTTTTTGTTTTTTTTTTTTTTTTTTTTTTTTTTTTTGTCTTCTTTTCCTTGTAAAAGTGGCAAAATGATTGTAAACACAATTCTTAGGTATATTATAAGAAACAAAGAAGTTCAAACCGAATTGTAATTTTATATGCAATCTCAATTAGTACTATTACTGCTTTTTTCATCCCGTAAGATTTTGTTGGGATACTAGTATTAAATGAGATAAAAAATCTGCCATAACATCTTTAGATATTAGTATGGGAGAATTTTGTAAGGGTCTACATCGTATGGAAGTTCAGATTGACATATGGCCACATATAAAATCCCATCAAAGCTGCAGGAAAACTTGGATTGATGTCTATTGTCTAACAAAAAGGGTTGTTGAAAGTTTGAACTGGAATTTCTAAGCGACCAATTTTTTTCAAAATTGTAATACAATCTCAGGCACTGGTTCAATTCGTGTGAAAGACGAATTTGACGAAATTTTCTTCTTTGTTCATTTACTAGTATTTTTTTTTTATTGAGAAACCCCATTCTAGAAGCTGGTATTTACAAATGTACATTAAAACCTGTACAATGTTGAAATACAAATATCCAATTTTAAAAGGAAAATAGTTACTTGAAGATCTTTTAAAAACTTTCATGAATTTGATTTTAAAAAATTATTGTGTTTTTTTAACTGTATGGAATTTCTAGTATTTTTATTTTCATCTCTCAACTGAGCAATAACAAGCTAATTCAGAGAATTTGTGTCCCCCGCTTAGGGAAAAAGTAAACCATGCGCAGTTCGTGGAGGGGGGGGGGTGTCAGATCCCCCTGACTTAAGTTGTAAATAATTAAATTTGTAGAATTATTATATGTATACAAATAAAATACATGTATGTCAATATGCATATAAAGATTTGATTGCTTATTCTTTATTACGTGTATAGAAGATTCTTTTTATACGGAATATTTATCACACTGTAATAATGATTTTATAACCTCATAAATTTTTCATTTCACATGCTGAATACTATCATTTAGTTTAAAAAAAAGTATTTAAAAAAAAAAAAAAAAGCAGAAACCGAGATTCGATCCCGGAACGTCTCACACTCGAAGCGAGTGACATGACCACTGGACCACGGAATCGCTTAACACGATGAGAAGTATATGCAGAACTGAAGTCACATATATGTATATATTCATGTTTTCATGTTCGGTATTCTCAAAATTTTACACAATCCATGGTGTTTGATTTATTTAGCCTACATTAAACAGTTCTAATAGATGTAATAAGAACATAAAGTCCGCCGAGAACCTGTTTTATACGCAATAACTCTCCTCATGCCCCTGCGCTAAAAATAGCGACATGTAATACTATAAATACTAATAAAACAACGGGGCGGGGCACTTTGAGAGGGGCGAGAGACGTCCTAGGGAGTTTTGGTATAAAATTACATTGCATAAGCTCAAAATCTTCTTGAAATATCGCCCGGAAATGATAGTATTACACACAGACAGAATGTATAAATTTACGACCTTGAACTTTAACCTTTTGACCTTAAAATCAATAGGGGTCTTCCTTAGGCCACAGGGAGTTGTTATATAAAATTTCATTGCAATAGCTCAAATGGTTCTAGAGATATCGTGTGGAAACGAAAGTGTTTTAACAAACAGAATTTGCTTATTTATGACCTTGAACTTTGACCTTTTGACCTCAAAATCAATAGGGGTCTTCTTTAGTCCATAGGGAGTTGCTATGCTAAATTTCATTACAAAAGCTCAAAGGGTTCTCGAGATATCGTGTGGAAACGAAAGCGTTACAGACAGACAGAAAGACGGACGGACGGACGGACGGACAGACGGACGGACGGACAAACCCAAATTAATATCCCCCACTTTTCAAGCGGGGGACAAAAATAAAGGATATTCATTGATAAACTTTGTTTTGTTTAATGGGGTATATTGGTAACCCTTTGTTATCATGTTATTAGGTGCAGTACTAAGCAAAAAGGTTAAAACTCGCTCAGTCCTTATGAATAGATGAAAAACGGAAGCTGTTACGGCAAAACAGCACTATAGGTGTATACGTACGTACGAACAAAGCCATCCTCTGAATAGTTGATAAATGATGTACAAATTTTCATCTGCCCACAACATTGAACTAGTTAACGCTATTCAATCTTTTCTATATCTACAGCAGCCTGTGTACCGAAAAAATTAATTATGTATAAGAGAAACAGTGATGAGAAAAGATGCACAAAAAACACCTTGCAGGAGCAATTTGCAACCTGCATACAGCATAAACTAGAAAGTAGGTGTAAGAGAAGAGCACGAAAACTGGATGAAAATAGAACAGCCGTTTTTATTCTGCATTATTGTGTATGCAGTGACGTCTATCCTCCCCCTACCACTGTTTGTCGGGGATAATTAAGATGGAGACCCCAAAACACTGCTTGTGCATGAAATTACGTCACAGAAAGAGGTGAACAAAATGCTCCTATCCTTGACGTGAGGCGAAGGGTTTTTTACATGTATCACAATTTCCCTATATGGGAATAAGCTCTATGTATCGTTTCAAACTTTAAAATTTTGTGTTGTTGCTCATGTTTTGACTAATTTTTAACTCTTCAAATTAATTACTTATATACATGTACATGTATGACGGCAAAATTGGTAATTTTTGATAAGTAGTCAAAATCTTGCCCCGGTATTATTATAGAACTATTATATCAATCCCAAAGGAAAATGTACTATATCTAGTCGTAAATTTGATGGTACTGGTTACCCCATTTTTTATGTATCCTTGTTTCTATTCACTCTCTGTCATTTTTAGGTCACCTGAGTAAACTCAGGTGACCTATTGCTATCTGTTTTCGTCCGTCGTCGTGCGTCGTTTGTCGTGCGTTAACATTTGAACATTTTCAGCTTCTTCTCTGCAACCACTGAACCAATTTCAACCAAATTTGGCACAAAGCATCTATGGGTCCCAACAAAAATTGTGAATTTCATGATCCCTGCCCCCCTGGGGCCTGAGGGGTGGGGCCAAAACCACTAAAATTAATGCAATCTTAAAAATCTTCTTCTTTACTCCTGGACATCAAGCAGTCAAACTGTTTGCATGATTGTAATTCAGCAATGAGTCCTCTACCAAAATTGTATATATTCATGGCCCTGGGGTCAGGGGTTCTAGTGCTAGGGTGGGGCTAAATAAGAAGTTAGTGAAAATACATGAATTCTTTGAAAATCTTCTTCTCTGCTCCTGGGTATTAAATAAACTAATTAAGTACATAGTGATGATAAGCAAGAGTGCCTCTACCAAAATTGTGAATTTTATGGCCCCAGGGTCAGGGGTTCTTGTTTTAGGGTGGGGCTCTAATGATTATATAGTGAAATGCATGAATTCTTTGAACATCTTATCCTTTGCTTCTGGTTAATATACTAAAATATAAATGATCTAATTACATATTTAAGGCCAGGATTTATTTTATTTTCTGTTTTACAAACCCTCCGCTCAAGGTTTTTAATTTTCAGAAAAAAATAAAACAATTTTTTTCTTTGATGTCAAATTTGAGAGGTCATGGGCTGTGAGATTTCAAATTTACGAAATCGCACTTCCGGTTTTACGATGAAACGGTGGGTAAATATAGCTAGATCTGAGAAGATATCTTGGTTTAGTGTAAAATTCATCGATAAGAGTGCCATTCAAAACGTTTCACCCGTTCAAAGGACAAATAAAATGCTGACGACTTTGTTGCACAATGACATGCTGGTGAGATAATTATGTATTCGTTTCAAAAGTAACTGTAAATTATTTTCCTCCCCCAGGTTGTAAACTGCCTGTGGTAGCTATTGCATATTGCCAGGGACATTGTTTAGGTCTCTGTTATAGCTTACAGTCTAAGCACCATTCTTCAGAAAAGGGTTGCTTATGCATCAGATGTAATGAATAAAACTATGGGAGAAGTGAAGTCCATTTGAGGAAGAAATAAACAATAACCTGAAGAAATAAAAAAAAAAATTCAACTATTAAAAGGCAAGAATATACAAATATATACAGGCATGTAGTATCATTTGTATCAGCCAGAAAAATTATTTTACACTTAATTGAAAAAATGTTGACCCTACTTTTTTACACCCTGTCTGTTTTATGATAGGAATTATAATTTTAGGCATCAAGTAAATTTTAGAACAATGTCTACACATTCACCTAACACATATTAAAAAAAATGAAGATATATTGAAAGACTTTTAAAGCAACATCACAAAATTTATATAACTGGCCCAAACTGACAGATGATGAAATAAGCAATTAAATGTTCTACTTTCCTATTTGTAAGCATTATGTGTCCAGTGGTAAGGAGCCTATTAGGATAGCATAAAAAAAGAATGTACAAATGTTAATAATTGATTTATCAAAAAAAAAAATTTTATTTCCTTCTCCTTCGGGACTTTTTTATTCTCATGTTCATAACTATACCTAAACATAAAAAAAAAATGCTGGCCTTATAATGAAGAAAGGGGCCTCTTTCAAAATAGATAATTTCAGGGCCGCTGGGTCAGGGGTACCAGGGGGGTACTTTGACTAATAAAATAAATTAATGCTTTGAAATCTGCCCTTTGATAAGTGTGTGTGTGTTTCAAAATTTGTGAATTTCATGGCTTTTGGCTTAAAATACATGGAAAGTTGTTACATGATACTCAGGTGACCTATAAGGCCCGTGGGCCTCTTGTTCTATTTGACATTGTACAGTCATGTCATGCAACTCGAAGACTTGTACTAATATTTCGACTTGATGATTGATTGATTGATTATTGTATATTGTTTAACGTCCCTCTCGAGAATTTTTCACTCATATGGAGACGCCACCACTTTCCGGTGGAGAGCTGCAGATTTTGTCCTATACTTGGCACTTAGGGCCATTGAGCAGGATGGGATCTTTTTCGTGCCAGCACCTACTGCGACACGGGACCTCGGTTTATACGGTCTCATCCGAAATAAGTCTCCACGTCCCACAGTGGGATTCGAACCCGCGACGTAAGGATTGACTCCTTAATTCGCGACTCTAGAGCAGACGCTCTAACCACTGCGCCACGCGGGCGACTTGGACTTGATGACATTGTACATGTATATATGCGACCCTTTCACAAATATTTGGACTTTAATTAATAATTAAATTTTAGTGAACAAAGACAAAGTGAAGTAACTAATGTAGTGTGCCCCAATAATAATACGCGTACGTCCAAATTAATTTCTTTCTTTGATATTGTTTTGGTCATGTTTGACAATTTTTTTCATTAATGAAATTTTGTGATTAAAATTTTTTTTATTAACATATATATTAATGAAGCAGATAATGACAGGAAGTTTTGAAGACGTGCAGAGTTAAAACTCCTTCAGCTTCAAAGAAATTTTATTTTGCAATAAAGAGTTCATTTTCCCACTCAAAATTAATAGAAGACGACCAAGGGTATATTTGTAGTTAAAAAATTGAAAAAGTAGATCATATATTATGCTGAATCGTAAGAATATGTTCTCATATTTTGACTATTTATTTCAAAGCAAATTACCAATGAATATTATATATTCAGTGAAAAAGATTGTATAGAGAATAAATGTTTTGTTGTTGGATGTAGAATTTCTTCCAGTCTAGTATTCTTTAAAAATTACTTTTATCTCCAGATGATTTGCGAATGCATGGCACAATAGAGAATGTCAAAATATGTTTCTCAAGAAAGAAAAAAATCTATAAGTATTAAACTTCTACAAAATATGGTATTTTCTGTATATCGCATTTTCTTTGATTTTGCCTTTGCTTTTGTCTTTTTATAGTACTAACACAAATTCTAAAGATATGACTGTCATAGTTTAGATGTCATGGACTATGATTGTCAAAGTTGAAATATCATGGACCGTGACTGTCAAAGTTGAGAGGTCATGGGCTGTGACTATATCATATATAGTTGAGATGTCATGGTCTGTGGCTGTCACGGTTGAGAGGTCATGGGCTGTGACTATATTATAGTTGAGATGTCATGGACTGTGGCTGTCACGGTTGAGAGGTCATGGGCTGTGACTATATTATAGTTGAAATGTCATGGACTGTGGCTGTCACGGTTGAGATGTCATGGTCTGTGGCTGTCATGGTTGAGATGTCATGGGCTGTGACTGTCAAAGTTGAGATGTCATGAGCTAAGACTGTCAAAGCTGAGATGACATGGTCTATGACTTTCTTGAGTGAGCAGTTGAGATTTTATGGATTAGCAATTGTAAGATTGAAAAAAAATCGTTAGCATTATTTCAACAATTTGGAGAAACTTTGGCAGTTTTAGTCAGCATATCATGCTAAATTACATGTATTTACTATCTCTCTATCATATAAACAGACCTTAGAACTTTTTTACAACACACTTTCTGTAGGGAAGACGGGAAAATTCGAGTCTTGACGCTTAACTGATATTCTATCCCACTGTGAAAAAAAATCATTTTTATTCATTAGATAAATTTTAGTAGTTCACCTTTGAAAATATAGTAAACCTTATATAATTGTACTTTCTTTGTGGCATGATCTTTTTTCTTTCAAAATTAAGTTTTCAGGATCAGTCACAGCAATACAGAAACTTATTTTTTCACAAATTTCCCTTCAAAGTATATATACTGGAAAAAAAGACTTGAAGGAAAAAGTAAACAAATCCAATATCAAATGCATGTATTACAACAATCCAGTATATTTTTTAAATCGGGTGCTTTCCCTTTGTGTGTGTGTGTGTGTGTGTGTGTGTGTGTGTGTGTGTGTGTGTGTGTGTGTGTGTGTGTGTGTGTGTGTGTGTGTGTGTGTGTGGGGGGGGAGGGGGGTGGTAGGGGTGGAGGTGAGGAGGGGGGTGTAAAATACATACTATTTATAGGTAAACATCACCTATATACATGTACATTTACTTCCTGGTGCCCGTTGTTTCAACTTTTACGTGGGTAATTCCTTAATGACTATATTTATATTATAATAATGATTGTACCAATATTAAAGGGGATACATGATAACTGCATGACTGCAGATGTTTGTCTTGACATTTTGGTAAATTAAGAATTGTAATTTCCCAATTAGGATTGAGATAATATTATCGAAATAAGTTAACTTTTCTTGCACATGCTCAAAAACAATGGACAATACATGTACATGATCAGATAAACCTCAAATAAAGTTACTTTAATTTGAAATGACGTCTCGTGAAATTTTACAATTTTACTCGTTCATTCTTGTAAAAACAAGAAGTAAAGTTAACATTGTTTAGAATGGAGTCAAAGCTACTTGTAACTGAATCTAACAAATTTGACTACATATTTAGTCTTTAGAACGACATAGGTGGATCAAGGAATTTACACATTTCAAATCAAATATTATCTGACAATCAATTGTAATATAATGCATGAAGTATACATTAACTGACGTCCGTAGCTATTTTATCAATACTCGGGTCTAAAGTCCCTCAATTAAGATAGAAAATTTTCTAAGAAATTATTTGTAAAAAATTCAAAAATTCGTCTTATTCGGTGTTACCGATTAAGCCATTTACACGAGTGTATACTTTTTGGGGGGTTTAGGGTTTATTTTCAAGGTAGATAACTGCATCTGGGCTATCTGACGCTCTTATTGTTGTGATTTCTACATGAAATGATTCAATGAAAGACAACAAGCGCCTGTTTGATTCGGAACGGAAAGCAAAAGTGCAGCAAATATCCGAACTGGTAGAATGTGTTTCTTGGCAACTGAGAAAAATGCTTGTAAACAGGGTTGTTAAATCTGTGGAATTCTGAGTGAATGTGAAATAAGTATTACTAATATAAATCTTGTTAGTGGAATACTTATGGAGAATTTTAAGAAAATAAATATTTTGGCAAGGACATGGAATTTTATAATTTTATAACCATAGTAACTTTGTTTAGTTTAAGTTTTAAGCATAAAAGAGATTTTAAATATGAATTTAAACAGGCGTCACTTTTTCATATAACTTTTGGTTGTTCTATACCTGTAAGCTTAAGTCTCAATATACGTCAAGAAAATTTAATGTTTATAGGTTATTTAAATTTTATTCCTTAAAAATGTTTTACAACTTAATTTCACATCCCGGAGACGGAGTATCTTGTTCCATTTTGGGAGAAAAGAACGTAAAATTTATAGAAAGTTTTTATATTTTCAACCTTCTCAGATTTCAGATTCCTTCAGAATTTGACAGATTTTAACAGCCCTATTTACAAACATTTTTCTCATTCATAGGTGTGTATATATCTTCATTCAGATTTTATTCGCATCGTAAAACCTTATCTCCGCAGCAAATATCCGAACTGATAGAACGTGTTTCTTGGCAACTGACCGTTGAATTATTGCCTGTTTCCATTGATGAGCATAACTTGGTCATAGATTGCTAACCCAAGCCAACATTTTTCCATTCACATCCATCGGATCTTTACCATCGACATCTATGAAACATCGCCGTGACGACATGTTCGTCTTTGATTACAAATGATGAAAGTATCTACTCAATAACTGCCGACAAAACAAAATGAGTAGCTGAGTTAATATTTGGAACTGAACTAAAACTAATTTTACCCTTCAGAATTTTTTTTATTACTTTTAAAGTTCTTGTTTTTCCAATTACAGTTGTACATTATAAGGAAGGGGGTATAAAATGCGATTCTTGTGCGTGCTACGATTTTCATGTTTCTTTTTACAGTAGAATGAAAGAGAGCGATGTTAAGGATATACGATCCTCAGCCAGGAAGGATAACTCTTTAATTTATAATTTAATTCAAAAAGTATTGAAATAAGGCTTGAAATTGAATTTTTTTCATGCAACAATTTTCATTTTATAAGGCTTTTAATACTGGAATTAAATGTTTTATTGTTAAATATAATAAAACAATTACAAAGAAATTGTCTACATATGATTCAATGCTCTTTAAAGTTTTAACAAACGTTATTTAAAAAGTTGACATTTGTACCTCATAAAATGAAGTAAAACTTGCATATTTAAAAAAAATCAGTTTTCTTTAAAATCAGCCTTAGTTACTAATGTTTATATGCATGATTTGAAATTAGAAGTGATTTACAGTGTTTTCTTTGAGAGGAAACACTTCATACACTATGTATTATGAAACAAAAGAAGTAAGAAGGAGAGAGTAAAGTCCAAATAATTGTAAAATTCATGCAATTTTCTTTAAAAGCCTGGATACCTATGATTTTTATTCCTAAAATGTATTTCTTGATCAATTATCAATTAAATAATATGAAGTAGGTAGTTCAAATCGCATTTCTTGAAAAATAATTTGAGATTTACTAATTTTCCCTATATAATATGATTAAATTTAAAGACGAATTTTCAAGAAGCACCGTGGGTAAATACATTTTAATATGAGAATTTAGAGACATCTTTGTAAGTATTTTCAATTACTCAGTGCCTGATTTTCAAAACCTGAGGATCGGATAACCTTAAATATGAAAATTTATGAAATGAATTGACACGTTTTTCTCAAGCAACATTCTCAAACTGTTGAATCATCCAATCAAAGTTGAGCTTGTTAACATTTTTCGATACCCTGTTAATTTCTACATTGTTAATTATGATTGAGCTCAATAATAATTAATTTTTTTAAATATCAATACTGAGAAAGTCTAAAAACTCGTCTAAACAAAATATCTTTGAAATTACTAAACGAAGTTAATTTTGCAAATGTTTCGGAAAAGAATTTCTTTTATGCTCCCTTTTTATTTTTTAAAAACCTTTTTTCGTATGACCTATCAGTTCAAAAACGCATGCTAATAGGTACGCGATTAAAAGAATATTGTTAAAAAGTATTTGCTGACGAATGTCGCTTAAATGTAGTCTCATGGGTTGAGAATTTGACCTCAATTTGGACTGCGTCACGACAAAATGTGTATTGAATTTAACAACAAGCAAAGATAAAAGTATAACAAATCACCATGGCCGAATTTCCAGGGCAAACAAACGTTTCGACATCTTGCTCAAAAACAAGCATCTCGTGTACGGATCACACAAAAATAGAACCGACAGCCTCACACGCGGCCTTCCCGGGGTTGTTCTATTTCGGGAACTATTTTTTGTATATATACATATATTTCCCATATGTTGTGATGAGTCTTGTGCCTGTCTGCTTCACTTCGCGGATGATTGCATGATGGGGGAATGCTTGATAAGCCGTGCTTAGTGGTCGTCTGCTCTGAAATCAACAAGGTCAGGCTTCCGCATACAGCCGCTGGACGTCATAAACTTCCACATCAACAATGCGCGAGTGTCCAGTTTTGGTCAAAGCGAGGCTCATCGTTGCATTCCGATGTTTTGTTGTCACTGTTCAAAATGTTGTTTTGCCTCTCTATTGTTGATGCCAATTGCAGATGTTGTTGAGGATTTCTTGATTTTCATCGGACATGTCAAAGGCATTCCAATCTTCTATTTCTGTTCGTCAGTTAGAAACGGTCGGCCCGTGACTTCAGTGTGTCTCAAACAAACAAACCAAAAACAAACAAAACGAAAAAAAAGAGCGTAAATAAAATTACATGAAATTAATTAATGAAAGTTTTCACCTTTATTATACCTTTACAAACCAGCTGGTGCGAAACATTCTTGCAATTAGTCACGCTATAAAAAATTCCTTATTAGTCATGGTGTGAAATTAATTTATTAACACTTTCAACCAAATAACATGGCAACGACGGCAATATTGTAGAATAGTTGAGAGTGTAAATTATGCATAAGAACAAAGAATAATGATTTCCTTCGCGTGTTTTGCGTGATTTTTCACCGTTTCTACTCTTCGGGGAGCATTGAAAAACACGCTAATTTTAAATAAAATTAGCTCCGCTTGCAGTCGGCATCAATATAACTTTAAATATTTGATGCAATTTCAAAGTGATAACTTTTCTCCTGGAAAAAAATTTAGAAGCTTAAAATTCAAATTAAGCAAGTGATTTATTAAACCTATCGGCAAATAACAATCTCAATTTGTATTTCTGAAGGCAATATGCAATTACACTAAAATATTTATTTACAGTGGATGTTTTATTTTATTTTGAAATTTCATTCATGGGCTATTTCAAACATTCTATATGCAGCATTCCTGTCGTATAGCTCTCTACTGATACATTCTGTGAGAGTAAATACCATTTCCGTGTATCATCCCGAAAACTATAATTGAACATTCCCCCTTAATGTTTGTATGCTATAATTGCACATTCTATAAAAAAATATCATATTATAATTATGAAACCCCATAACAAAATCCCATTTTTCGGTCATTTCTAATGTTTGATCTGCAAAGGGAAAAAAATCAAAAGTAAATAAATCGCGCAGCAGTGAGGCAAAATAAGATAAAAACTTCATTAATCGGTGTAACCCGAAGCTTCGTTCACGGTTAAGGTCAACGTTCGAACTGAAGTTGTAAACAAACGAATCATTGGCTTCTACAAGACTCCAATTGTCTTCTGAGGAAAAAAAATCTTTGAATTCACGCAGAGATTGCACATTTTTCAACAAAAGAAATAAATTATTAGATGATTCATGTAGACATGATTAAATAATTATCAAATTGCAAACTTTTTTGTCTACGAACCTACCAATGAATTTGGCTATATTAAGCATTCGTCTACTCGAATGAAATTACAAGGTACAAATTATCAATTCACCTTACTTATCGCGTTTGTTTATTTTTGTTTGAAAAGCAATTTCTGTTAAAAATATATCCCAATAATCTACATTTGATACTTCGATTATCATTTGCGTAAGCAACTGATTTCTTACAGAATTAGACTGTTAATAATTATGAGGTTATTATCACTTTTTTTTCACTCAGAACTGTTATATAGGCTAAACTTCGTACATTTATGTAGCACAGACGTCTCTGTATTCAAGTGAAAAATTCTGGAATGGGACTTTAAACAACATATAGAAATAAATCAATCAATCAGTTAGCGTAAATGAAAAAAAGTGAATTTTCCAAAGAAACACTGATCCATTTCAAAGACTTGATCAAAAGCCGATTTCTTAGAAACATCCAGATTTTTTTTTTTATTTCGCCTTGAGTTATGGAATCCGGGTAGGGTCATATTCAATAGAAATTTCAACTTATTATAGACAAGATATTTGAAATGAGTTTTAAAACAAGGATTCTAACACCTACATGTACCTCTGCTGCCTCTAAGGTATATATACTTTTCAAGATTTAAGCTTTGATCTTTAGACAACAAGCAATACAAACTATCGATGCTTTACTTGGGTAGCCGGAAAATATTTTAAAAATATCATATCATACAGCAGTGTAAATATCATACTATACTCGTAATTATCTGATTTGATATATGATTTCCGAAAGGAGTTAAGCATTGGTAAAACAAGGTAAGCAATAGTTATTTTTTCAAAGAAGGGGGGGGGGTATTGAATTATTTAAAAAGAAAACTAAAAGAAATTAAGGAAAACAACTAATGCTTCCTATAGCAAAAGGGAGGAAGTAAACTCTTTGCCCCCACCCTCACCCCTCATTCTTCATGCCTATATTCTCGATCGAGCTTCGTGCTTTTAAAAATTTCATAAAAATAAGGATAGTTTTATTAAGTTCAAATCGCATTATTCTAAATCAAATACATTTCTAATGGTGAAGAAAAACATCATCTCATTCATAGGTTTTTGTAATTAAATGTCAAATGATTCATAATGTCTGGCATTTTATTAAGTTTTATTTCTGATTAATTATTCATATATCATATACTCCAGTATGTTTGTGCTGTGGTTAAGATTTCACTAATGGAGGGGATGGGGGTAAAATTTTTCCCTCCCATGGTTGTAATGAAAGTAAGGAGTGGTGACAGAATTTTTCTTTCTAAACAGTATGGTCAAGGAATTTTTTTTTCTCGTTCTTTTAGGAAATAATAATAATGCTTAAAATAAATTCTACATCCAAGGTATATATTGTTACATGAAAAGAAATACTTTTTTCCATGTAGAGAATATAAGCTATCCTTTTTTTATTTTTCTTCCTTTTTCTTCCTTGATTTCTCTGTTTCATCCGTGCACAATGCACTTAAACAATACTAGAACATATCATTATAGTATTTCTCTTTTGCCGATGAGACAATTAAGACACACGGTTTCACACGGTAACTCTTACAATACGAGTGATGAAACCAGTAATAGACTTGATAGAAAAAGAACATAATTACATTTTGTAATAATGAAAAGAAATGTTAGTTCTAACATGAACACTTCGCGAGTGTGAATAGATGTTTGCTCGTCTATGCTATGACTAAGAATTTTTTTTTGTGTTCCGAGAGCATCGACTTAGAAAGGAGGAAATTATTATGTTCCCCAAACGAAGTTGGGGAACATATTGTTTTTACTCTGTTTCTTATTATTATTATTTTTCTTCTTCTTCTTCTTCTTCTTCTTCCTGGGTACTTTTTTGTCCGGGAATGATCTCGAAACTTACATTTGAAATGTTTTTAGGGTCAGATGTTATGTAGATTTGCGGAACAAAGGTCATTTTGCGTGCACGTGCTTGCAAGAGCGTGCACGTGTGTGAAATGACCGATTTAATTGATATAGGCGTAACTTTTTAAATTTTCGATGAAATGCTTTGAAACTTATAACATAAGGATATATTAGTAGCATAGAGACATGGTCAAAAGAGCAAGATCTCACGCGCATGCACGTGCACTTTGCTCTGATTGGCTGAAACTAAAGTCTCTATATCTTTCTTGTTTTTTGACGAAATCCTTTGAAATTTTGAAAATAGCCATGCATTAGAATATCCTACAACATGATATATAGCAATTATCATGAAAACACGTGCACTGCAATCTGATTGGCTTAAAATTTAAATAGCTATAACTCCTTTGATTTTCAACCAAACAGGATGGGATTTGGAACATAGATAGATATTCTGTCATATGGTCACCATACACATGCATACACGTGCATGTTTGTGCACTGCAATCTGATTGGCTGAAACTTTAAACAGCTATAACTCCCTTGGTTTTCAACCAAACGACAAGCATAGAATTAACGGATATCTACAAGAAGGTATAGTCACCATGCTCATGTATGCACGTGCGTGCACGTGAAACATATACACTTGATTTTTTTTTATACTTTTGGATTAAATACTTTAATACATGTATTTAGTATATCAAAATATATAGATTGTTTAAACAAGATGATATGGTCATACGCATGCAAAAACGTGCAATGCTAAAATTTGAATGAACTTGGCGTTGTTAAAGTCAAAAATGCATAGATTTTGTCCTATTTAATGAAGCTTACAGGGAATATGGCACCAAAAGGGAGTTGGGGAGCGTTTGGGATCCTTACAATTAGCACTAGTTTATTTTGAGATGTAACACACGTGTGAAAGGGTTTTGTTTTGGAAAATATAAACGGGATTTTAAATAATTTTGAAACAGTCAAAGGTGTAAAATCAAGCAGGAGTACAGTAAGTCATGGAAATGTCAAACTCTGCAACACTCTTCCAAAGAAAAGTATAGAATTGCAATTGTCACTTCACGTACATGTACATGTGTATTTATGGCCACAAATATGTAATTAAAAAATCGTTGTATCATCATACTAAGTCTTAATTGTGGGATCCTTTTCATTGTTAACACACTGGAATGTTTTGTTTTGGTTGATTTTTATGAAGCGTACAATGTACTTATGCAATTTTTGACTTTTGATGTACATGTAGAATTCAAGAATAATAGAGAAGATCATAAAATAATACAAATTCCGGAATCAACAGCATTTATCAAACATAAATTAGAAAGAAAATTCAAAGGACTAAACTATTGCATCGGGCTGAACAACATGTCGAAATGCACAACAACCGGATTCAACAAGTCCGGATTAAATAAGTTTTACTGTTTGTGAAAATTTTCGTTTATCTCAAAGAATGTTTCAGCAAATTTTACTTTTGTTTAAATATCTTTCTAATGCAAGTTTATCCCAACAGGTACTATCAAGAATAAATAATTTTTACTGATGTATACCGAGTATCAAATTCTACTTTATCCTCGCCCCTCCTTGTTTCGAGTCTCCATTTCTTAAAAGGAAGTGATGACACACACAGTTTTGCAACACAAGATGGCTTTTCATTGGCTGATCGATTAACATTTGTTTTTCATTGGTTATCATTTTCAATTAATGCAATCGTTATCATATGAAAATATCAGCGGAGTAAATTGGGATAATAAAACCGCACTCTTCGCTTCTCAAAAGTCTGCATTTTATTTTGAATAAAGCAGTCTTTTTAGGTGTTATAAATAAATCATCGCTGTTCGATTTCTCTTTTCTTTAAAGAAAGGTTCTGGGCACTTTGAGATGTTTTCGATACCAAATATCATCCTTCTTGGTTTCTGCGACTGGTTTGATATTTAAACGGATTTTTGAAACGACAGTCAAACATACATTCTCCAACAGGTTTATAGAATATGAATAGTACATGTACGTAGTTACAGTTTTTACTATTATAATAATCATATGACCTTTTGGCGCTAGCAATTACAGGATTTTTTCTGAAGTTCTCAGACTTGGTGTAATAGTTGCAGGTATTCTGAGGGTTAAGTTGAACCATTCTTTTTGTCTTTAACTTTCGTGCCATTTTAGAGGTAATAAAAGATCTAAGGAGTTGATGCGGTAAATGGACACTTCCACGCTTCGAAGACCTTTTCTGGAGATACAATGTATTTGCTTTTGTTCATGAAGTAGAACTTTTTCAAATTATTTTTTTGTTTTTTATTTTACAATTCTTTGATTAACATTACCTTTTTTACAGCAAGTCTTGATGTATTCATTAACTAATTAGCTTGATTTAAAAAAATGTATAATAAAAATAATGAACAAATAAAGTTGAACGACCGGGTGACAATTACATTCGTCATCACTGAAAATGCGGGACAGATTTCAATCAATTAAGTCACGTGACAAAAGGTGTTAGATTTAAACATCTTATGAATTCTTATGTTTCTTCACAAGTTCATTGCACCAAACACTTATTTTGCAATCAAAATTTTAGGAAATTTGGAAATTATTGCTAAATTCAACAAGTATAGACAAATAAACTACGTATAAAAATCTGACTTCCTTTACCAAGGACATGTCAGTGCCTTAACAAATTCGACATCAAATGAATATTAATACGAGTTCTAATAGCTATTGGCACTAAAACCTTAAGCATTGATTATCAGGTAGTTCTTTTAATTTTGGCCTTAATCAGCATATATTTAAATCATATTTCGGGTATATTATGTATCCAAAATTTTATCTTTGGGAGAGGATGAAATAATAGTCTGATTATAACCAGTCCCCCTTCTCCTTCCGTCGAGAAAAAAAAAAGGGGGGGCGGATTTTAAAAGATTTTAGAATTTGTACCCATCCCTTTGCATGTAATAATAAACAACAATAAAATGTGTTTAAATCAAACCAATTCATGTACGTACTAGGTGGTCCATTTATGAAGAAAATCCATTGAAATATGTAACTAATTTGTTCTTATCGAACTGAATTTCATACTTCAGTGAATCATCAAATATTTATTCATTTATTTATCTGAATTAATTTGTTTACCTTATCAGACTGGGACTAAGTGTTAACTGCGCTTCGGTTAAGTTGATGAAAACAATGTGACTTTGCGTCACTTAGCAGTTTAGGTGTGTCAAGACCACTTCGAAGATAATCACAAATTGTGTAGAAATTATGTAATAAAATAAACTTGGCCATTTTACTTTAAATGTGCGCAATATTAATTTTGTTTAGCTTTTTATCTACATTTAAGGCGTAATATTGTTAAAATTAAGAAAATACTTGAAATTTTGTTCTTAGTATGATGTATTTCAGTTATTAAATAAACTTTCATATGAAGAGTCTCAGTTATATAAAGTTTTCACACGAAGAGTCTCAAGTTTCTTAATATGATAGAAATATAATAAAGGAAATCAAAAGAAATCGTGTGCGTTCATTGGTTTTCCAAGTGTTTAAAAGAAAGGCAAATATTAGAATGAGTCACTAAAGCGTTTGAGACTATAGAGATAGAAACAGATGTGTCAATGAAGCTGAATGACTAATATCACGTAAAAAGAAAACATTTCCTGTTTCCTTGGTAACGGGGAGGGATGAAGGATAACGTGTTTTTGCAAGGGACAAAAAAAAGATTACATGAAGATGCAGAGTACATTAATCTTTCATAAGGTACAATATGTTCGTTTCATTTCAGGCATACGTGCATTTAAAAATGCTCGCAAGACATTGGAATGGTACAGTATATAGAGAAATTAGTATATATTTTGTACCCCTATTTTTGGTAAATGTGGGAATTTAAACCCCCTCAAACTTTTTTCACGAACATCAGTACGTGTTGTGGATCACTATTTAAAATTAAGATGAACCTGAAAGTTTTATTTATTCCGTAAAAAGGAGGTTTTTGAAACTTCTCAGAAACCTGATCATAGCAAAATACAATTAAGGAAACGACCAAAAAAATCCAATGTAAAGAGAAAGGGCAAAGGGGATACTAAAGCATAAAATCAAGTTGATTAATTAAAATATAGTTGTTAAAATTCAACTTGAATTGTGTTGTCTTAAATTCTGTATCAAAATATTTTACTATTGAATTAAAGCACTGAAATATAAGCAATATTTATAATTTTGTCTTTTACATATTTGTGTAACTTACGATAAACGTAAAGTCAAAATTTATTACTCAGAGTACATGTATATACTGCGCGTTAGTATAAATTGGATATTTTTGTATAAAAATAAGCATGAAATCATGTTTTTCATCCTTTAAAGCATATATTTGATTTCATACATTCTTAGTACCCCCAACAATTCATATTTTGAAAATCATATTGATTAAAATTCATGTAGATTTAGTAAATGAACGTCATTTTCTTATATACAATTGCAATTTCCTGAAATTGTAAATTTCGTCAAGCCCTAAAATAGTGTTTGAAATCTGCCACACTGATTATATGAAACGACCACAAATGTTGCTAAATAATTGGGAGAGGCTAAATTAAACTAAACAATGGGGTTTCCTTTGAAACATTGAAATGTGAAGCATTTTTGGCTATTATGCTTTTGGTGATAAAAAGGCCATAGATTTCAGTGCGGTGGGTAGGGGAGTTGGGGGAGGGGCATTTCCCCGATGCATGAGAATTTCAATCCAAAAGTCCATAATCCATATTCTTATAAAATATTAAACATTATTTTCAAACATTTCTATATTCACAAAAAATGATTAAAATCAAAAACGATTTTTATGAAATGATTTATGCGCCTTATAATTTAATATTCCGTTGTATCTATCATTGAGATAAAAAGCGATACGAACATCGACGGTTCGCCCTACTAAATCACCAGAATCACTGGTATATTGTATACATTTAAACAACGGAAGACAGTGATAAAATCTTATTTATCAGTTGTTCTAATGACCCCAAATCTCCGACTGTCATAAATCTATAATCTTCGTGATTTTTCATTGGTCCACCCATGGATAAAAATCACGCGCAGATAACCAGATTTTTTTTAATTCACATTTTGATAAAGCATGTTACGGTATCTTTCTGCTTCTTTTATTTGGGGAAAAAACTAATACTTTAGGTCTACGATACAATTTAATATATTTGAAATTACTTTTTTAATTAATAATTCTACAAGCAAATATTATAGAATTTTTACTTGTAATTTTTCAAACAACAAATTCTTAGATTTTTTCAATAAAAGTGAATTATGATAATGGATTTATAGTACAAATCAACTTAACACGTTCTCTCTTAATACATTCACATTTAAATAAAAAAGACATGCATATGGGAGTGATTAGAAGAAATTCATGTAAAACTTAGTCACATGTTGTTGACAAACACGGGCAATATCACACCCGTTTCCATGACGACCCTCATTTTACGACGCCATGTCTGGAACAATTTATCGTGATCATGAACTAATGATCGGATCTGAGTAATATGGGGAATATTGCTTAATAATCGCCTCTATGAATAATTTCCAATACCCAAACATGTATTTGTTTAGTTTGTAGCGAAGCGTGTTTAAAAAACTTTCAATGTTTCGTGTACTCGTAATATTTCTATGAACACAAGATATATCGATGATCTAGGTATTGTGACGTATTGATCAACAGTTTGTAAAGCGGATGAGTCTACTGAAAGCTTTTTGAAATGATTTTGAGGGGCCATTATGTAAAGAATTTTAATTTTCAATTTTAAGGAACACTTAAACTGGTCTCATTTTCATATTAAACCGAGAAACTACTGTAAAACCTAATGACGTATAAAATTATCATCTTCAAATTATTGAAATGAGGAACTAAAACTAAGTGGTATGGGGGATGAAAGAAAAATAACCATAAATTGTCTTCTTGAGTGTAATCTCCTAATTCCCTCATTTCCTGTTTAAAAAGAAATGAAACTTTCGTCATGAAATGATTTCATAAAGATTACAGCAACTGTATCAATGTTTTTATTTTTAGAAACAGGAGTATGGACCTATGAGCTAACTGGTTCCAGTATGGTATGAGTGGTCAGTGGTCCCTCCTCAAGCCATTGTTTGGGGATTCTGTCATCTAAATCGTGCCCCGCATGCGGATGAATCAGCCTTTGCTAATACCATTATCAAGTTGTAATGAAATTATTTTCTGTTAGTTATAAACGAAACATTCACTTCGACTTAGCCTTGATTTTACAGCACTGTTTTTTGATGAAGAAAGATTTGGAACAGTTCATTGTTCTTAATCTCTTCACCTTTCTCATCCAGAAATGCCAAGGATGTTACAAACTTAGAAACTTGCTAATGTACATAATATATGTACATGCTTAACCTTAAATCTGTCCCGGAGGTTGAAATTCTTAAATCCGCCTTTGTTAAAGGAAAACGATATAATCTGCAAACGCTGCACTGGTATTTTGATCCTATTTCAAAATAATAGTTTTGAAACAATCCGGATTTTAAAGGTCGACCGCTAATCGATTTAGTGGTTATGATGTCATAATAGACCCTGACATTCAAGCATAAGAAATTGTACCCCTGCTGTTAACCGCAAGACGGAATCGAGTCATTGTGGTAAAAAGATCAAGACTTAAAAATGTGGGTAAAGCCATGACAAACTAAAGAGCCTATGGGAATTCATTTTCCGGTGACTCTTGCATTTTCAACTATGTCCAATTTTTATGTACTATAGTATTCATGGACACTACAGTGTACGTGTATCAATGCTTTACACGTGTATAAAGTTACCATAACATTGTTTTCATCATTTGAACAATCATGTACATTGTATATATGATAGGGTAATGACTCTTGAAATTTTCATGAAATATTAATGTCGTTTTGAGGTGTTCGCCCCCTAGGATCTTTGTGTTCTGAAGGACTTCCCATTCGTGTCTGTTTCGCATCACGTGATAACTGTGTTCGTTTGATCAGCCCATATGACGTAATCAATTTGAGACGTGTTCAGCTGCTGATTCTATCAATTCATTGAAATGATTATCCTGATATGAAGTATCCTTTTCGAAGAAAAGTTATAAATCATTTAAGACTAATGTGAGATTCTACGTCACATGCCCGGAAGAATCGAGTGAGCATATACTCAGCAACAGCGAGAAACAGAATACATTGACAGCAACGTCACTTCCTGTTTTTAAAAATACATGTACACTTAAAAATAATCAAGACATTTTTGTTTGTTTTTATTTTTTTATTCGTTTTTCCACATATCAGTTTGGTCTATGACCTTGGGTCACGTGAATCGAATGGAGTCTTGGCCCACTTCACTATTCCACAACACATATACAGTCAAACATTTCCCTCAATTATAAACATAAGACATCAAAATAAAATTATTTTCAACATATTTTCAGCGACTTAAAAAACTTTATACATGATGTTTGATAAATAAAATTTGTCATGTAAAGGCACTTTTAAATGAAACAAAAATTTTAACAACCGTGTTTCTTTTCACAACAGCTAGACAGAGGCATTTCGGAATGGAATGTAAATCTTTCACGTCATTATTTTCGTGATGAAAAATTAACATCTTAATTAATACAAAAAACTAAACAGATTGGTACGTATATATATATTTATACTTTTGGGGGTCATAAGTGATAAGAACTCTTGATCTGTATATATGTCTGTTCGTCCGGAATGATTAAATAATTTAAAAATATTTACAAATAAATGGCAACAACATTGAATTTGTAAGTTGTTTGTCGATTTGTGGGTGCATAGGATGATAAATCAAGGCATATATGGTGAGGGTATATGGAGATGCATACCACACTATATAATAGTTTTAATCGGTACGCACTGAGGTAGCCGTGTTAAACATAGTCTTAAATCTTCATTAGTTTTAAAGAACTAGAAATGATTTAATTTTTATTTCATAAATTAATCAGAGAATAATAAACCAGTTTTGCATTTTCTAGATAGAAAAAATTGTCGTTCCTTTTTCTAATTCTACTGTTTGTCAAATCGCATAAAGTTTTGGAGATTAAAATCCCTGAAGCAAAAAATAATTTTTGCGGTAGCTTTTCCCTACTAATGAGCTTTTTGTTCTTTTTTAGCATTCATTAATTGTATATTTAAATAACAGATGGCTTGAACCGAGTAGCTCAGGTAAATGGTAAGAGATTAACCCCTTGCTTTGCATTCTAGAGATTCGCTGTGAATGAATCATAAACAGCGCTCTAAGAGCTACAGTGTATAGATCAAGTCAAAGACAAAACCTTAGTGACTAAATACATACAAAATAACAGTTTTAAGTGAAATACAATAAATGACTAGAGACAACGCGAGAAACACTAGACAAACATTTCATTTTCTCTTAATCTTTCTTCTTCTCACACAATTTTTTGAGTCTTTTCTCAAACTTTTGGATTTCTTCGTACGTTTTTGATGATTTTTTAAGCATTCGCACTTATGATGGAATGATTTTTATTTTCGAGTATTGTTCATTAGTTTGGCCCTTATACTTATTGCACAAATGAAAGTACTTGGTCAACATATCATTTCCCCATACTGACAGATCTTCCTTTTCGATTGTCTTTGTTTTATAGGAAAAACCACGAGATTTTCCGGATGTATACGTCACACGTGATTTTCGTCCGGAACGATATTTGGTATCACAGAGCGTTCGCACAGCCCGTTGTTCAGAGCTTGTTCGTATTCCATCAACTGACCCATAAAATTGAAGTTGGGTGAAATGATGCACCTTTTGCCCTTCACGTAACGATAAATGTCCATCATTGAAAGTTTTGAATGTTTGAGAAGGTAGGCGATGGTGATAGTGGCAGACCGTGACACGCCTGCGTGGCAATGGACTAGAATATTAGCACCATTTTGTCTTGCCTCATCTAAACAAATGATAAAAGAAGACAGTGTAAATTTAAATGCCATCTCATATAAAAGGAAATGATAAAAGAAAAAATTGTAAATTAAACGCTATCTACAGACTCTAACCATTAGTGCAGTGTTATTGCATTGATTGGTTTTTTTTGATAGTTTGTAAAAAAAAAAAAAATGCTATTGACTGTGTTTGCATTAAGTATTATCCATAATATGATATTGAATATGACTCATATTTTTTCTCTGCGGGGTATTACAGCTGTTATTGGTTCCATATAACTATAAAGCAACAGGTTTCACAGGGTTGACTTCTTAAGATCGCTTTATACAAAAAAGTTGCCGAAGGTCAAAGATAATTCGCGCAAAAAGACATTTCACCATTTGTAAAGTTCATGAACTTCCCTTTTTCTCTCTCTCTCTCTACACTTTTAATGTGTTTTGCCATTCAACCATTCATTAACATTTTCTTTATTACAAACGGCTCCGAAACGAAATGAGAGCACATTAGGAGGTTTGGGGGTGACTCACGATCCCCGATGTCGGGGACTACTTTTAACGCGACCGCCCAAAACCTGAAAACCATCTGTCGGGCAAAAGGGGAGAACGCTTCCCCTCTCCCCTGTAGTGTGTCGATTTATTGTTGCCTCAATAAAGCCCAATTAGGATGACAACCTGGCACATATTGCAAAGTGACTCATCTGAAATCAAGGTGCGCGATAGACCGACGGTATCGAACTATCGTTAATAACGCTATGCCCAGGTGATAATCTGACAAAGTCTTTCTTCATTAGCATGTGACGTCTGACTTTGTTTTTCTTCCTTTGTATGTTAATTTTTTGGAAATTGAAGTACATTTGAATTAGTTCAAATTAGTGCTTCTGAGTTCTTTTAAATCAGTTTAACATTTTTTTTCCCTCCTTCTTAATTTTGAATTCAGGACAAATAAAAAAAAACAAAGAAACTCTTTGGCAAAATTTTCTGGCAAATAAAGGACATGTGATCGAGCGACACCTATGAGTCATATTCAAACATAATTTACAGTTCGATCCATTTAAAAAATTCAATGTCACACCTCTAAGATTTTTTTTAAATACAATATTAAAAAATCCTAAAGCTACTCAGTTACGATTTCTGAACATAAATATGTAAAAATGCAAATACGTACCAATAAATGCAACGGCCTCCTCAAAATACTGCTTTAGATTTTGGCACCCGCTGTCTGAGGCGGGAATTCTTTTATAATGGATTCCCTGATTTTCAAAATATTTGGGTATGTGAGATGTCGTATTGAGAACATAGGTGATATTCAAATCCTGCAGTCGCTGTAAATTAGCTGCATCTCTTTCATTCCCTGAATTTAAAAGAAAGGAAAGTAAGAAATTACCTGTATCAATTTGACTTTTATTTATTACCCACAAAAACAGGAAGAAGAGAAAGAGAAATAAATTTTGGCGTACTTATTTTTTCGGTGTATAAAAATCAATAATTTTATTCTTCGTGGAAGTATAAGAATGATTGTTTTACTATACTTTTAATTTTTTACCATAACTGACATTTACATTTTATTGAAGCGCAAGATGCTGAACAATGTGGATGAATTTTTATCCAATGGTGTAAACTGCCGGAAGTGTAACTTACCGAGGTAGAGAAAAGGAAGGATCTGGGTGGCGGTGGCCGTCTCGATTTGGGGCTCAATAATGGGAGTGGTGGGACTGTATAGGGGGCGGGCTTCCTGAGATTTAACACTGCTATCACAAAGGTCCAAGTGCTTGTTCCTGAACTCTTCAATTCCTCCTGCATTAAAAAAAATATAGGCCTTTACTATTTTGACTTTGGAAAATACTCATATCTTTTATATTATTATATCATCTGATGATAATTCATAATTTTCATAAAAAAATCTTTTTTCCTGTAAAAGTGATTGAGTGTCTTATTTTTGACATGAATGGGGGGTTTCGGTATCATCATGATTAGAATGTGTGAATTTTTTATGCGCCTAACATTTTTGCGGTTGTGGGGAAAAAAGGTGTTTGAGAAAAGATAACAGTTCTCGGCGCATCTTCCCGTTCTTTGACCTTCAAACACTGGAAAATTTTACAGTTGGTTAAACCATTAACTACGTCAATTCTTCTTGGGTTCTGCATTTGCATGCTTGATCAATTTTAGAAGGTTTCGTCGCCTTTTTGATTACATTGCTTATTTAACGTCATGAGTCATCACTTTACATACAGAAGGTCAGCTGAAGACCATATGCTTGAGAGAAAGATAAATTAATGCTTATATCATAAGCTGCCAGTGTTTATCTTTACGTAATAAAATCGTTATCGTTTCTCCAACAAAAGTGTTAAACGTCTATGCTTATTTTTCAGGGAGTTTTTTTTTATTATTCAAATGACAATTTACCCCCCTTAACTACTATGTTTATTTTTAGCTATAGAGTTGAGAGCAAACACTTGAGAGTATTTTATTGTGTGCACATCAAACAGAGCTACGTATCGACCAAAAACCTATGTATATAGGGAGAAAGAGAAGGCATATGTATATACACTTTGCCATGAGTCATCTTTTCCATTCTGATTATAGCCAGAGGTTCTAAGCCGACGCTGAAAATGCTATATAGCCGAATGAAGTCTTATCTGAAATGGGTCAAACATGTTGTAATGTTATGTAAGGTTATAATCTCCGAGGTATTAAACCGCTAGTTTATCTTGATCGTTAATTCTCTAAAGATTAATTAAACACTGTTGTCACAGCAATAATGATATTGGTGACTCATCCCCAATATAGATTTATAGACCTCGTGCGACTTCGTGTTCAAATTTTTCCTTTAACCAATTTGATAACAAAACCATTGCTCAACAATATACAATAACCATATGTATATCTCTTTTTTTTCTTTAAATTTCATATGGTTTTTTTCCCTCCATAATTATTCACATGACTGGACTATTTCAAAATTGTTTTAAAGTTTTTTTTCTTCAAATATATAGATAAACAGATAATCTTTGCGTTGGTCGTTTACAAATGACTGGGTTTTGAGTCATTTAATCACGGCTTTCATACCAGCTCGCATTCCTATCTTTGTTTGAAGTTTTTAAATTTCACATGGAGCCCCCTTTTGTCAAGGCTAAGCCGCGTGGATGACTAAAGAAACAATGGTGGCTAAGAACTAGTGAGTCACTAGTAGTCCACCAGTTTTTATCGCGTTCACGTCCCCTAGCGCTATGTTCACACGACACGGTTTTATTGTAAAATACATGTATCTTGTATGTTAAAGACAATATACAGGTGGAAACGAAGTATTCCCCCACCCCACCCCACCTCACCCCCTCCCCTCTTTTACTAAATATGTCCATGGTAAAAAGAGAAGGAAGTTTTCAACGCCATTTTGTTAAAAACTTTCGGATGTGAGTTTGTTAGTTGATATATTACTCATGTTTCTCCCTTGTAAGTTATTATAATAACCATGTCTCCATTTTTAATAAGTTTTCTTATGATTCACTTCCACAAGTAAAAAACCCTTATCAAATTTCCTTAAGAGGTTTAGAAATAGGGAAATATTTCTCATAAATGACGATGTCAAAAACTATTTTTTTCTTAACATGCTTAAGTAGCAATTTTTTCTTTCAATTTAAAAACTAAAATTAAGACACATTCTAAAGTAAGTTAAGGTTGTCACATACATGTAGTTAGGCAATAAAAGTCAACCAACCTTTCAGAATATAAACATCCTTGCCCTCTCGTAATAAGGAAGATAGCACAAGATACATTGAGGAATCCGGGCTGAGCGACTGGACGTCCTTCGTATGGTCATCGTAAATCACAATCTCCTTAGAACACCTTTTCTTAAACATGTCTTTGCCCTCCTTGGAGGAAACAAGGTCAATGATACTGGCCTTTCCCTGTTGGAGTCTCCTCCGATTAAACCTATCGGAACAACTCACATTAATAGCACCTTGGATATGAGCAATATTATAAGACACGAATGGTCGACAGTCCAAGACTAACACTGTCCGAGACTTACTCATCTTGGAGGCCAATTCCTGAGCTTGCATAGTCCTCGCTGAAAAGACAGCGCTCACATTGTTCGTAGTGGAATTGAGTTTGTTCAAAGCACTAAGGGTAAAATTCATGGATTCCAGTTTACACCTTTTCGGAACACAGTTATAATCATCCGTGCCGAAATCCAGCGTGAGACCTAACCGTCTCCGGCACGGCAGGATCTCCGAGGTTAAGGTGGAGGGGGGCAACAAATCTAACTCACCGCCCGATTCTGGCATCACCGGTGGGAATTCCAGAATCATTGAAGTCCCTTTACCAAAAGAATAAAATGTGGTATAAACTAGATCCACAGGTTTAAAGAATTAAATATTCCTCCTTAATTAGATCTAAGACCCATTAAGGCAGAATTCATATACAACAGGTTGCTGTATGTAAACAGTAATTTTCCACTCTAACAAGTGATGTTTCGCTTATCGCATGTACGCGTGTAATGATTCTCGCGATGTAAACACAGCGGAGTATTTATACTTGGCTACGTCACATGAGCAAGGTGATTCATAAAGCGCATTCGGAACTCATCGGGCGTTTCTCTTCTAACCTAGAATTTCTGTATACTTATACAGCCAGGAACCTAATTTTTCACACATCAATTCAAGATAAAGTGAGGATATTTAAACATTTAATCTTAAATATTATTTACATTTCTTCACCACGTCATCGATGCCTTAGAAATTATGTGTTTTTTTTATTTTTTCAATAAATAGTTTCTGTCTTCAATAGCAAATAATGACACAGTGACCTCATAAGTATCTCGCGTTAAAAATAAGTAGTAAAATAGAACACTAGATAGAGAGATAAACTAGCCAGTTCATACTTGTATTGAAGAAGAATTAACCCCTTGCACCGGGACCACCTTTACCCCAACCTTCCTTTATGCATTTACCCCTTCCACCTTAAAAAAATTAATTTAATTTAATTTGAGCAAAACTAAAAATTTGAAATAATAATTAGTTCAAACGAAAAGTCGGCTTTAGTTATGTAAAATCTTTTCATAATTCTTATCAAAAATTGTCTATTGTATAATATTTTTGATTTATAGTTTTCGGAAAATCGTATGATTGTGAAGGGATGAGTTAACTGTGATTCAGTGACCGTGCGTGGATTAAACACACACCGTCCAAAATTTGCATTTCAAAATCGATGAACCTTCTCTCGTTTCCAAGTGACTTTACATTCTTTATTTCATTATCAAGACACTAATAATTGATTGGATGAAGCTGGCCGATGATTCCTTCAAATAAAGTTAATAATATTTATATTTATCCGATGATAGTCACGTTTCTAAGATTAACGTTTTACACATTGATACACATTTCTTGAGGATCATTGATGAATAATTAAGAAATATGGCTTCGGATGATACATGTCGATTTCAAATTAGAACTGACACATGCTTCGTTTTATTTAATGATGATTTAAATTACTTACTAATATACATAGCAATTTTAATTTGATGGACATTTATAGAAAGTGAGTAATTAATGAACCTTAATCAGTTTTTTTAGGTCATGCATGTCTTTTATGAAGCGTGTGTAATCTACATATATAGACGTTTCAAAATGACAGATTTTAATATACTCATCGAAATCTTATTAGTAATGATTTAATGTTCAATTATGTGTATTGAAAAGAATTTATTAATTTTTCTTATTGTTTGTCACATTATTTTACTTTAGCAAATCTAAACTTGAGAAAAAAATATTTGTTCAATTGCAAATATACAAAGTTAACGGATAGTATTTTTTAAATGCTTATTAAAATTTAATTAAAAATCTTGTGTCACAATGAAAGAAACTTTATTAGAATTCAGTTCTCACGTGTATTTATTAAAGATCATAATTTTAATTTTTTCTCGAGGCGAACAAAGGAATTAGATCATTACTTCTGTCATAATCTTCATTTAATCACGTGAACCGGAAAATTTACACATCAAACAAGCCAGTTTTTGCACCTTTCTGACGATATCTGTATGCGCCTGCACGTTAATCTCAGAGGTTTCCATCTGCATGTAACGCATCCCGAGGCCACGAAATGTCAAACAGAATTAATTTTTGCAAATTGTGCCAAAATTAGCAACTTTTCCATCACACACCTGTCAAAAAATTACCTCATCATTTTCGGATTTTCTATAGACAAAACAAGACGGAATAATTTAGTCGTAATGACATCATACTTTGCTTTGCCGCTTGATCACCACAATAATTGATGCATTATTTTGGAGTAAAACTGCATATTGTGATGTCATAATGACAATGTGTGATATATCGTGTATATATGTAATAACATTACTTGGTCTTTATTTACATTTTACCACTATTTACATTATTAAACCCCACTTGTTTTTCCTGTGGAAGAATGAGACCTACTTTTGTGTGATCTAAGAGGAAGCTTCCTGCATTTCCTGTTTTATTATTTATTTATTGACAAATTTCAAAGAACCTTTGTTTTATAATAAAATGAATATGCATATACATGTTCATCATTGGGTTTTTTCCTGACATTAAATTTAAAAAAAACGAGACATTAAAAAAAGGTCTGAATAAATTAAATATATACATGTAGGTGTTCACTAATACAGTAATGAGGTTTTTTCTTATAATTCAATTTAGATAATATAATATATTCTTTATGTACTAATAAATATTGATAACCCCATTATACACAAAGGGAATCTACATTCTAAATTTCTAATATGTTGCTTTTTTCCCTTGCATCCAGAATATCATTCTTTCTGTGTCAATCTCTTTCTACATGTACGAAATTCAATGTAGTATACTGTTTTGACATTAATCGGCGAACATACCGAATAAGTATTTAATTAAAATTTATATTTAACGTAAAATGTGGAAACTAGAAATACACAATGTACATGAACATGATTATACATGTTAACATCATTCTATTTGTTCATAATTTTAAAAAAGATTTGTACACCTCAGGAAATGACATCGACCGCATTAGACATGTAATATGCACAGAAACCACAACTATTTTTTAACTTGAAATCGCCACCACGCCCCCCCCTTTTCCTTTTCTACATATTTTTCAAATACTACATGTATTATCTACAATTTCACAAAAGTGGTAAAGAAATTATCTTTAGATTATTTTCCACATCAGTACAATTCCAATTCCAAAAATGTCAAATGTGATATATACACTGTAGATAAGTATGTGTTAATCATAAGCCTTTTTACACCAAAGTACGAAAAATGGCAAGAGAAGGATAAAAAAAAAGACAACTTAGCTAGTTGACAGACAAAAAATGTTCGTCATCGATGAATTCAATTGTCACTGCTCATTAATAAGTGATGAACGCGTTAATCATGGACAACGCATGTTTTGTCATCGGTCTTCTACGAGGTGTATTTAGCCTAGTCCCCCTGACCAGTCATAGGCCAAAATTCGCGGTTGAATGGAAATGTAAATAAACACCCAAACACCTTTTGTATTTTTGCATTTGTCATAAACCTGTTATATAGATATAGATCTATACAGCTGACCAAGAAGTACACAAGCATTATTCATGACATCTCTTTGGATTTTCTTATTATACTCTCCGCGACCCTCCTATTGTATAAATTAAGTGTGAATCATGATTTTTTTTCTTTTGACCTTGTTCATAAAAGTGCATGTACGATCAAGATAGCACTTTTTTCTGCACGTGTATCAAAACATGCATGTCCTTGCAGTGGCTATATGCTAATTTATGTGCTTACATTAACTACTAAGTGTATCTAGTAATTCAAGATTTGGAACATGAAATACGATTTTTATAAATTAGAACTTAATAATTCCAATATTAAAAACCCTTAAAAATGGACTTTTTTGCAAAATCCATGCATAATAATTAATAATGTACTTTTCACTATGTTTTGTTCTGAATCATGGAAATACATATTTTTGCTTCCTTCTCCCTATTTTTCTAGGTCTTTTAAGCTGAAAAATCAACAGAATACATTGCTTAAAACAAAACTACTAGAAACCAATGAAATTTTCTGAATACACATCTTAATTTCTTATCTATTAAAATCAATATGATGTTTCTATGTACATGTATACAAGTTTTTTAAATAAAAAATATAAAACGATAAAATCTTAACAAAATGACAATATTTTATATACATTTCACTTTTTGTCTCCATCAGTTAACTGTTTCAATAGCTTTCCAACTTTTTTTTTCTCAGTTTGTGGAAAACCTGTTTTGTAGTTGTTTTCTATGTCTTTTAAACTAAAAGTTAACAAAAAAATATTGTTAATACAAAAACCTTGAAAGAAATTAACGAGAACTAATTATTAATCAAAACAAGTGAACTTAAAGTATTTTTGTATAAATATTTTTGCCTTTTTTTAGGTCATTGAGGCTGATATCGATTAATTTATCATTTATTTCCTGAAGAAAGCAAACTTCGAAGCAACCAATGAAAGATGGACCTACTTGTACTGAGCGCCTTCAGAAGTTCAACATTTTTCCTGAACAGAAGTGTCGAACGTATACCATTATGATTTGTTTGCTATATGTATGTTAGAAAATAGTGATAACTTGTAAGTACGTGACATTGTGCATTGATAAATAATTATAAGACAACAAGGATTCATCAATTTGTTTTTTTTTAATTTCATAAAGAAATTGTACAAATACATGTAGAACAAAAAATAATAAAGAAAAAGTAAACAGCAAAACACATTAAATGTTGAATAAAAGTTTATAATGAAGAAAAAAGACACAAAATGACTTTGCAAAGAAGAAAGAGGCCATGTTTTATCCACATTGCAAGTATTTTCGTACTTTCTTAACATTTTGTATCTAATGATTGTGACATAAGATTCAATATAATGTAACTTCTAAGGTAAGCAATACATTCCAATGCCCGCCTTGATTAATAAGTTTCGACTTGCATGTCGTATAATTCATGTTTTCATAAAAGATAATTTGTTATTGGGCTACTTCAGTAGAATATTTGTATCAGGTTGCATTTTTTTGTGCTTAAAGTTTTTAACATTTATTTATAGAAACATTTCTTTATATTCCCATCAAAGTGGAATTAATTCGATTGTAATCCACTTGTATGTATAGTTGTGGTTTAATCTTGATAATCTTTTCGTCCTTTAATCACAAAAGAACAATAAAACTGATGACATATCCAAGTTTAAAAAAAGAAATATTTAGCTAAAATTAGATTACTGCCATTTGTAAGATCTGTACCAGTGGAAGTTCAAGATATGTGATATTAACAAGAAATGCAATTAATTTAGAGTAAACAAAGATTGTAAATAAATATACTTTGAAAACATCATGGAAAGACATACATGTACTTTAAAGGCCGTCTTTGCCCTTTTTTTTTACATCTTCAATGGCTTACTAAATCTAATGTTGAATAAGAGAACCTGAGAGATTGGGGACGGGGGCAGTATAATGTTCCAAATATTGCGTTTACCTTCACCAATAAATTTAAAATTTACAACATGAAATATCCTGATCAATCTCTTTGAGAACATCTCATCTTGCGAATGTACTGACAGAACAATGTTCAGTGCTACAGGCAACAGTGCCATTTTGAAAACAAGGAATCTTTCGAAGAACTCTAAAATAAAAACATAAGAAACTCAATAAAAAGAGCATTAAAGGGATATTCAAAACTGAATACAGAAGATTTATAACAAGGGTACCATAAAGCGGAACATCCCTTCGCAAAAGAGCATATCTATAAATTAATGCAGCATTTGACATCACATTCGATGCAAACTACGTCATTTCTGTTTCGCACAGGACCAACACACACACACACACACACACCCTTACACACCCTCACAGGCATGTTATTATATCCTATCCAACTCCGTTGCAAGGAGATAATAATGTGCATGATGAATCAAGATTATGAAACTTTGTGATTTGGTTCAATGGGAGATCAACATCGTCACTCGTATTATAATACATGTACGTATGCCTCTTGGTGAACCGTTCATTATGATATTAACATAGTATATACATGTGTTCCCTTTCAATGTCTAAAGAATTTTCAAATTTTTAAAACGGATTTTTTTAATGCAACTATAAATGAATTGTATCTTTACCCTTGGAGGCATTTATATGCACTTTGAAGAAAGTGCGACGTTTCATGATTTTTTTCTGTACATTTTCCGAATTTAAATACGTTTTAGATATTTGCTTGTAATTAATGCATATTGTCTCAAGATACTGCAAATGGTGGCAAAAAAATCTCACTGAGATTACATAATAATGTACTGGAGTTAAGGTGGAACTGGTTGAAACTTGTTCTTATCGTTAAGACGTAGTCGCTTGGATCCGCTCCACCTGTTTCATCAGCTTTTTTGAGTCCAGTATGGCATGTTTTGAATATTGCAAAAATGTTGGGGGTAAAAAAAGAAAAGAATAACTTCAGTTTTTCTTGAATGTGTTTTTTGCCTTGGACAACAATAGCATCTTTAAAAATATCTAAAGATAATTTTATTACGGTGTATTTTGAATTTAATTTTCAAGTTATTTATAGTTTTTGATCCTACTCTCTACGCTTTAAAATCTTCCATTCCGTAATGGTTTAAAGGTTCACAGGTGTAATAATAATTCTTACCTGCAATTTCGACAGGTAAACACATAGCTGCACGTATATATAAAAGGTGAAGGTCGCGCAACCTGCCGAAAATTTGTCATCGGTATAGGACAAACGTTTGTAAACAAACCATGACGCAAGAGGCACCGGAAAATACCAGTTTTTCCTAATTGTTATTACTGGTTTTAGGTATAAATTGGTCATGTGATATAGATTGTATACGAATAAAATTGGCTTACTCAGGATATTTTTCGCCAAATGAAATATACACTCTACTTGGGAGGTACAAGTTGTTATCTTGATGAAAAATACATGCTATACTGATTCATACAGTTAATATCAAATTAGACAAATTAGCAGATCTAATTTCGATATTTTTTCCCATCTTCCAATGATTTAACAATTTTTGTAGAGATATGTACCAAAATAAATTTTAAGAAGACCTGAGCGGGGAACATAAAATCAGTGTAATATGATTTCAGATTTCAGAAACTACCATCTGAACAGAACCCCCAGAACTTTTCCCAGTAATATGTCTTTGCATTATATAATACAGCCCCCATCCTTTTCCTTAATATAGAATTTCTCAAGAAGGAGGGAAAAGGTGGGGGGGGGGGGGGGGTCAACGTGCCTTTTAATGAAAATGTAAAAAGTAACTGCATGTTAATATGGACATCAGTTTAAGGGCTTTTTGTCCTTAGTTTCACTTTTTTTCGTATAGAAGAGAGAACGCGTCTGTTCCAAAGTTTTTAAAGAGGTGGATATTTCTTTTTAAAATGATTTCTGGCAGCCTGTAGCCCCCTTCCTCCCAATTTTGTTGCACTTTGGGGGAATTACGAATTTCTTATGCAATCGTGCAATATTGTACATGAGAGTGTGTTACACGCTTCACCTCACGGGTTAAAGGCATAGACAATATAGCAATATCTTTTGTGTAATTAATGGAGGAAGGTTAATAAACCAACGAGGAAAGACAGTACAAAACAGTGATAATAATTTATGTTACAGTCTGACTTTGAAAGCTCTCTCTATATAGAGAGAGAGAGAGAGACAGAGAGAGAGAGTCAATATAGTGCTAGTATTTCTTCATGAAAACGATATAATCTGCATTTTAAGAGACACGGGACCATGATAAAGGTCCATTGACTGTCTCGTTTAACCATGCAATGCTGAACCTTGACAACGGTACATTTCCTACCTGAATTACTTTTCAGGTTAAATATCACAACTTGAATCGAACTTGCAGCCATCTATAGGGCATGCGGTAAGAAAAGTCAACTTTAGTGAGTTTTAAAGTTTTAGTTTCAGTACGGGAAGAATACATTGACCTTGTTCAATAAAATACGGAAATAAAGCAAAGGGGAAGTTTGAAAAAAATGTGGAAATCTGAGTATAGACAAGGACGAAAAACGTACCTTCCGCATTTAACTTTCTATTCCATATGACGAATCAAATTACATGTTAAAATGTCTATATTCGGATTGTTCCCTGTATATGTCATATGCTCGTATGCACATAAACGGAGAAAATATCAAGATAGAATATTTAACAAACAGAGGAAATGTTTAGGAGATATGAAAGGGGGGTATGCATGTATAATTGGAAAGTGGATTATTTAATAGAGCACACGTAACCCTTAAGTTAAAATAATAATAATTATAAATTCTTATAGTATTTTAAATCAAAACCTTTAATTGCTTCATTCTCTGTTTACAATAAAATCGTCACGACTGCAAAAGAGACAATATTTCAAAATTTTAATCAAGCAGGAATTACATTAGATTGGTATTTCTACCTAAAAGGTACATATATATTGCGCAATATAAAGAATAATACCGCAAACGAATAAGGTGTTGCGCATTTCAAGAAAAGAATGCATTAATAATTTCACCATCCCCTCTCTGACGAAAACATTTTTACCTCAAAGGTCCACATCAGAATCGATGAGACCATCTTCTTTAAACCAAACGCACCTTACCCCATGTTAAAGACCATCATCACCAGATCAAACGCACCCCGCCCGACTGAATCATACACCCGTGGAAACGATTCGCTAGCGGCGACGGAGCAGGTAAAACATGAAATAGAATATAATCAAAACATGAAATTAATCAAGCGATTTTTGTGGTTTACCGCGGTGACCGCATCAGTTGTTTGGAAACGATTGTCTCGTCATGTAGTGGTGTAACTTAATGAAGCCGATAATGCGAGCATTTTGGAAAACTCTTGCTTCTCTCTCTCTCTCTCTCATTTTTTAAAACTGGTAAATCAATCTTAATGCTATTTTTTTCAATTCATCTTCAGCAAAGCTTAACACACATTGAGGTAATAATTTCAAGTTTCCATTTTTTTTCTGTTCTGCTTCTGCAATTTCACCACGCTGAGAAGAGATTGATAAAAGGAACATTACAAATTTTGTCGTTATATAATTTTGCAGCTTATCTCTAATAAGTGATGAATAATCTGGATTTGTCATAGAAAAACTTAAAATTATAAGCATACAATTATTAAAGATCTTGATGACGTCATGGAGAAGGTACAATTTTCCATACGAATGACGTGATTAACTTGACCAAATTCTGAATCATGAAAATGCAAGTTTTTTACGACAAAGAAAAGCAAAGAGGGTGATATATTTTGTTAAAGATACTAGAGATTTAGCTCTTCTTCAAAACTGTCAGATTATACAAATGAAATATTTTGTGTATGGCAAAATAACGATGGATCACGAATGTTGAATAGAACATCCTTGTATAATTCGCGTGACCAATTTTCGTTGTTCGCATTCTTTTTGTGAGAATAATTTTGTTTGTTATCTGAATCGTACAAATGGGACTCTTTTATGAAATTGTAAATGAAGTTTAGGAATTTCTTATAAAAAAAAAAATCTTTTATTAGCAGGTCAATTTAACAGATTTAGAACATCTGAATTAAACACTTAATTTAGTCCGAAATATCTGACGTTTCCCAGGCTTTTTTCACGATTTTGATATCTTACGTGCCAGGAAAACCGTAAAGAAAAAAGCCAGGAAAACTTCAGAAATTTCAGATTACACTTAATTGTGCTTTAAAACACTCTTTCTGTTATCATTGAGTAGTTTTTGTTTATACTTTTAGCACAACCACCTTTCGATTATTAATTAAAATTTCAGAAAATTTTAAGTGTATTAACAGCTGATGCCAGTTAAATTAACAGCTGTATATGGCAAATTATATATTTTAAAAAATATTTCTAGTGTAAGATCTCCCATATACTAAAATTGGCAAAATGCACTTTCAATACGTACTATACGTGTATATATAGCTTTAATATATCGTACCAGGAAAGCGACATCTCGGTGCATCACACTACGAGTGGGCCACTTATGTTTTTATTTTTCTGAGTAAACATAAACTAAGTACTTATTATCTTTATTTTCAGTCCCATTCATATTTTCCCTTATTGCATAATATAGAATGCTCTATACCTCTCACCATCATTTAATAATATTATATGTAAGATTAAAATAAATTGCTTAATGAATTTTCTGTGACTTTTACCACAGCCGGAACTATATAGTACTTAATATATGATAAAAGTGTAAATTCAAATGAATTAATTGAAATCTAAAGGTCGTTGCTTTTCAATGCAATTATTTTGAGAATGAGCTATGCATAGAAGTATGTGAAAAAGTAGTTCTAAAGAATTTTTCAGAAGCATATTTTCTGCATGCAGGACAGGGACATGCAACCCCCCACCCCCCGTATATATGCAAAAGAATTGTAGTTGCATAGTTGCATGTGCTTTCGAAAAATTATATTTTGGAGACACCCAAAATAAAAACATATATTTAGTCGACTGATTTTAACGTAACTCTTAAAATTTAGAAAAACCTATAATTTACAGATATATTTCCGCTAAGGAAAAAAATGTTTGATGTGCTAGGATGAATGATGAATCATTCAAATTAAAGTGATGCTATATTCAGTTTGGAAACTTGCCAGAGTTATATCTGATATTATGTGAATGAAAGATTAGAAAACGCGTCGAAAATAGTTTGGGAAAATATCATTCAATTTCAACTTTCTCGTCGAAATTTTCTACAAACAAATTACCCATGAATCACCTGGGAAATATTGTATATGGAAAGGTTGATTAAGTAAGCTTATTTCATGTTTTTTTTCTGAAGTTTGTTTAATGTTTCTGGAGTTTTTAAATGCTCCAAGAACCACATCAGATCTTTAATACAGCTTTATATGCCATTACCCCCCCCCCCCCCCCCCCCCCCCCCCCTCTGTATTATCTTTTGTTTTCCCCGAAATCGAAAACTCGGAAAATTGGTGTTGTTTATTTCAGTCTCTTTACCTCCTTTAAAACCAGATTTCAATAAACATAAAACTAAACTAAAAATACCAAGGTTTTTTTATTTAAGAAAAATATACGAGTATGTCGAAATTTTTGCAAATACATTTCTGCGCGTACACAGAAAGGAATGGAAGGATGCTAAGAAATTTATTTCATACCAACATAAGAACCTTTCTTTTTTCTTCAAAATATCTACACATCAGACGAAGAACCGATAAGAATATGATCAGCAATGCACATGCAATATTTGATGTACAATTTATCTCGTCATGCTGGGGCATCGTGCCGCTTGCTTACGTCGGCAAGAGCGTTCCGACGAGAAAAAATAGTAATCTTATCGCCAAGTGCGAGGAAAATTGTATGTAGAAAGCGGTTTCATAAAAAAGGGGGAGATAAGATAGAGACATGTGTTTGAAGTGGGGAAACAGGTAGTTTAGATGAATGATCATTCAGCTAGGGCGGCCTGATTCAGGGTAAAAAATGCCGATTTTCATATGAACGCAATTTTTAGATATGACTTTCGTAAAAATTGAAACGTACGTCGAGATTCTATCGATAAAAAGAGAAGATTACGAAGTGGTACTAGTATTTCATTCAATAAATCTCTCTCTCTCTCTCTCTCTCTCTCTCTCTCTCTCTCTCTCTCTCTCTCAGTTGATCCTCGGTTTACATGTGTATATCAAACCATATTTTACATGCATGGAATTAAAACATACAGGGCATTCTTTGGACAGTGCGCGTTCTAAAATTTAATCCTTTACAATTTGTTTTACACACAATGCTGAATTATACTATAGTAATTAGTCTGCATTTAAACTTAGACTCTCTTCTTTCATATTTTAAGTCACAATGCATGCTTTAGAAATTAAAGTGATTAATGTACACGCACAAATGAATAATTTTATAACCTGCAAAAAAATATTTTGAGTGCACTTCATAAAATGAATGACAAAATAAAATAAATGTATGGTGAAACAAAAGTGAAATATGCATCTGATGACGAATTCCCAACCAAGTGCTTTATATATATATATTTATTTATTTTCCAGACATTTTGGGCATTAAGTTTGTTTATAAAGTCGCCACCCTAAAAAAAAAAAAACTTGAATATTACTAATGCCCTTATATATGTAAATGACATTACCCTATGGTGAATCACAGCCATAGAGATACACGGGGCTTCAAAAAAATAAAAAGTTTGTTGACTTTTTGAAAATAATAATTGAAACATTAATATCCCTTACTCATGAAATCGTGATATGTATATAGGAGAGAGAGAGAGAGGGAGAGAGAGAGGGGGAGAGAGAGAGATGACAATTAATGTAAATGACGAATAAATGATATATACAGATGAATCGTAAATCAATTGATTTTATATTAAATATGTCACTTGCAGCAATATTTGGATCAGTGTATCTTGTTTTGACATATTTGACATACTTTGATCTCGTCCCTATTGTGAATCATCCATTGTAAAGAAGGTTTTTATTCTTATTCAACATAACGCCCCGGGGGTTTCTACGTAAAGATAAACAATCAATGATCATCATCGTGGAAAAAAAATGCGATTATTCAAAAGTGCATGTAATATCAAAAGATTTTAAAGTATGGTTACATATAGAAAATTTGACGTAATTATTCAGAGAATTTTAAGGATGAAATGAAGATGTAAAAATTCCTGTAATATTTTATTACTTACTTTATACAAAGGATTGCAACTTGAACATGAAGCATACACGTGTATTTAACGTAAAAGGTGTTTTAATCAAGCTACTCAGAGTTGTCTACATTTAATTTTCAAACACCCTGCATTTCTGAGCTGAAAAAATAATTAAGGCTCCGTGCATAAGTTTGGAATTTTTATTACTAGGTAATTAATTAAAAACAGCAGATTTTGATTAAAAAAAATAATTTAGATACAAAAGAATGATACTTCAAAGACAACAAAATTGATAACATTTATTCAAAGAAAATGTTTAACCTTGATCCACACAATAAGTTCAGGAGGGGGGGGGGGGATGTTGCTCGATTTTTGCAATGCCCGGCTATTGCATTAGCAGAAAATGCTGCTTCTTCACCGCCAAATTGAGTTTACGAGTAAAAATATTGTACGTACGGCCAGCGGCTGTTGAGAAAACAAAATTCATTCAAACACCTTAAGAAATAAACAATTTAATATTTTGATAAAAAATATTCGATTTACTAACATTTTTCCTGACTCCTTTGACTAATATTTTACAAAGCAATTCAAAAGGTGCGGAAGGTTTTCATCATATCCCTATCTGCGTCATAAAAAATAAAGATTGTACTATCAGGCTAACACAAATGCAGGGAACATCATTAATGACTTGATGCAAAACTCCCCGCTGAGGACACATCAGTGCATAGTCGTTTGACCTCAATTAATCTTGCTGTATCGGTGTTTATTAACTTCTGTTTGTATATAAAACCCCGAAACGATACATGTGATAAATATTTTACGCTGTTAATTTCTACCTGTATTTTATTTAATTTTTAAAAGTTTTAATACTGTACATGCCATTGACATATTTTTGTGTGGTAACATATCCTCTAAACGTCTGAACTTGATTTTAAACTGTCACCACGGTCTTTGTTCATTACCCTGTAAATGAGCCCGGCTTTCAGTACTTCTGAGTACTTTGATTGAAGTTCGAGTATACCATTAGCAGTAAAAGATCTCGTATATAATGAAAGATAATCATAAAGGTCAATGACTTCCTAGCTCCCACATTAGGCATAATAAGATGATTGACTCAAATCACATGCTTGACTAGTCGATGAACATATCATCGAGGGAAACTGACCGCAACAAAGGTCATTATTAATTCGCGGTCATTGTGGACTGGGCCTCTTTATTATAACTATGAATCATAAAAAATCCTAACACATGGTCATTTTATACGGTCTCTGTGCTGCTAGAGGAGTTTAATGTTTCGTTGCTATAACATCCGTGATTCAACGAGAGCCTTGATGAAATGAGTCATGGTTACACAAGAGATGCTAGAGAGAAAAGTCTCCAGTTTGAACTATCTAATTCTAGCATCCTTGCGCCACTGAAGTGGACGCTTAGATATGACATCTGCCTCAATACTTGACGACGTTGTTTCGATTGTCTCAAGCTTTCTGTCTGTTTTGATGAACGAGATGATAAATAGTCCTCCTGTCGTTGAAATCGTGTATTTTCTGTGTCAAATATCAGAATTTTCCTTAGTTTCTAAATTTGTGATTGAAGCTTAATGAATACACGTACATGTATTGTCATTTAAAAAATATATAGACATCTAGATCTATTTGATTTTGATTATCATTTGAAAATTACTAACCTAGGTTTACTTCACTATTCACTAAAATATCCTACATTTAGTATACCTCATTAGAGTAGAGAGAAATGCTTTTTCCTAAAAATTAACAATATTATAAATGTGTTCTTTTTCAATGTACATTATGTACTTTCTTAGAAAATGATTTCACCATTCATTATATACAATTTCTGGGTATGTATTATGTAGCAATGATATTACTTACTTACATCTACTACATTATTTCATTCAGTGATATATAGTACATTTCTTGTACATGTATGTTAATATAAGAGAGAAAAGTATTATTAAACTTGTTTTCGTATATGATGTACATTAAAACCACGTTTTATTTACTGTGTTAAAATTTAAATATCTTAAATTCCGTGTGACAACTTTTAATTATGAATATATAGGTAATACAGGTAGTTCATCTGCGCTAAAACCCCCCCCCCGTCTGTAGTACGTCTGCCAACCTTATAATGTTTGAGCAAGATTTTCTGATCAGCTTTTGTCACCACCATTTTTCATCCCTTCTACAGCTCAACTAGACCAATTTCAAACAAACTTTTAATATGAATTCAATTACGCCTGCTTCACCAATATTTTGAGTTTATTAGGTCCGAATGCATCCAAGGTCATTCATGGAAACATTTCAACCAAAGATATATGAGTTTTGGCCCCCTAAAAATCAACATTTTAGAATGACATTCAGATATGTTTCATTGATATTTATTTTGTAGAAGAAATTATATTAGAAATATTTCCAATATATTTTTCACATTTATATGCATTCACTAGCTGTAAATGACATGAGAAATAATGCTATTTTTGCAATCTAACAAAAAAGCCAAAAATATGCCTTTTTCTTGATGTGTTTTCTTATGGGAAACATAGAGCGCAGTGTAGAACATACATAATTTCTCTGATTTCATTCATAAAAATATACCGGAAAAACTGCTTGAAATTAACGCAGTTATGATAAGTGTCCGGCTTAATAAAATATACATTTTATTTTGAGCTAGATTTTAATTTCAATGTGTAATCCTTGTTTGAAATTACGGTCAACATGATATAATAGTTTAATCAGGTATTAAAATAAAGCATTTTTCTGATGGCTAAAAATTAACAATAATTCATACAATTATTTCAATTTCCTGATCAATTCATCGCGATCTCTGGTACATAAAAAGTGCTGGGGGCAAGTTTAGTTTTTACTCGTTTAGAAAATATTTTACGAGAAATTCAATTTAGCAACATTCATTTTATCGCGATTTATACAAAACTGAATGAACTACATACAATCCCCCAGCAAAATTCCGTTAGAGGACATACTTCTCTTGTAGATTTACACAGAATATCTTCAATCTATGCTTGTTTATCACTTGTGCCAGTCCAATATAAACACGATTGTTAAATTCTAACTCTGTTCACGGACGTGTAAGGGGAGCGTTTCATGCATAATTTTTCTCTATTGTTTGAATGCATGCATATCGGACAAGCGAAAGGAATAGAGATATTTAAATTTCAAATGTCCTTTAGCAGAGAAATAAAAAAGAATCATAAATTGTTTATAAACACTGCATTCATAAATGTTCAGACATTGTTTTCATTTGAATTTGTATATTTTACGGACAGCCTTATCTTAGCTGCGAAGCAGTTTTACACAAAATACGCTAAAATGAAAAAAATGAAATCTTTTATTTTGATCAAAATATATAAATTAAAGTATATATAGTAAAATTACACTTTTCATATATATCGTAACATTTGAACATTTTCAGCTTCTTCTCTGAAATTTTCAAACTTTTGTGTGACAACTTTTAATTATGAATATATGGGTAAAACATGTAGTTCATCTGAGCTACACTACGTTCATTATTTCTTTGAGATTTCTCATCAAATAAACAAAATCCAAATTGTGATTTTATGGCCCCAGGGTCCGTCTGTATATAGTGAAAATACATGAATTCTTTGAAAATCTTCTTCTCTGCTCCTGGGTATTAAATAAACTAACTAAGTACATAGTTATGATGAGCAAGATTTTTGTGAATTTTATGCTATTGTGTTAGGGCCTCTATTGATTATATAGTGAAAATACATGAACTCTTTGAAAATCTTCTTCTCTGCTCCTGGGTATTAAATAAACCAACTAAGTACATAGTTATGATGAGCAAGAGTGCCTCTACCAAAATTGTGAATTTGTTTGGCCCCAGGGTCAGGGGTTCTGGTGTTATCTATTGATTATATAGTGAAAATACATTTTCTTTGAAAATCATCCCTTCTATTAAATAAACAGTGCATAGTTATGATGAGCAAGCTACCAAAATTGTGACCAATTTCATAACAAACTTGAAAATCTTCTTCTCTGTACATGTACATATAAATGATTTAAAATTGGTTTTATAGCCCCAGGGTCAGGGGTCTAATGTTAGGGCGGGGCTCTATTGATTATATAGTGAAAATACATTAAATCTTTGAAAATCATCTTTTCTGCTCCATATTAAGCAGATGAACTACCTATAGAGTTATGCTGGACAAGATATTAATGTGAATTTCAATTACCATAGCTGTACTTATATACTCTCTGCTCCTTGGTATTAATCAAATATCAAGGCCTATACCACTACTGATTATTGCTGAATATTACTGATTAGTTGAAATGCATTTTTTGTTCCCTTAATATGTCAAAACAACTTTATTTTTGAATATTTTGACTTTATTTTATATAATCATATGTTTGGAAAACGTAAAGATTCATAAATGAGTTTAAAATTTTGTTTCATTATCAGAATCATTTCAAAAGTTGTCTCACTTCTCCAAAATAAATTCCTTGGATCCACGCCCTAAAAATACATGAATATGAAATTGTTTTCCAGTCAATCAATGCAAAATACTTACACACTTGACTTATGACCCTTTATTTTATAACAGTGTGATCTTGGTTACAGGGTATATATTGGGGTTAAGTATAGGTGAAATATACGAAAGTCGTATTTAATAATGTTTTTCTTATCATTAATCAATTGAATTAAGGATATTAGATTTAATGACAATCTACTGCACCTTATTAGCCATGTATCAATTAAATATTCGTTATGTGTTGTGATTAGTGAAGGCTTATCTACGTTTATATTTCATGAAAAGCATATTGGACAGATTAATTCAAAACACAGATTAACACTCTTTAAAGTTCTTGAATAAAACTGTTTTGAGTATGAGGTTATGATGTATGAATATAATTCTGCAAAATGCTATGGGAGTTGAGATTTGTTTACTAATGAACTGCTTTTATTGACTCTGAATAACTCAGTCTATAAAAAAGGCATTTTCCTCATGCAAGATGTGTTAAAATATACGATTCTTTCAACTTAGTTGTTGTGAATTTGGTGCTTAAAACATGGCTGGAGTAAGTTTGAAGGATAACTTTCAAAAGAGTACTGATGATTCTCATATAGACATGAAAGCTTTCGATTTTGTCTTCTTGTTCAACAAAAGTATCGGAAGTTCCAAGGTGTTTTATTTCATGATTGACCCTTGGATGAACAACAGACTATTTCCAAAATGTAACGTCATGCGATTTAGTAAATTGGCAAATTTGGTGCATTTCAAAGCAATAGAATTAGACGGATATCTTTATATCATTGGTGGAAAAGATTGGGAAACTGGACAGCATCGCAGCGACACCTGGCGTTACGATCCCGGAACTGCTAAATGGACCGGAAGAGCTAGGATGAACACCGCTAGATGTCGTCACACAGCCGATGTTCTAAATGGCTGTATATACGTCACAGGTACATTGTTCATAGATTAATTAAATACGAGATTCGTCTAAAAATTGATTGACAACTTTGTTTATATGACAGATTATTCAAGGTTATGTCTGTCAACAAAAAAGTCGATTGATTACTGACTAGTATCTGTGACGTGTTAGAAATTGTGATTTCACCGCATTTTTATGAAGTAGACCATTGTCTTTAGATTAAGGAACCGGTCAATCTAAATGACAAGAATTAAAGAAAAGGATGTAATTACAAAAGTAAATCTGAAATTATGAAGGTAAAAAATAACGTCGTCTACTATAGCTTGTCCAAGATTTGATGAATAACAGAGACTTTTGACTGCCTTTGAATTTGCGTTGCATAATTATATAAACGAAGTCAAATTTCAATATCGCATTGTATCCCACCCTTTCAGAGTAAAAATTTATTTCAGCTAATTATGTAGACTTGAAAGGGGAAAAAAGTTTATATGAACTTTAAATTCACATTCCGCTTCTCGTTATGAATTGAGGTTAGCTTTCTCTTTTGAAAGTTTTTGTATACTTCTCAAAATGAATTTTAATGCATCATGTGCACACTTTAAGATTACTAAAAGAACATAGATTTGATATACAAGCATGCTTCTTACTCATATCATGTACTTGAATAAATCTGGGCAAAATATGGAATACATTAGCACACTGATCGATTTATTTAAGCACAGATTTTTGAACAACCCTGAAATTTATTTCTCAGATCAGGGACCTATATATCGGTCCCTACTCAGACTTGTATGAATTTTCGCTCAAGGACCAATGGACAGGTTATTTTTAAAATATGTCTGTAACTTAATCCTGTTTATTTCTATAAATAAATTATTGTTTAAATTAATCAAAAGAACGATGCATCATGGTTTTCAGGATGTTTGTGTGTACGAAATTCTGTAAAACAAAAGTACACTGTATGAACAATATAAACTTTTTGTTTGTATTATATATGAAAAAAATCTCGGGTTTTAAATAAAATTCATTGTAAAACACACTTTTTCAATATACATGTATTCCAATCACAATTAATCAAAATTGATTAATTTAAAAAAGGAGGGGGGTACTGGCGGATTTAGAGGGAGCCCAGGGGTTCCGCTCTCCCTCTCTTTGTGTTAAATATACAAAAAAAATTTTAAAATCTTTTTTGTGTGTGTGTGTCGTTGTGGTCCCCTACATGTACACCGACCCCAAACTGCCCCCCTCCATTTTCAAGATTTCTGGATCCGCCACTGGCGAATGGGGGAAATCAATTCGAAGGCCAGGCATGGATAAGAATGTGTATATTTGTAGATATGTAGCTGCATATTTGGATTATATTCACATGTACATTTATTTATTACATTATCAATTTTTAGTAGTACATATATACAAAAATAAACGTGAACAATTAATAGATGACCGCCTTCCTGAAAATATCCGGAATCCTTTTATTTACCGGTATTTCTTCAATTCTACGCCTTTACTTGATTCATTTTCTATTTTTGATGTTTACTCATGTGTTTATAAGCAACTTGTAAACAACTCCATTTACACCCATGTAAATACATGTAATAATTTACGGAAATCTCTACAGAATTAGTCATTAGACGAACACGATTTCTAATGTTCAATTGGTCTATAGTTTGTTACTTACTTCACTTTTCGCACATACTTATCTTCCCCTCCCTCGGATTTTTCAGAGTTAATATTTTTACAGTGAAGTAAGCAAAAAAGGACTTTTACCCCACAAAAAACACGGACTTGTGAAAAATTGGTAATAAAAACCGTAACGCATACAAAAAAGAGTAACCCCCCTCCCCGGAAGTCGGAACTTTGAGCTTGGAGAAGTTAAAAAAGTTTTCTTCCTTCTTCTTTTGGGGTTGCTAACCAAAAAATGATTTGTATTTTTTTTTTGTGGTGGTGGGGGGAGGGGGGTAGCTTGTTGTGGGTGTGTGGACACCAGTGGGAAATATTTCTTGATCTTAGCATATTGCCGTTTATTTGATAAATAAAAATAATTGAATTATGTTTTAAAACAAAAAATAAACTTTTTTCGTTTTTTCTGTTGGATGCTATTGTGTAAAATTCCTTCTTTTTTGTAAATAATTTAATGAATTCAGTTTATCTTTATTATACAGAATCAAGATAGTTACTCTAAAAAATACTCTGTTTTAAACAATATTGATATCATTTAAAAATGTCCACCATTTCATGTGAATTATCCCGATTTTGTAAATTACACGTCACAATTGACAAGTCCTAACATCCGATAATGGTCAAGCACATTAAAAAGATTTCAAGTATCCCTGCCTTCAACGGAAATATACATTGGTTATTACATTGCTGTAGGTGTAGTTAGGTCACTACTCTGACGAACAAACCTTTTATTAACGACTTTTTCGACAAATTCATCAGATAATTTATGTATAATTTGACCTACATAAAGGTACATATCCTCTGCATGAATAAAGATAACTACATTGTATGCTCTTATGAATGCAATTTTCTCCTCCTATTGGCATCCTCGATAATTTTCCCAATTACAAAGGGTCAGTATTGACAGAACGATAATCCGTGGATTTGGCCAAACAGTGTTAAGCAAGATCGTGCTTATGAATAGCAACAAGAATGTGGTCTGATATGGTTAATCATATCGTACATGTGTGTAACTAAACTGGTTACTAATCTCACAATTATTTCAGGGTTGGCGAGTCCCAGCTTTTTAACTCACCCCCTGCCAACATCCCAAGCTTTTTCTGAATGAAATGCCCCTGCCAACATCAGTAAAGGATATTTTTTTCGATTTTCTCTCTATAAATCACACCAGTTTGATACATGCATCTTATATAATCTATCCATAATTATGGCAACTGACTTCAAAAAAACCTCTATGAATTTTTGATACATGTCTGTTCAGTTCCTGATTCCAGTATTAGGGCGTTACCACTGTCCTCTACAAAAATTTGAATTTTTCAATTAAAATTTGTATATGACAATTTCATATACAAATTTTAATTGAACAAGCTAATTCAGAGAATTTGTGTCCCCCGCTTAGGGAAAAAGTAAACCATGCACAGTTCGGGGGTGGGGTGGGGTTTCGGATCCCCTTGACTGAATTTGTAGAATTATTAAATGTATACTGAAGCAAATAAATATGCCAATATGGATACAAAGGTTTGATTGATTATTCTTTATCATGTGTGTAGAAGATCTTTTTTATATGGAATATTTATCACACTGTAATGATGATTTTTATGAGTTTGAAAAAAATAAAAATTCTTTTGTGAAAAGCAGCTGATTTATATAAAAAAAAAAAGTATTCAAAAAAAAAAGTTCCTATGGTGCACAGAGAGACATACAACTAGACGTTACTTATTTATTACACATTGAATATAAATATATTCATATATTGTCCACAATGTATGGTGTCTAATTTAACCTTTATTAAACAGTTAAAAGAAAAAATAAGTAACGTTTTATACGGCCCCTGTGCTAAAAATAGGTGTAATACATAAAATACTATTAAAACAAACGGGCCACATTCAGAGGGGTGAACCACACATTGCAAAAGCCATCCTGGAAATATCCGATTGTTACACACAAACAGAATGTTTTTATGACCTTGAACTTTGACCTTTTGACCTCAAAATCAAAAGGGGTCTTTCTTAGGCCACAGGGAGTTGTTATGTAAAATTCCATTGCAAAAGCTTAAAGGGTTCTCGAGATATCGCGCGGAAACGAAAGTGTTATAACAGACAGAATTTGCTTATTTATGACCTTGAACTTTGACCTTTTGACCTCAAAATCAATAGGGTCTTCCTTAGTCCATAGGGAGTTGCTATGCAAAATTTCATTGCAAAAGCTCAAAGGGTTCTCGAGATTGCGTGTGGAAACCATTCCACGAAAGACTCGCGCAGACCACGCCGCATGCGTATCCCCCACTTTTCAAGCGGGGGAAAAATTCGTTTTTTGTAGGGACACCAATAAGTAAACATTTTTCTAAGGAATTAAAAAAATTCTTTTGTGAAAAGCAGCAGATTTATATAGTATTCAAACATTCCTATGGTGCACAGGCACCTGACGTTACTTATTTTTCTTTTAATAAAAAAATATACACCCCTACCTATTAATTAAAAGAAAAATAAGTAACGTCTGGCGTCTGTGCTATCGAGTGTTGGTTCAAAGCATTTCCCACTATGTTGGTCAAAACCACGATCCTATATGGTTTTCAGAATTTCAAATTCTTAAGTTTTTTCAAAAATTTCATCTAGTATTAAATGGATTAAGACCAATGCGTTATATACACTGTAGCACCACATAAATTCTAAAAAAAATCTCAGTATCTAGTAATTCTATTGTTTTATAGTTCCATACTGATAAACATGTGAAAAAACTTTCTCAAGCACATCAAATTTTATAGAACAACAACGAATTTAACTACAGCATAGTTATTTTTCTAAATGCCAATATCTGAAAGTTATACCCTTATAGAAAATTACGCATTTTTGAAAGGAAGGTTTTGTTTCCATAAATGAAAAAAATATTAACGATGTTCTTCTCTGCAACCAAATAAAATAAATGATACACCTTGGCATAGATATCATTCATTCAAATATTGTTTTACGTAAATCCGACAGCTAAAACTTCAAAAAAATCAAATAAATCAATTGAAATGTGACTCTGCAAACCGTGTTTCTTTTGCCTGGATGTTGTTCAGTTACACAATAAATCACTGACAAGGAGATGAGGCGCTCTCTGTAACATCGAGTGCTGTCTTTTTTCTCCGTGAGTGATTTGTTAATGATTCTCTTAAGTCCGATAATGAGTCATGGAATCAAATTTATTAAACTTTAATGCTAGTAATTTGCTTCTACGAACCCACAAGGAAAAAAAAATAGACTACTGTAGCGATAATAATTCTTCAAGCATCACGGAAAAATAAATATTGTATTTAAAATCCCTAATGATGTGCTACAGTAATAAAAGAAGCAATTAAGGAATTTTTTTTATCGACTTATAATCTTAAACAAACGAATGTTTTTGTATTACATTATCGTTATGGAACGATTGTAGTCAACTGTTTGAAATATGATAAAGCAAAATACCATCGCAAACCATTTTCCTTTTTCGAGTATACATTTTCCCTTTTCTTCCGTTTTACGGAGCCAACGAAGTAGGCGATCAACTACCATGGGATATAGTTTACTTTGATATTATTCGTTTTCTGACAATTTTTTTGGAAACGATATTTTCATCAGAAATTACAATGATTTCCAGGAATTAATGATAGTTATGTCTTATCGCTTTCAAGAAAAATCTTCACAAGTTTCCAATCAATGATTATATGATTTATTTAACATTTTTATTTCATAAACATCAAAGCTTATTAGCAAAAAAATCCACACCCATTTGACTATAACAAACAAATCGTTGTTCATGATTATAATAAGAAGATTCGCAATCACGGTAAACAAGGCCTTTTTCAATCGGATTGTATTTAAATGAGGATTTTTGTCCTTAATAGGTTCAATTATCGTACAATGGCAAATTCAATAAATATGACTCATACTGCAAATGGTTTTTATCGCATTCAGCACAGCTGACAATAAAATATGGCGATATATTATGGTCAATATTGCTCCAACATCTTCTTATTTTTCATTCTGAGAAGGATAACAAGAAGTTAAAGATGGCAATCGTATTTTTGCGCCTTTTTGGTGCCATTGTTGCAGACGAGAGAGTCCTAACGTCTGCGCACAGTCATGTCGTCTGCCAAAATTTTTTTGATTCAGATGCTGCGAAATAAAGGAACCCAACAATGCAATTCATTTAATACGTTCTTCTTGAAGATTAAAGTGAGTCATAGCTCCCTTTGAAATCTGTTACTCCAGATTCTTTGAAAAGCAGTATAGACATTAATGAATAACTTTGGTCAAAATTGGAAGACTCTCTCACTGCTGTATTCAAAGTTTCAAAATTCAACAGATGCTGTATATAAAGTTTTAAAATTTTAACAGATTAGATAAAACAATCCGACACAAATTGTGGAATAAATTAATCAATGTGATATACAAATTAAATTAATAAAAAATGTGTGTAAAGAAATTTAAAGCTATTTTTAAATTCTACGCATTGGAATGTGCTTCATTGTAATACTTTTATTCCGTTTTAAGATTTGTATAATTACAATCGAGATGTAAATTTAATGATCCTTAAAATCGTCACGCAGACTAAATAAATTTCACGTCAGACGGAAATAAAATTTAAATTTTCTTCTTTTATTATCCTTGAAATTAAATTCATTAAAAAATGCTAAAACGGAACTTTGATTAGCACTTCCAATGTGCATATTTGACCAAAGATATCAGCCTTTATATCAACAAAGGTATTGTCCAAATAGGAAATAAATTTAAATATTTATCAAAAGAATGCACATATTTTCTTTTGATTGATGTTTTTTTCTACATACCTACATAAGTATTTAGTCTGAGAGAAATAAAAACTTCGATTGTAATGAATTTGAAAATGAATATCCGGACCTCAATATTGATGGCGAGACAATAAATTTCTAAACAAATCCACGAGAAACAATAAAGGAAAAATGAAGTATTTAAAACATTTGAATTATTTAATAATAATGAAAATATGATTCAATTTTAATTTCGTGAGAGTATGTTTTGATATATATATAATGTAAATAAAACATTACTTTAAATATTAAAACATGTCTTCCCCAAGTTGTTTCTATATTTTTGTAAAATACATTTAATTTATTTTGGGAAAAAAATTGTAACCAAGATTTGACTTAAATAATTTTAGCAGTTGATCAAAAATTTTTACAATATAGATATTTATTTTATTGATATTGACATTCCTGCTGATAATATCCATAAAGTCCTGTGGAAAAAAACGTAATTTGACGAATCAATAATTCTGACGGCGGATAAGTCTGAAAAATAAAACCTCCTTTCAATGACAGCCAAAAGTATAAGGTTTCGTTACTTAGATAATGTTAGTAATTGACAGTCTTGATTAAGTCAGAAGTTTCGCTTTTTTCTCTTGGTCAATAACCAGTAGACGAGTTTTTGTCTGTCTTTTTAAGTTTACGAGAATCTCGTCTTCTGTGACTCACAATGACCCCTTTTTTTCTGTGTTTTTGCCACGTGTCTTGCAACGTTTCATCTATATATCATAATTGTCCAATGGAAACAGACGTTTTATGGTTAAACTATACAGTGCACAGTGTTTTTGTGGCGTATTTAGCACATCGAGTAGGGAGTATATGCAATTGTATATTTAGCGTTTTAATTTTTCAAAAATAACTCCAGTCAGCCTTGCTGACAACTTTCTACTATTTTTAGCTGCCTTTGTAAGTGAAAGCTAAGAACATGTATTCTATTAAGGTCACAAAGATCTACATTTCTAAGACTATTTATTTTATAGAGGTCACCCAGCATTTTTTTATTTGCTGGGGGGAGGGGGTTGAGCTTGGGGGGGGGGGGTGTCATTAACTCTATTTCTCCCCGAATATTTTGATACCATCGTCGTTTTTTCATTTGTATTCGCATCTTAATGAACCATCTTTTTAATTCACTTTTCATTATTTTCAGTTGAATAACTGAATTAACCAATTTTCATGCGTCAAAACCATCACACTAATCCATAAAAAATATATGATTCATGTACATATACATGTATAGTTAAAATTAAAACTGTACATCGCAAACCAAAAATGTTGTTTCTTTTGGTGAAAAATCAGCAATACCCTGGTATAAATGATTCCATATATGTTGATCTATGTTTTTGTTACATGAGATAATGTTATGAATTATTGAGATCTTCAACAAATAACGAAACCATCTGCCTGTGTCCACCATATGTCTGACTATGACTCAGGTGCGCGCCATCTGATGGTTTGGTTTTTGTTTTTTTATTATTATTTATTATGCGCCCGGATTGATAGATCCGAGGCGTATATTGTTTTTGTCCTGGCTGTCTGTCTGTCTGTTTGTTTGTTTGTTTGTCTTCAAACTTTAACCTTCGCCATAACTTTTGAACGCTGAAAGGCAGAGACTTCATATTTGGTATGCATACTTCACTAATTCAATTCTTTCAAATGACACCAACATCAATGACCTTGTGACCTTGACTGTGATGTATACATGTATGTTAAAAATAGCTTTTTTGTCTGCAAACTTTAACCTTTGCCATAACTTTTGAATCCTGAAAGTTAGAGACTTCATATTTGGTATACAAACTCCACTAATCAAATTCTTTCCAATGACTCTAAGGTCAATGGCCTGATGACCTTGACTGTGACCTATATGCTTACAATAGCTTTTTGGTATCTTCGCCATAACTTTTGAACCATAAGAGATAGAGACTTCATATTTAGTGTGCATGTTTTTCTCTTTTTTTGGTTGAAGAATTCATGAACATTAATGTGCAGTTTATTTGAGACTTAATCATAATATTTCTTAAAGCAATATCAGAGCTCTGCATTTTTGAAAATTTTTCAGTTTGCTTTTAATATGTGTTATTATGATAAATTTGTATGTAACTTAAACCTTTATGACCAGTCAGACTAAAATAAAGCAGAAGAAAGAATTCTATATCTAATCTAATATGCAGTTTTATATTAAATGTCATTATTGTACAGGACGACAATAATGTAATTTTGATTCAATCGAAGCTTATAAATAGTTCTTCTATCGCAAATATGAACAATAGAAGTTTAATAACGTTATTTTTTTCTGTCATTGAAAAAGTTATTTACAAATTTGAACAAAAAATTCCGACATCAAAGTTGCAGCTCATATTGCTTTAACAATCCACATTTTGTAAAAGTATTAATTCCACTTTCCAAGAACCTTAGCATCCTTACACGAAAGAAACAGTAAAAATGTATTTTTAAAAAAAACAGTTAATGCTCAAAATATGTAAATTCGTATAGGTACATGTAATTTTTTTCATGTTAAAAAAGAGATGCAAATTATGGAGAAAAAAAAATTGTTGAAAAAAAAAGAAAATACTTATGGATATTTCAATATGCGCACTCCAAAAAATGAGCATGATGCGAGAGAAAAATATGAAATCGATATCATTAACAGGTAAAATGACAATTTTACAAAATGGGGCGATGAGTCAACTGCCTTTTGGATGCACGGGGGGATAAAGTTAATGACGAACTCCTTTCTGCAGGACGCACCGGCGCACGTCAAATATTGACCGTGCGTCTTTGTTTAAGACCGGTATCTTGTGTGGGTCACTACACCTGTTTTAATGAATGCATGATTCATACCTCAATGTTACAAAAGGAGGGAAAAAACAAAAAAAGAAAGAAAAGAAAATTTGTGATTCAGATACGTTCTCGGATTACGAATTCGAAGGTAGTTGAATAGATTAAAAAGAGAAAAAAATCTTCGACTTTTGTATGTATAATTATGACCTTTTGGCTTATATATAATTATGACCTTTTATAAAGTTAAGTCTATTTTTAAAAGTTGGCTAAATTATATATACTTGTTTCTTGCATTTATAATTTTATTTCAAGAAGCGATTTATGAGAAAAAATATATTTCTTTCTCAGTTTCCTTTAAATTAGGGAGGAAAGGGGCTCTGTTTTATTTTGCCTCTTGCTTTACCATATAACAATTTACCATTTTATAAGTGAATAAATGAGTAAAATTAATTTGGAAAATTTAAATGGAAAACTGTGCATTTCTCGTGCTTCTTTACACACAAGTGAGAAAAATTATCAAATTATATTAAAACTTTGCGATTAGATTGAATTTTTTTAAAATACGCAATGTGCAACTTACACGCACCCCCTCACCATCCAAAAAGGAAAATGGTACTAACAAATTAATTTTAAATTATCTTGAAGCGCTTTACAGACTTAAAACTTATATACATAAATAATGATTATAGGCTCTATCTATTTTATGCACTCAAAATGTATAAATAACTTTGATATGATGCACGGTATTGCATTGAATAGCTTAAATAATTAATGCACATAAAGAACTATAATAATCTACACAAATTAAACGATATTTACTAATTGATGGCATTTTTACACATTACTGTGCCATGGCTCATAGTAACATATTCCGCTAAAGCATTTGTTACATGCATGAAATCTGGTATAGTTTTGCTCCATGGGTATTCTAGGCATGACTTCTATGCTATTTTAATTAATATACATCAACAGCTGACTAATGATAAATCCTTTGTGTGAGAAAATCGGGCTTCTGTGAAACTCAAGAGTGTGCAACTTCCAGATTTCATTCGTTTTATGGCGTGAGTCATGTTCGACCATGAAACGGATTAACATTTCGGAGGAAATCAGCGTCCCGGAAAAAAGGGGCGTGGCTCCAAGAGCTGGGAAAGCAGATGGGATGCGATGGTTCTAAAAAGAAGTGGATAATTAGCTTACAATACATTTCATTTGAAAATTATAAGCAGCAAATTCAGGGAAGTATTTCAATTGAATCAAAAAGGATTCCATCTCGGTTTTGATTTTCTTAAAAAATTAGCAATTATGATTAAAGTCTGCTAAAATAAATGAAAAAAAAAATCAGTGAATTTTAAATCAGAATGTTTATGTCAATTCACATGAATGAATGACATTTTAATTGTAAAGAAGAAATATTCAAATGAATGTAAGGGGAAAATGTGGCTAATATTGATGGTAACAGCTAACGGTCGATAACTCGAAAAGCACCTATGCCTTTTTGATTTTTAACAACTTGTGCCGGTCAGGTTGTTTCCAAACCACATTGGCATTGGTGGGGGGGGTGTCCCACTCTACTCCAGACATACGTTTTTACAATAGAAATATTCATTTAAAGCCTGTCCCCTCCCCACTTGTTTGTTGTAGTATAGTCAAATAAGCTCCCAACTCCCAACCTGCAAGGTAGTCTAGATTCAGGTTTAAATCAGGACCCCATGCGGAATGTGTTTTCATTGGCAATCATAAGATAAAGAACAAGATGTGTTTGTGAAACGCTGATGCCTCTGTATGGCAACATAGCAAAGATTAAACTTTTCTTTAATGCAAATTTAATTAATTGGTGCAAAAAGTAGGATATTCTCACTGGAAGACAATTAAGGAATTTGAAAGTAGGCCAATGTTAAAGTTTTATCAATAAGTACAAAAATCTCCAATGTTAAGGTTAAAAGGTCAAGGTAATTGATATCCAATGAAAAGTCTTGCCATGTAGAATACTTATGTAGAGTATGGAAGCCCTAGCCCTAAGTGTTCAGAAGTTATGGCCAAGGTTAATTTTTTTAAAAAGTAGGTCAAACTCCAAGGTCAAGGTCAAAGGGTCAAAGTTCTTGCTATCAAATGAATGGTCTTGTCAGAAGAATTGAATATGTAAAGTATGAAAGCACTAGCCCTAACTCTTTAAAAGTTATGGTCAAGGTTTGCTTTTTTAAAGTAGATCAAACTCAAAGGTAAAGGACAAGGGGTCAAGGTTCTTGGTATTTAATGAAGGGACTTCTCACAAGGATTACCTATATGAAGTATGAAAGCCCTATCCCTTACCGTTCAAAAGTTGTGGCCATGGTTAAAGTTTTTTCACAAGTACGGAAATTTACAAGGTCAAGGTCAAAGGGTCAAGGTTGTTGGTATCCAATGAAAGGTCTTTTAACAAAAAAATACATTTGCGAAGTATAAATGTCCTGGTTTCTACTGTTCAAAAGATATGGCCAAAGTAAAAGTTTAAAATTTTCATGTAAAAGTGGGTCAAACTTCAAGGTCAAAAGGTCAAATTTGGTGGTACCCAAAGAAAGGTCTTGTCACAAGGAATACACATGTGAAATATGAAAGTCATACCTCCACTAAAGCAAAAGTTATGGGCAAGGTTAAAGTTTTTGCGGACAAACAAACAGCTAGACAGACAGAGAGGCAGACAGACAGACGGACGGACACGACAAAAACTATTACCCCGAACTTTCGTTTACGGGGGCATAAAAAGTAATAAAACATACGCTCTTGAAATTTAAAACAGAGAAATTTGAGAATATCTCCATTATTTTTATTATGTTTTCATATGAATCTTTTGTGCCCGTCATATTTTGTAGTACTCTACAAAAACAGGAAAATTCGTTAATTTTTGACATTTTGAGATGCCCCTTCTGGTAACAAGACGGTAGAAATTGTGTGTTTCTTACATATATTGTATAATATAGGACTACTCATCAAATATTATAGTTTGAACAAAAAGTCTATTGTAGTATTTTGTAAAATTTGCTTTAAAGTGTTAAAAATTGGGATTTTCCTATACATTGTATAATCCTATAGTAAATGTACCTGTATTTTTAGACGGTACCTCAAAAATACCTGGACGGTAGATTTCCTCCACACTTTGCATGTATACTGAAGTTAATGCAAGTTATATATGGTATAAAAACGCTATAGTAGTTTTCACACAGTATAACCCCAGTCGGCCCCCTTAATAATCTCGAACTTTCATAAATAAAATTAACGTTACATGTAGCTAAAAGTTTTTACACCTGCAGAACAAGAGCTTCCAGGTTTTCTATCATCTTGTGCATTACCTATGACCTCTTCGAATTTATTATGATTTTTGAACTTATGACTTTGACCATAAAGTTTGACCTTTTAGGGGTTAAAATATTTAACCTGGTCATAACTTTTGCACTATTACAAGGCTTTCATATTTTTTCACATGTGCATTGCTTGTGACCTTTCTGAAGGTACTTTATTGACTTCATGACCAAGACTTCAAGTATGACTTTTAGTTATCTTGGTTCTTTCTTTTACACCCAAATATTTTATGTAAAAAATATTTTTTGTTATGATGGATCGACAAAAAGTTACAACATGCCATAAGTCACTGCACACAAACCAATAAAACCGGAATGCAGGGGACAAAAACTCTTAATTTGCTTGGTGTTCATAAATTCTCTTTGCACAAAACTTTTCCAAAATTCAATTATTTAATTCCTCTTTATAATTTCCAAGGAAAGTCTCATTATTTTTATTTCACCTTACACATAATCTAAATAAGTTTGGTAAGACTTTCTTTGAAAAGGAGAAATTAGTTAAAATAAAAACCATCATCATAAAAAAAAATACGAAGCCAACAAACAAGAAAACAATCCAAATAATATGTTTAATAAAATTCCTGCATAAATATTGAATTTGATATCTCTGCGAACGCGTGCATGTAATACATATTTATCATATGCACCACCAACTTTATATTTTGTGCCTAAAAGAAATAGATTTCTGTCATGTTCTGAATTTTGAATTTAGTACAATTCTCTGTCATCTTTAGACTTTCTGTAAGGCGAGGCATTCTCGACGCTACATAATTAGTGTCTCTCGAATGGCAACATAGATTCTCATTTGTTAAGAAAAGACATTGGCAAGGTTTCTGGCTGTAGTATAGAAATTTACAAGAATTTTTAAACAGGTTTAATGGTACCAAACATGGTTAATTCTGGTTCATTTAATCCACCAAGCCAGCCTTCCTTTTTAAATTTTGTCGAATCAATACTTTTACAATTCTCAATGCATTTTCTGTGTAAAATGTTGATAAAAAGGACCTACATAGTTTTTAACCATACGATTTCTCTAAAACCCATTTATTTCATAGACGTTTTGAATAAAAAACATGTGTTGTATCCTTATATCCGATGACACGTTTATATTTTGGCTGAAAATGCAAAATATAGAAACAAGACACAGAAATTCCAGCACTGTTCGTTAATTTTGAGTTACTTACCATAAGATATAATTATTCTTCACAATAATCAAGAGTTTCTATCTATCTAATATCTATCTAATTTACGTTATTGGAAACAAATTGTCATAAATATATTTGCATGGATTTATCATAACTTTTATTCCTAGTTACTAGACGGTGCCTCCTTAACATGACCTATAGAACTGTTCCTATCCGGTTACCGGCCTAGCTTTCACAACTTTCAGCACATGTCGCATCCTTGCCCTTCCCAGCATAACAATGGTAAATGACGACCTGTTGACTGTCTGCCCTTTTAGTTTACACAATGTATAACAAAATTATATCACTGCTTCTCTTTCTTGTATTATAGTTGATTCTTTATAGAATATTCATTATAGCACACATGTGCTTTTGTTTACCTCTGTAAACGCTCTATTTTTTATTTCCACCGCCTAGAGAATTCCAAACGGGAGATCACTCTCAATGGCTGTTTTTATAGATGGAAAAACCTACATCTATTTATTTAACCTTTTTCTCCGGAAACCCTGCCTTGCCAATGACCTTAATAACATCTGCAACTTTAAATTGTTGTTGACAACGATGAGACAACTTAATACCCACCTCTCTGACATTCGCCCGGATTTCTATTTCATGTACTAGTATATTTCAACAGTGAATGAAATGCTGTGTAATTTTCATACCCTAATTATGTAACGTCGGGAAGGCCACGACTTACTGAAAATCCAAGGATAACAGAGATTGTTATACCTTTAAAAATTTGTACCCATACAAATCTACACGAAAAAAAGTCTAACATTTCTAATGTTTTGCTGAGCAGGCATAAAAAATCGATGTTGGACCGAGTGAGACCGTTTATGTTGGACCGGCCGATAAGATGTTGGACTGATTACGGCACATAAGGGGCGGAGCTTAATTTCATTTTCATTCGTTGGTGTTCAACAGCGACGGACCTCATGTTACACCACGAAATTCTGCGAAATTCGGCCTAACGACCTCAGGCAGACAGTTTGGTTCTTGGGTCCGACAAAACGCATGTTGCCCTCGAACTCAGTCAATATAAAAATTTAATGTATAATTGTACTAATGGGTTGGAGTACTCCCCCTGGTAGATTCAAAATTAAGAATATGACTTTGCGTTGACTTTTAAAGGTTGGTTTTCTCAGATTTTGATTCTGTTATCATACCCACACTTCTCAATCCATTGAATGCACTGTGGCAACGCACTTTGAAAAAATTACGCACTTTGAAAAAATTTTTCAAAGTGCGTTAATTTTTGGGACCAGGTTAACGCACTTTGAAAATCTTTTTTTTTTTCAAAGTGCGTTAATATGGACCATATTAACGCACTTTGAAAAAAAAATCTGCATGGCTTAGTCAATATTCCTACAAATCTTAAGTATGATAACTTATCAATTGAACCTGATTTGATACTTTTTGTCCCCCGCTTGAAAAGTGGGGGGTATTAATTTGGGTCTACCTGTCCGTCCGTCCGTCTAGCTGTCCGTCCATCCGTCTTTCTGTAACGCTTTCGTTTCCACACGACAACCCTTTGAGCTTTTGCAATGAAATTTAACATAACAGAATACCTGTGGCCTTAGGAAGACCCCTTTTGAATTTGGGGTCAAAAGGTCAACATTCAAAGTCGTAAAGAACTACGAGCGATAGTATTATTCTTCCGCCTATCTATAAGTCAATTCTCAAAAGTTAACATCTTGGAATGATTCTAAAAAATGATTCTCAAAATTTTTATACATATTTAAATGAATTTTCATAAAACCTTACTTATTTGGGATACCAAAGAGAGATAACTCTATAATTTTGGCAAAACTTGTGTTTTCCACTATAGAAATCAACGGAAAACTGAAAATATTTTTTAAACAACTCCCCCCCCCCCCGTGAAACAAAAATTACTTTTTAAAGATAAAAAGGACTGTTATTTTAAAAATTTATTCCAAAGCTTTTTGTGTTTCACGGGGGGGGTGGGGGGGGGGGGCATATGTTTATAGACAAAAAAAATGCTTATTTTTCACCAATTTTGAAGCTATTTAAAACTAAATAATTGTACTTTATTAATTTAATATATATGCTTTATTCATTTGCGTAAAACATGAGAAAAGATATTAGATACATGTTAAATGAACAATTCCTATGAAAATATCATGTAAGTTAAATACCTGGAGGTTAACAGAGAGATTATCAGATATGGTATCAAATTAACATCGAAAAGCAGACAGGTACTTAATATAATTAAATGTAATTAATGTAATTAATATTCTGATTTTCCTGAAAATGAACATATATAGACTTTGAGAATTAAAAGAACAAAATTTCGATTTACTACAGACTTCCTTGTACAGTGCTTATATTGTATTTAGAATGCTCTTTTTTTCAAATATCATTGACACTTAAGTTTACGAGTTATAGAAATAGATACATCTGGGTGGGAATGATAAAGAGTTGAGCTGATAGACCTTAATTCAGCCAGTCTTTTCTTCGTTGTCCGTTTCTAGGTTTTCTTCAATCCATCAGTTTTTAGAAAGAAACACATCAAAGTAAGGGCACCGCAAAGCGGAGCATTCCTTCCCAAAAACCATGTTCAGTAAATCAAGGCAGCATTTGACATCGATCGCGATACAAATTATACATCAATTCCACACAGAAAAAAATAACATACACATAAAGTAATAACACACATAATCGCATCACTATATCCCATCATACGTTGCGAGGGGGTAATACTGTTGTCTATTTCTAAAATATAAGTCTAATTCCTTTTGTTTCATGAAAATTTTTTCAAAGTGCGTTAAATGTTGACATGGTGTAAAATTATGATGTACATCTTAACGCACTTTGAAAAATTTTTTCAAAGTGCGTTGATTTGGTCCCAAATTCAACGCACTTTGAAAAAATTTTTCAAAGTGCGTTAACCTGCTCCCAAAAATTAACGCACTTTGAAAAATTTTTTCAAAGTGCGTAATTTTTCAAAGTGCGTTGTAACAATGCACTCAGCGAACAAAATATAATTTCAGCAAAACGTTTGTTATCATTCAAATTTATAGAGTTAAAATATGTTTCACTGAAGATATTTGATTTTCTGTACTTGCTTATTTGTCCACTGGGCAAGAAACAGATAGTCATTTGTATCTGAACACAGTCCCCAGGGTTCACTCAGTCCACAGTGTATGTAACGGAGGAACTGTCCATCCTGGTCTGTGATGTGGACACATTCATTGTTAGCATCTGCTATAAGGATGTGACTCTGACTGTCTGTGGTGATTCCCCGTGGACTGAATGGTTGGTTCTTTGAAGAAGGAATATGTCCAGTGTACCTGAATCTCAGTTTCCCGGCCTGATTTACCACCACTACTGCACCAGCTTCTTTTTCAGACACACAGATATCCAGGTTCCTGTTCTCGGTAATATACCGGTATCTCGAATAAAGAGGACTGGGTGAAAAGAGAGGTTTACCTTCATCATCCAACTGAATGGTTTGTTTCTCTATTGGGCCAGAGTATCGGACAACTTTTGATTGTTTGTCACCATCACTGTCCATGATAACCAGGAGGTCACCAGAGGAGGTACTACAGACACCTTTAGGTCTCCAGTTCTGTAGTCTGATCACCTCCTATATCTTCTCATTCTTCACAATGTTCACAGTTCTATCATCATAATCAGAATAAACTAGATCTCCACTTTTTGTCACTGCCATGCTAGATGGGTAGTTCCCTGACTTGGTTTTGGTTGACTTGAGTAGTGATCCCTGATTAATGCTGAAGAGTTTCATGGTATTGTCTTGGCCTCTTGTCCAGATTTCTTCATCACTCTGACAAGCCACGTCGTAAAGGAAATATTGATACTCAGTGTTTATGGTGGTGACGGTCTGTGGTTCATCAAGCAGCTGTTTGACAGGAGAAGAGGATCCAACTTCAAGTAATTTCTGTGTTGTCTCCATGCTGTAGCCGTGTTCATTAGAAGTAAGAGAACTTGGTTGGAAAGCTCCAAACTGTTTACCAAGATCTTCCCCATGGATATTTCCTGGAGTGAATTTAGCTGCAGATAGCATAATTTTGTGTGGAAGATTTCTGTAAGCATGTAAATTTGACGTGACATTTAAAAGTTTTGACATTTCAATTGTGTCTGTAGCTATTTCAATCGAATCGATTTCATCCTTGATAGCAGAAATTTTCTCCTTTATTTCATCCAGATGTTTCTGTAGAGTTTGTAACTGTGTATTTTTCATCTCATCAACTTCAGCTTTAAGTTTCTTGACAAGTCTGTCAATTTCTCCATGCCAATACTCTTCGTGCTTTGTTATGACATTTGAAAGATCTTCATATTCTTTTTCCAAATGACTCATTCTGTTTTGTACATCGCAGGCAATTTCCTTGTAGATGGGATAAATTGTCTCATTTAATTCAGTCTGTTCTTTCATTAATTCATTCTTTTTTTCATCTACAACTTTCAAGATTTCTGATACCTTATGACCTAGATGCTTATCAGACGTAACGCACTTAATACAAACAGGAATGTCACATTCATTACAGTACATTATGCATTGTTTTTTATCATGGGAATTACATCCAGGGAAGAGAAGGGAAGATATTCTGTCCTTAAAGTTAACAATTTTATGAGCTTTGGATAGATCTGCGACAGTATGTTCTCCCACACAAGCCTTACAAAGGTTTACAAAGCAGGTCTCGCAATGCAATTGAACCACAGCGGTATCACACAGGTCACATCGCATCACGTCCTGGGCACTGGTACGGGGATTCATAATTGTGACCCTGAAGTATAAATAGATATATATGTTTAATCTGAATATGAATAATCTGAATAGAATCTAAATAATCGGAATAGAATAGAATATCAACAATGACACCGCAAAGCGGAGCATCCCCTTGCAAAGAGCATATCTATATCATAAATCAAGGCAGCATTCGACATCGATCACGATGCAATTTACGTCACTTCCGCTTTCCTCAAGGACAAACTAACACACATACAAATACCTTACCACATCCCCTCTAACTCCTTTACGAGGATATAATAAAAATAAGTGAAAAGCCGTCGATGTGACAGCAAGCTGGGTTGTGAGAACAGAACCGGTATTTGTTTATATAGTAAGAAAATAATAAACCTGCTAAAAATATGCCAATTTTAATTCATGACCTTGTGCTTCCTAGAATTATCTTGGTCAAGGTCATGAAGCACCCTCAGTTATTTACAATCTTTGTACTAAATATGAGCTTCCAATGACTTTCAAAAACAAAATTCCAACAAGGAAAAGAAGTGTTCCTACTGCGACACGGGACCACAGTTTAAAGGGTCTCATCGGAAGGACTGACCTGCAATGGGATTCGAACCCGCGACGTAAGGATCAAGTCCTTACATGTACTCCGCGATTCTAGAGTAGGTGCTTTAACTACTGTGCCACGCAGGCGGTCTCTGTTAAAAGTATAAGCTTCCAGCGATTCTTTATTACAAAGTTATAGCCCGGATAAGAATTTTATACTTTTTATCTGCTACTGGAATGACTTTGGATCAAGGTCAAGATACATCCTTACTTTGTACGTAATCTTTGTACCCAGTACCAACTTCCAGTGATTCTCCGTTTTTAAGGAAGCTCTAAACACTAACTGAAACTGTTTTTTAAACTCAGAGAAAAATATATCAAATAAAGATATGCATATTGAGACTTTTGCATTCATTAAGAACATAAGGTACGTGCCTTATTTGCGTAGGAAAAATATTCAAAGACAATGTACTATTTGTGAGCAAAAATCACTGTTGTTTACTTACACTGGGAAAATTAATGAAAATAATTAATTTAAATTTCTTACTCTTAATCTTATATAATGCTAAAAATATATTATTCTATCATAAATTATGTATTAAACGGTAAATAACAATTTCATTACTCTTACAGCTAAGGGCAGATCACTCTAACTACATAAAACTACCCAATAAATAAATAGAGCTCTTTAGTGTGCAGTGTTTGGAGCGTCCTTAAGTCAAAGTTTTAGCAGGGAGAAGAATTTTAAAAGTGACCTTATATAAACTTGCGAATTGAACCTGTATTAAGGACACGACACACCACCGTCGGGTGATAAACAATCTATGTACTACGTATGAGCTACAAACATCTTAGTACAAGAATTACTATTGTCCTTTAGGTTTGTAATGACCTTGACTCAAGGTCATACCGTACAGTACACGTGATTTTTTTAAATAATTTTATAAAAACCGTAAAACAATCTGTAAACTTTCCATATTTTTATTTTGTTAACATCTCAAGCCACATATTTTACCACGGTGGGTAAATTTACATTCTTGAAGTTCCGATTACAACCATCCTTGGTTTAAACCGGTCACTAAAAAATTACTTGTGCCTTCTCATGATATCTCGATCAGTTGTATTTCTTTTCTTTATTTAAAAATATTTATAAAACTTTCCTTGTGGCTAGCAAATTATCTGTTAAAATTCAATATTTTAAAGTGATGGTATTTAGTTCTGTATCAAAATTTTTATGTAGGATAAACCTTACCTGGAGTAAAATGTAATGCTGCCAGCTCGGTACTGGAATTTAGGTCACATGACCCGAATATATGTAGATGTACCTGTATTTTATTATTTTTTCCTAAAATAAGTATTTATGCTTCCTGGATTATATAGTGGGATTTAAATTTTACTTTTTCTGAATGATGGCTTACATAAGCTTTGATGTTTTGTTATATTAAAAGCTGTGAAAATTGTTAAATTCCTTACAGAGAACGAGTCATACATGTACCCAAACCTTATCAAATAAATAAATAAAACAACAACAATGAAAATCTCGAGATTTCTACTGAAGAGGTTTTTTGACGAAAAATGAAAAATTTAACAATTTGGATTTACGATACCTAATCACTCATTTCGAAAAAAAAAATGAATTTAAAAATTGACAAATTAAGGGGGCCGACTATAGTTTCCATTGCGCAATATTTCGCGCATCATAGTAAAATGAAGCGTATTTATTGTTTTAATGCAACTTTTTTCGCTGAGTTATTAAAATTAAACAAAATTAAGAAATTATAGGTATAAAAATTTATTTACAATTTGATATAACTGATTATTTAACCGATTTTGCAATTGATAGGTAGGTTGACGTCGCTGCAGTGTCTTTTTGACGTTATGATAATCTGAAGCTCATAAAGAAAGGGGTGATAAACATATTATTACAGAAAAAGTAATAAACATACGCTATTGAAATTTAAAACATAGAAATTTTAGAATATCTCCAATATTTTTATAATGTTTTCTTGTGAATCCATTGTTTACGTCATATTTTGTAGTACTCTCTAAAAATAGTGAAATTTGCTAATTTTTTTGCATTTTGAGATGCCCCCCCTCTTAACAAGACGGTAGAATGTTGTGTTTCTTACATATATTGTATCATAGAGCATTACTAATAAAATATTATAGTTTGAACAAAATGTCTATTGTAGTATTTGTATAATTTGCTTTAAAGTGCTAAAAATTTGCATTTCCAATATAATCCTATAGTAAATATACCAGAATTTTGAGACGGTCCCTCAAAAATACCTGGACGGTAGATTTGCTTTAAAGTGCTAAAAATTTGCATTTCCAATATAATCCTATAGTAAATATACCAGAATTTTGAGACGGTCCCTCAAAAATACCTGGACGGTAGATTTTCCCAAAACTTTGCATGCACACTGAAGTTAATGTAAGTTATATATGGTATAAAAATGAAGATTTTCGCTATTGTAGTTTTCACACAATAAAACTATAGTCGGCCCCCTTAAGTAAAAAAAAAAAAGATTTTTCATATAACATATACCATTTAAAACTTTGAAATATACAAATAACAAACGATATAGTTTCAAATTTGTTCAAATGGAAATACAATGGGGATCGACTTTCTTTTGTACAATTCACGTTGATCTTTTTTATGTGACGTCACTACAAACAAATGTCAGTAGTATGTACACGACATTTATAATATATGTATCATATATTAAGCAGCCAAATTATAAAATGTTCTGTGAAAACATGTGGTCTCAAATACAGATATATTTTTGAGAGAAAAAAACTGTTACAAATGTAAATTCAATATCAAAGTCGTAATAAAAGGCCTTGTTAACCTTTCACATCAAAATCGTAAGTATAAAAAACAAGAGGCCCATGGGCCTTATAGGTCACCTGAGCATTATGCAACAACTTTCCAGTGATTGAATTTGATTCATGTTTTAAGCCAGATGCTATGGCATTCACAATTTTGAAATAGACACCATTGATCATCATAACTAAACACTTAGCAGTTGCTTAGTTTGGTTACTTAATACCCATAGGCAAGGTAGGGGAACAAAAAATGCATTTCAACTAATCAGTAATTAATATTCAGCAATAATCAGTAGTGCCCCTCCCACACATGAACCCCTGACCCTTAGGCCTAGATCCACATATTGCACAATTTCTGAAAAGGCATCCTTGCTTTTCAAAAATATTTGATTAATACCAAGAGGCAGATTTCAAACAATTCATTCATTTTCAGTATATAAGTACAGCCCCCTCCCCCCCCCCCCCCCCCCCCGTCTATGGTACCCCTGACCCTAGGGCCTTAAAATTCACAATTCTGGAAGATTAGGGCCCTTGCTTGAATCATAACTATATAGGTAGTTCATCTGCTTAATACCCAGGATCAGAGAAGAAGATTTTCAAAGAATTCATGTATTTTCACTATATAATCAATAGAGCCCCACCGTAACACCAGAACCCCTGACCTTGGGGCCATAAAATTCACAATTTTGGTAGAGGCACTCTTGCTCATCATAAATATGCACTTAGTTAGTTTATTTAATACCTAGGAGCAGAGAAGATTTTCAAAGGATTCATGTATTTTCACTATATAATCAATAGAGCCCTGCCCTAACACCAGATTGACCAGAACCCCTGACCCCGGGGCCATAAAATTCACAATTTTGGTAGAGGCGTTCTTGCTCATCATAACTATGTACTTAGTTAGTTTATTTAATACCCAGGAGCAGAGAAGAAGATTTTCAAAGAAATAATGCATTTTCACTATATACTTATTTAGCCCCGCTCTAGCACTAGAACTCCTGACCTCAGGGCCATGAATTTCACAATTTTGGTAGAGGACTCAATGCTGATTACAATCAATGCTTTGTGCCAAATTTGATTGAAATTGGTTCAGTGGTTGCAGAGAAGAAGCTGAAAATGTTCAAATGTTAACGCACGACGGAGGTCACCTAAAAACTGTAAATCCTTTACGTCAAATATATAAATTGTAAACTAAAGTCTGAAAAACCTGGTATATCTAAATCATGAAAAACATAAGAGAAACCTGGTCCCAGAATCATAAAACAGACTTAGACTTAGATTAATTATTGAATTGATCTAAAAATTTGCAACTAACAACATGTTTATGATTCAAAATTGAAACACATTTCAATTTTGATCTGTTTGCCTTCTATAAAATTTAAGTACAGCATAAAAATTTTGACTTTAGATTAGTAAGATGTTTTATGATCCCGGGGCCTCGTACGTCAAATATCAAAATTGAATAAAAACGCCAGTAAATCCAGAAGCGTCAAACATCAAAATTGTAAAAAAGGAAAAAAAGACGCTTAAGAAACATGGCACGTCAATATCAAAATGGTGAAAAAGGCATAACTGGCACGTCAAAATTATTGTAAAAACGCCTTGAACCTAGGCACGTCAAATATCGAAATGATGAAAAAAGCCTGTAAATCCAGGAACGCCAAATATCAAAATCGAAAAAAAAAACAAAACAAAAAACAAAAAACAAAAAAAAAACGCCTGAGAAACCTGACACGTCAAATATCAAATATGGTGAAAAACGCCTGTAAATTCCGCCACATTAAATATCGTAATCGTTAAAAGAAACGCCTTTGAATCCTGGCATTTTAAATATGAATATGATGAAAAGCGCGTTGAAAACCTGGCACGTCAAATACATGTATCAAAGTCGTATTTTAAAAAAAACCTAGAGAAATTTTGGACTATATTTACCAGTGTACCAAATTTGATGTATGGAAAACAAATGGTTCTCAAGATAAATGTACATTGCTGACAAATTAGATTTTTAGGTGTCAACAAAAGTCAAAACATGTATTTACAGAATAAATTCGTATTATCACGAACATACGAGGGGTGATCAAAAAGTTCGCAAACTAATTGAATAACTTCCATACAAGAAACAATATTTGGTTTTAATGTTGATTATATTTTAAATTAATCCTCCCCGATTTTAATGCACATCAACCACCGTTCTGCGCATGCGCGAATCACGTGATATTGGCGGTCACGTGACCCCCTCCGTAGCGTTCTGTCACAAAAGTTAAAAGATTTTTCCGAGTTTTATATTTCTTTCCATGTGAGTTAATTTTTATGACAAGAACAGTTAATTTGTCAGAAATGGTCATATCTTGGCAACAGAGTGGGTGGATAATAACATCCTTTCCAAAAATAAGCATGGCGACCATTAAAACACAAATCTTCTGTCTCAGGAGAGACCTTTATTCAAGGTGGATAGAGAATGGGTGCATCCTTTTTATCACATCTAATATGTTTAAAATCTAAAGTAAAAGAAATCTTAGGTATTTAATACTTATATCATTGTTCAAATATTCAACTATTTTTCAAAGTGCTAATTGGAGGTCTTTGATAGCAAATTGCTTGATTAAAAATACATATCTTTTCAAACTTGCTTTCACTGGGCAAGATGACAAGTATCATTTTTAACCATCAGCCTTCCTTCACTAAAACGATTAATCCAATCATTAATTGAATTTATAGGAACTCATTTATCTCAATAAACTGTGTACAAATTATTATATGATACTGTAGAGGGATTTCTAAGATATTACAATAAATTGTACACTCGTTTGTTGAACGAGTTCGACTGATACAGCCATTTTTCGTCACAAGTGACCTAAATAGTGACGTCATTTTCACATTGTGACGTCACAAACAAGGAGAGAAACTTTATTCAGCATATGCTATTTATAGACCTTGTGTATGGCTATGTGTGTACCGAATTTCATTCTAATCTGAATTGTGGTTTTATAGATATAGATATAGAGATAGTTTGCGAACTTTTTGATCACCCCTCGTAGTTGAATAATAACAAGAAGAACCACTTTTTTAACTTGCAGGATGTACGACCCAATTATGAACGAATGGACAGAGCCGATAATTGGTGTTATTTTACCTCACGAAAGAGAAAAACACAGTATGGTACCAGTAGGGAAGAAAATCTACATTATGGGAGGTAAAATAATAATATTATTTTAATAAAGTAAACAATCAATGGTCAAAAAGGAAAAAGTAATCTGATGGTAATTCTATAAGGAAAGACTCAAAGGTGGTCATCAAACTGCGACTTCAATGTTTTGGGAGGCGTTTAATTACAATTTTGAGTTAAGAATCGATCCAAATTATGCCCATCCTTGAGTGAATGACATTATTTGAATCAATTAAAATTTTTGGTTATCTACATTTTTATTTCAAGTATAAATGAAATGTATGGAGATAACAAACTGTTTAATCAACGTTAAAAGTCTTAACAATACACATTTGTAGTAGAGCAATCTCGGACTTCCAAACATTAGAGGTGGAATCAGGTACCTTGGATAATAAGCATAATTGTATTGGGTATGCTAGGGGTTTCATAACGATAGTTGTAAGCTTCAGGTTTCGTCATTTTTGCAAATTATCCCAGGTTTCTTATTGTCTGTCATACAAAAATGGGCTTCGTATTTTTTTTTTTTTTGGCAAATTATCCTCCCTTCTCGACTGTGTTAATGCGCTGGCATAGGATTTAATTAACTACTTTATATGTAAACAGTGATTTCTCTAAAAAAAAAGAAAAAAAAATCACAGGACAAACGATGTCAATGTTCAGGCCCTGCATACAAAATTTAAAATTAACTTCTCATAGCTAAATAAATTTTGAATTATTTATCAAAAGAGAGATAACTCTTTTTTTTTTAGGGGAGGGGGGGGGGGTAAAGCTCAAAACTTACACTGTAGAACTCAATTGTTAAAAACGGAAAATATTTAACCTCCATCCCCTTGAAATAACTTTTATCAAAGCAAATTTGTTCTCAATTACCCCGCCGTCCCCCCTTTTCAAGATTATGCCACTGCTTGCATAATCTGAATGTCAAAACTAGTTATTTTTGTCTTAGTTTACAGATATATGTGTGTACATACTAGTAGTCGTTTTCCCTTCTGCCAATATTTTTATTAACGAGCTTTCTTTTTTCAAAAAAAAAATTGTACGAAACGTTCAGATGGATACCCAGGATTTGAGTCTAGTTATGTTCCCCAAACGGAGTTTGGGAACATACTGTTTTTACTCGGTTTCTTATTAAGGTCTTCCGTCTTCAGCGGAAGACCTTCTTGTTATTCTTAGGCTTCTTTTCCACTATTTTTATTATTGTTTTTTTTCTTACCGATTTTGTGCACGCGATTTCTCGGAAACGGCTCGATCGATTTTCATGAAACTTTCAGGACTGATGGAACATCAATCAAACCTGATATATAATTTTTTATTTTTATGACGTCACTTCCGGTTTTGAGATTTCTGCGATTTAGTGATTTTCAGAGGGTCACATTGTCCAGCATTTTTCTCAAAAGTGCTTTTAGATAGAAATGTAAGATTTTCAGCGATGATAGAGCAATATATGGTGATGTGACATACACCTTTCTTATTCTCCGGAAGTGCAGCACGTCAGCGCTTGCTATGGCTCGAAAAAAGACCTATCGTGAATTTAGAAATTTTTCACACATTTTTGGCAATATCTTTTTACACGTTAATATTTTTTAAAGACATATAGAACAAAAGTTGTGAAGAATGTCACGATCTTTCAAAAGATATCAACAATAATGGACTGGCCCCCTATTTAGATGGCCAAAAGGGGCCAAAAGATTTTCCTTTATATCTCAAAAAGTATTGAGAATTTGTAATACGTCAAAGAAGCAAAGTTGTTCAAAATATCAAGCTTTATCTAATGGCGTCGTCAAAATACGTCCGGCGACGTCACTTTCGGTCAAACCGGAAGTAGTCAATCTTTGCATATTTTTGCTGTTCTTGACAAGTTTTTGGATATCATATGTCACTGGAAGCTTAAATCTTAATTTTCCGTCCGTCGTCGTCACTTCCGGTCAAACCGGAAGTTGCCGAAAATGGCTTAATTTTGCAATACTTAACATAGATTTGGAGGATTAAACCATTTTGGGACTTCATTACTCTATTTTTTTTTTAGAATGAAAGTTACTTCCGGTCAAACAGGACGGGAGACCTACTCGTTGCTTTGCAACGAGCTCGGCTCTAGTTATTATTATTATTATTATTATTATTATTCTTTTTTTTCTTCTTTGTTCTCCGGTACTTTTTTGTCCGCGAGTGTTCTCAGAAACTGTTCACCCAACTGAGCTAAAACCTTTTTAGGGTTAATAGGTGTGCAGTGTAGGTGTGCAACACGAAGGTTATTTTGCGCGCATACGCATGCACGTGCGGGCGCGTGAAATGAGTGAAATGACGGATATACTTTATATAGCCATAACTTTAACATTTTTTGATGAAATATTTTAAAACTCATTTAATAAGGATAGATTAATAGTGTAGATAATGTGACACTGTCAAATTAGCACGAACTCACGCGCATGCACGTGCGCTTCGCTTTGATTGGCTGCAACAAAAATCTCAATATCTTTTCTGTTTTTTGACGAAATGCTATGAAATTTAAAATATAGGCATACTTTAGGATGTACTACAGTATGATATATAACAATTGTCATGTAAACACGCGCATGCACGTGCGCTGCAATCTGATTGGCTTAAACTTTAAATGGCTATAACTCCCTTGTTTTTCAACGAAACAGTATGGGATTTAGAACATAGACAAACATAATGGACTCCCACAAGGAGGTATGATCGTCATGCACATGCATGCACGTGCATGCACGTGTGCTTTGCTCTGATTCGCTGAAACAAAAATCGCAATATCTTTTTTTAATTTTTGACGAAATGCTTTAAAATTTTAAACATAATCATGCATTAGAATGTCCTACAATATGAAATATAACAGTTGTCCTGAAAACATGCGCATACACGTGCGCTGCAATCTGATTGGCTTAAACTTAAAATGGCTATAACTTCCTCGTTTTTCAACCAAATAGGATGGGATTTAGAACATAGACAAACATAACAGACTCCTACAAGAAGATACAGTCGACATGCACATGCATGCACGTGCGTGCACGTGAAATGAGTAAAATTACAAATACACTAGATTAAAACGTATTTTTTAATACTTTTGGATAAAACGCTGTAATTTCTAGTATATAAATAGTGTAGACAAGATGATATGGTCATTACGCACATGCATTCAAATGCGCATGCGTGCAATGCATAAATTTGAATATACTGAATATACTTCTGGGAAAACATTGTTATAGTCTAAAAGGCATAGAGTTCGTCTTATTTAATGAAGCTTACAGGGAATAAGGCACCAAAAGGGAGTTGGGGAGCGTTTGGGGAACATCTGTAACGGTTCCCGTTACAATTAGCCCTAGTTAGTAATATGTATTTTTTTTAATAACCATTGCATATGCACTTGCCAGTTCTTAAAGGATATGCATGATTCATGAAAATGTCGTAGTTTACGATAATATTTTTTATTAGAAATGACATTCATATCAAGAATATTGATTATATATCTAATTTATTTCGAATCTAGGTTATTTGTTTGACAAAAATTTTCCGTTCCTCCTTCTGTTCTGTTTTCCCTTCCGCGTTTAGCAAAGCCCTATCCAATGAAACGTATACATGTAGGTGAGGTGTGGATGAAATAAACATGAAGATTTACTTTTATAAAGGTCACACTGAAATAAACACAAATTTAACTGTAGGAGTTACCTAATAAGACTTATGAAATTATTGTTTTTAATGTAAACTTCTGTACGAAAAGTAGTGCATGGTGCTAATTGAATGAGCATGCAACATATGCATGTATCAGTAAATTGTTTATGTCTTGGTTGAATCACCCTCTAAATAGGCAGTAGTTCCACGTCTTTCAATACCAGAAAACTAGAAAATGTAAATATGTGCTGAGTTATTAAACCCCCCGCTTGAAAAGTGAGAGGGTATATATATAGTAATCGGTATGTCCGTCCGTCCGTCTGTCTGTTACGCTTTGGGGTACCCATCTCTTATCCGCAACTCCTCTTATACCACAGAGTGAAATTTAATGAAACTTTCACAGAATCTTTATTATATATTGCCATTGTCCACCTATTTTACTTTTTGATCCGACACATATTTTGGGGTTTCCCGGCCACAGCAAAACATGCGGGGGTATCATATACTAAGTAGTGAGTTCATTGCTCACAGTACCTCTAGTTTTAAAAGTGAACGGTTAGTTAAATGGTAAACATCATATACTACACAAAATACAAGTAACTATGGACTGTAATAAGTCATTGGTTTAGTTTCTTTGTGGCAAGATTTAGTGCAATCAGATTAAAAATGTTCAAAAAGTAATCAGTAGCGTTTCATGGGATTTTTTAGTAACCAACACCGTTCAAGAAATTAAATCAAAAACCGATGCAATGAAATTATGCTTCTTAGTGTAGTCTGCTTTTTTGCAAAATTATATTGAAATCCGACTAAAACTGTAAAAGCAGTAGCATTTAAAAAGAATTTCTAAATTTCTAATTTTAGTAACCAAGGCAACATCGTTCATCGAAATAAAAAAATTATAAGAATTAAGTATCATAGTGTAGTCTACTTGTGTGCCAAGTTATATCCGTTGAAATCAGACCAAAACTGCAGGAGGAGTAGCGTTTTCAAAAATTGTTGACAGACAGACACCTACCCGGTACATTGTAGTCAGACAGACAGACAACTTACTATCGCATAAACTCTTCTGATCTGTTCAACCTGTAGAGCTAAAATAGGTGGAGGCTATCCCTTAGCCTTCAAATCAAATTTGAAATTAATGTAACTTATTAACTTTCTTTGAAGGTAGAGGCTTTGATCAGGAGACATTTTCAGAGAAAGATGAAGCAGCTATATCCAGCTACAATACAAAATGTCGGGGCGACTTCCGGCGAGATGCATGCTGGGATGTGAATCATCCAAATATGAATCAACCAAGAGCTCATGGTGGAGCAGTTTTGCTGGGTAATCTTTGTAATGCCTATTACGCAAGTGTAATAAGCAGTAGAGGGAAAATAACATTTCCTTATTATTAATCGTTGATTTAGCATGTACATGCAATTATCGCTGATTCATAATTAAAGAGGGTGTTGCAGTTCTTTTGTTATTTTCCCTAAATGTGTAGCAGATTAAAAGAAGAATTTTTATGTTGCAGAAACTCATATTAATTTTTTTCAAATGCAACAATGTATAAAGCACAACGAGAAACAATATTTGGAAGGTGTGTATTGACTTCCATTTTGCCAGTAAATGATGTGAAAATTAGTCTTATGGCAAAATATATCAAATTTTCCGTTTTTTAGATAGGGAATCCTCATTGTTCTGAAAAAGTGCCTCCTTGAAACAAAATAATTTTCATATATACACAAAGAGGCGGGAATTTTCTTCAAAACTGCCATCTGCGATTTTTGTTTCAAAGAGGCATATTTTTGAAAAACGCAAAAATTTAATAAAAATTATTCTCCAAACGAAATGCAAAATGTGAACTTTAAATAACACTGTAAAACCATCGTGTCCGAAATGGTCCAGTGGATATGCTGGTGGTCCTCCAACTAGTACTTTTACCAGAGAATGGGTTCGAATCCTGGTACGGATCTTTTTTTTCCATATGTAATGGTAGTGCAATGAAATTACATTTATTTTGAAAGAGAGGTGGGAGGTGCATGTCAAGAAGTTAATTGAGTAATAACTAATCTAGATATTAAAAATGCAGGATTAAATTGTTTTCCTTGATATGCTTTGACTTAAAACTAATGCTTACAGTAAAGTTACTGTATTGTTTAAATAATATATTTTTTTATTTTTTTTTTTTTATAAACTGCAGTTATTGCAATTTTGGTCTCTTAGCTAGTAGCCAAGATTTATATGAAACAAATAAAATGTCTTGGACGTAAAACCAACTGTGATTATGGGACGCAGTTTTATTTCATGAAAAAATATTTTCGCATGATGTCTACAGTATATATTTCAAAATGCTGCTTTAGCCATTGTGCTTTTTGTTGTTCCAACCTCTTTCGTGCAAAAAGACGAAAGTGTTTTGCTGTATCAAGCAGGAATTACCCGCCGTAAACATAGTCCTCTACGTAGCCGTATCTATATTTAGACATAACGAGGGTATTTAAATGTCCTTCTCGATATACAGTGTATAGGGAATAATCGCGAGTTTCTGCAACACCCTCTTTTACTGAACGATAAGTAAGTAATTTCAACAAACACTAATCGTGTTTCTTCAAAGGCAGTTCTTGGTATTGCCGTCTTAAATGGTATATAGTATTAATTTAAAAATCTGTCTAAAAGCAACAATTTTATTGCTGGAAAACCCAAAAGCAAACCAGACTAAAGAAAGATTTCAAAGTATGGAAACCTAATAGGGTACTTTCAGGCTTGTTTTTTAATCATTATTATGAAATCACTACGAATTGTACATTGAAGAAAATGCATTTCATTTACCCATATCAAAAATGAATTTGAGTAATTTATTATAGGTTATTCAAATCTCAAATTTTGATATAATCGAAAGTACCTTTTAATTGATGTGTCTGTACATTTAATATTAGACATAAAGTATGCCAATGCCTAAGTTTTTACGCACAAAAGTCTTTCTGTTGTGGATTATTTGCAACTTCTTAGCAACATCTAGCGCTATTATGTGATCTACCTAAATGACAAAGTGTATAATATTTGTTTCAGGTCATAATATTTATATGATTGGTGGCAAGAGCTTCCAGCGGGACTGTGATGTGTTATCTGTTGAGTGTTACAACACCAAGAGAAGGAAATCTCGCGAGATGTTCACACTTCCGCCGAGTGACAATTACGTCAACTGCGACTGCGTGATACTCAAAGTGCCAATAACAAATAAAGATATTAATTTTAATGACGTGCTTTTGTTTGATAAATGGATCATGTGGTGAAACATTAGGAAAAAAAATTTATCCACATCTGTTTTTCAAATAAAACCTTTATTTTTAAAATAGTTACCTTATTTGTTTGTCTTTTGAATTTACTGGTGAAACTTGAATTTGAAAATTGGAAAGAAAGAGAAGTAATGCAGAGAGGGAAAAGACTCAGACTTAATTCAACATGGTATACAATATGATAAATCTTATTAAAAGTAGATGTTAGATCCGCTCGCATACTCACTACACTAACATCTAACAACATTCCATAGAGCGACACGTCAGAGATCAAATTCAACCAACCAATCAAATCATACCCTGCAAAATCATTGTGTATTTGTTGAAGCGATAAGTCTAGAGTTGTTCCGAATTTGACCTCTGACATGACCCTCTATGGGACGCAAAAATTATGATACCAGGAAGTCAACAGTAGCTTAAACCCAGCATACCATTCACGTCACCTAAATGTTTTGATATACAGTAAGGGTATTGTGACCAAGAGAAATTGCTTAAGTCGGTATCGTTTTACAAATTTATTAAAACTCCTAAAACTTAACAAAATCTACAAGGTCGGGAGTCGGTGGTCCGAGCGGCTTGGCTGTCACTCTCCAACTGCCAGTATTCTAACATGACAATGAATATTAAGATACAAAGTGATATTTTAACAATAGAATTAATGAAAGAGTGAAGAATACAAATAGATATCAATTAACGGATTAATCAAATAAACTCAATGTCACTTTAATTGTTCAGATTAAAAATCACTCAACGCGGCATGACAGGGGAGGAGGTGTTATGTCCTTGGGGTGCATTTCACACGGTGATAGTATGATGTACGTTTTTACTTTTACATCACGTAAGCAAAAGTGAATACCATGCAGTATAATGTTAATATGATTACGTCACGTAATGGACATTCTGACCCCATTTTACTGTCGACATTTGGCAGTGAAATGTTAAGACATGTGTTCACTGCAAGTCATCACGAAATAAAGCTTTAGTATATATGGCAGATAATTTTTAAAGATATATTCGTGCAAAAAAGTAAATATTAACATTAATATTCACAAAACCTAATTTGACATCAATCGGTAATAAAAAAAAAATTGAATCCAATAAACAGATGTACGTGAAATATTAACTTAATTGAATGACGGGAACAGCCTTCCATAAAACTTTGTAGAAATTTTCTGTAAATAAAAATAGTAACATGAGAAAATCACATGTGTTTCTTCAATTTTATTTTCAAATAATTTTTGAATCGAATTATTTGTCAGAAAGAATTTATGGACTTCATGACATACCCGGTATAATTATACATATCGTTACTAGAATTGGTGTAGGTAATATTCAAACTACACAAATTCCATAATAAGTTTTCATCTTAATGTCAAAAGGTTCATGTTCGTGTTAAAACGGTTCTTGATAATTAAGTTTGTACTCTTATAAATTGTAAGTGTTAAATGGATTGGAGTTTCTTCAAAAGATTTTTTACATACTTCTTAGCAATGCTAAATGTACTAGTCTTACAATTTATTCAAAATTGGCATGATTAACAACATGATTAACTGAAATGGGGTTTTAAAAACACAAAACAGATAGGAGGAAAAGTCAAAGCTTTGTCCAAAATAACTAGGATAATACGTACGTATGTAAGTCATATATATCATTAGACAAATTTATTTATCCAGGTAATCCTTGATTTTACTCAACAACCAAATGTTAGGACATATTATATAAGGGGGTGTGACGATACACCATATTTGCCCTACATATTCTGGCTACAACATCTCATTTATTCCTAGTTTCCGCGTTATGGTCATAAGGATTTTGACTCCCCCATCCCCACCCCCACCCCCCCCCCCACCCCAAAAAAATGGCATGGAAATATTTCTATAGATTTTCTGCATTTATAAGGGGTTAAAATTGTGTACATGTATTTGAAATAAATATAGACTTAATAAAGACTTACTGTACTGGTAAGAAGTGAAAATTGTGAACAAACATGTATGTATTTTGAAAAGTAATCTTTAGAGTTCATCTCATTTTTAGAAAAGTTTTTATCGTAAGTCATTTCCAGAGACAATCAGAGGAGTTTGTTTGATATAACATTCAAATGTTGAGTTAATTTCCGGCGCGAGTCATGCTAATCACCAAAATTCCAATGACGCAAATGACATTTAGAAAGGAAAGGCTTTATCCCATTTATGCTGTATCGTAAATAAATAAATAAAATTGTATCATTACAAGATTTCTTTAAAACTTTTAACGGTACAATTTCATTGAGGCTTTTTGACCACATGTAATTGTAGACTGCCCCCCCCCCCCTCCTCCTACACAGAACAAGAGGCCTATGGATCACAACGCTCACCTGAGTAATTATGGTCTGTTACAACGCACTTTGAAAAATTACGCAGTTTGAAAAAAATTTTCAAAGTGCGTTAAAATTTGGGACCAAGCTAACGCACTTTGAAAAAAATAATTTTTTTTTCAAAGTGCGTTAATATCGACCATATTAACGCACTTTGAAAAAAATGTAAAGATTGATCAATATTCCTTAGAAAACTATCGGTATGATAAATAACAGATCGTGGTTTGATAACTTTTTTTATGATAAAGTTGGTGTAGGGCCTGAGATGTTGACGTTTCAAATATTTAAGGGTTTGATAAAATAAAAGGGAAAATTAAAGGGTCTTAAAAAAAGAGTGACGATTGTTTAAGTCCATTACTTCGTTTCTTCTTTTTTTTTTTATTTTAGTCTTTGATAAGTAGATGTAAAGGTGCATAGGGGGCATTAATAGAGGAAAGCTTCAAGCAACTTAGCATTTATCATAATAAAAAGGGGCCAATTTGATTGTTCAAAACTATGAAAATTCTTTCTCTCTCAAAAATTTTACTGTACTTAAAAACTTCTAGTTTTCATCTATTTTAATTAACTCATTTATTATTGAATGTTTTCAACGTCATACCAATTAGATGAATACATAATTATATGAATGCTTTGAGTATAGCATAGACATCGAGACTGGGCGAAGGGCCAGGGGAGGGGATGGGGGGGGGCTAAGCCCCCCCACTTATTTAGTAAAGATATATACATCGTATAAGCATTGAAAATACAGCGTACCCTTTTTAGGTTTATTGCTCCCCTCCCCCGTTTGTTACCGACACCTATGTATTGGAAAGATAAAGATTTGGACTGAGGGATCATATACCCGTCTTCTCCTCTTTTTGACGGGAGTAAATCAATTCATTTTTGAGGTTTGGGTTAGGCTTAGTTTTTTGAAAGATAAATAACAAATAAAATCTTTCCATGACTAAAACATGATTTTTTTTTCAAAGTGCGTTAAGTGTCTCCATGGTAAAATATATTGATGTAGACTCTTAACGCACTTTGAAAAATTTTTTCAAAGTGTGTTGAGTTGGTCCCAAATTTAACGCACTTTGAAAATTTTTTTCAAAGCGCGTTGATTTTGTCCCAATTTTAACGCACTTTGAAAAATTTTTTCAAAGTGCGTAATTTTTTCAAAGTGCGTTGCCACAATGGTCCTGCGGTTCTTCACCAGATTTTGTATAGTTGTAAAAGCTATGGTGGCCGCACCCCACCCGCAAGGGTCACGATTTGAACAATAAAGAATCTGCACTACCTTCCATATTATTTTCACGATATTCTATGCCAGTGGTTCTTGAGAAGATTTTTAAAAAAAAAATCCGTTTATTTTTCAATTTAAAAGTTGATTCTGTATTGTTTCGCCATACATGTACTTCTCCAGGGGGTCATGATTTCAACACTTTAGAATCTACACTATCCCAGGATACTTACACAAAAGATTCAGCTTTTCTGGCCCAAAAATTGTTGAAAACAAGATTCTAAAAGTTTTTTTCTATATATTTCAAAGTAAAACTTGGATTCTCTATTGTGGCCCCACCCTACTCTAGAGGTTCATGATCTTAACAATTTTGAATCTACACTACCTAAAAATGCTTTCATATAAGTTTCAGCTTTTCAGGCCACGTATTTCATGAGAAGAAGATTTTTTAAGGCAAAAATAGTTCATTTCATTTTTTTTTTTAAACAAAAACTTGGTGAATATGAACCGCTTTGATATACATGTATATCTATTTTAAATACTGAGGTTTTTAAATAATTCTTTTTTGACAAAATCGTTTTGATCCAGTTTTCAAATAGCACCAAAAAGATTGACACTGTTAACGTATAAATGATCATGTACTTTATCTTTTTATTTAAAAGTAGAATCTAAGCTTACCTGCTAAAAAAACAATTCCCGCCAAATATAGAATATATTATGTTAAAAGTACCTTTAGATGTAAGCTGTTAATCTTATTAAAAATATATGAAGCAGAGCACCAAAAGATAAGATCTAAAGGTTAAAAAGTAAAGGACATTTGAACATCTAGCCAAAAAGACAATTTTATTTAAAATCCATGGTTATCACGAAACTTTAAATCATTGAAAAATCAACCCCGTGGTGCAGTTGTTATAGAGCGTTTCCCTTAGAGTTGCGGTGTAAGGAGTTGATATATGTACATTCATGAACGTCGCAGGTCTGAATCAACAGACCGGTCTAGAATGGATCGACCCATAAAACCGAGGTCCCGTGTAGCAGTAGGTTCTGACACACATAAGATTACTCCTATCTGCTCAAAAGACCAAGTGCCGAAAATTGCAGGTCTAAAATGGTAACCAATGATGGCATTCTTAAAATTTGAAAATTTACCTTCAAATTACAATTTTCGCCTACAAAATCAGATTCAGGTTTTTCATAATTTTGATTAGGGCTCGGCAATAATATCGATATTTCAATATATTGGGATACAACGACAAAAAATATCGTATCGCAATGCGATTTTGTAATATCGATATTTTGGCAATATTCTTAGATTAAGGAATTGTGTCATTAAATATAAAAATGGTCAAACAGTAAGACAGAAGTTGTTTTGTGGGAACATTTAAGAGTATAACTTAAATGAAATCAACAAGATTTGTTTCCGTGTTGGTTACTTATTATAGTTATGTACCTTCTGCAATGAAATTCAAGTACTTAAGTAAATATGGTAAGAAGATGTCATTTAAATTACATTGAAAATATTGAAATACATATCGCAATACAGTTAAAAATATCGCAATATATCGCAATACGAAATCTTGGGCCAATACCCAGTCCTAATTTCGATATCAGTAGCTTCCAAGTAACAAGACTTTGCTTAAGTTTTGGAAGAAAGATAGTTTTTAATAAAATAGTAGGGTTAACAGTTGATGTGACAGATCAAAAGGGATGCTTACTCTTCTGAGGCACCTGATCCCACCTCTGGGATTTCTAGGGATTGGTGTTTTGTGCCCTCTTCAAAGATCCGAATTGTTAATAGATATTTTATGCGCCCGGATCGATAAATCTGTGGCGTATATTGTTTTTGTCCTGTCTGTCTGTTTGTTTGTTTGTCTGCAGACTTTAACCTTCGCCATAACTTTTGAACCATGAAAGATAGAGACTCCATATTTTATAAACATATTTCACTAATTAAGCTCTTTCAAATGACACCAAGGTCAATAACCTTGTGACCTTGAATGGGCCTTTATGCTTAAAATAGCTTTTTTCTGCAAACTTTAACCTTCACTATAACTTTTGAACCATGAAAGATAGAGACTTCATATTTTAGTATGCATACTCCACTAATCAAGTTCTTTCAAATGATACCAAGATCAATAACCTTGTGACTTATATGCTAAAAAAAGCTTTTTTGAACTTTGTTGCCACCGGGCGCATAGTGTTTCACAAACACATTTTGTTTTTGTTTTTTATATATAAAATTGATAAATTGTCGTTATTCGCCTCATTTTTCATTCACTTAGACCAAAGACGGACAATTCCTAGTTTTAAAGAGTCTTTAGTAAAAATAAATAGAACATGCTCTTCCTTTTCTGTAAATGTCATTTACGTCATGGGAATTTTGCTGATGATATACGTGTACCACGGGATGATTCACAACCCAGCATGCCTCGCGCCAGATATTAACTCAACATTTGATGTTATAGCAAACAACTCCTTTGTTTGTCTCACGACCAATTAAATCTTTATACGTAAACACAACTATAGGAAGTTTATAGTTTATAATTGATTTTGAAATAATTTGACCTACATGTAGTGGCAAAAAACGCGAGTAAGTTTTCAATGTATCATCGTCAAGTCAAGTGGAAATAATGAAAACTATCAAATGTACTTGAGAAGAGGCAAACGTAGTACATTTATATATACGTAACAAAAAAGAAACGCATATTGTTTTACTCATCAAAGAAATTTTGAAAAAGTATATGGAACAACTATCTTTTTTATCATAGGATACATCTGATCTATTTAAAGGACAACATTGGGTTTTAAAACCGAAGTGCTGAATTTCCCTTGATTAATCATGTTTTTACATATGATTTCTTGTAAATAGGGGGGTCTATTTTCATTGATATTTTGGATTTAGAGAAACAATAAACAATCCTATTAATTAAATCCATATTTAGGATTTGATTGCAATGTTGATGCTGCAGTACAAAGATGAACGCAACCGGGCTAACGTTGATGATAACTGGAGCAACGGAACAGGACGTTGCAACTGCATTTGGTGTACTTCAGTCGGCTTTGCAGCGGTTAAACGTACGTCTCCAACAAGTTAGGAACACGCTTGGTAGACCAAAAACTTGCAGTCTGCGGGTTACCACACCCAGACACACAGACCCCCTTCAACACCTGCACAATCGATTCAGAACTGCTGTACAAACTGATGAAACAATTACTGGATGAAGAAATCAGCATAAAAGTGCAAAGTTGTTCGCAAGAGTCCGAGAGGAGCTGGTATTCGTGCACGATGTCCGTACATTGGAAATCCACTATCGCTGAGACGTTGCAAAGGACATAAAAATTGGTTAAGACGGTATGCCCCTAGAATTTAGAGGCGACAACAATGAAAACAACTTAATTGTTCAATTTGAACACCAAATTTGACCTTGACCTTGGAGTTTGACTCTCTTTTACACAAAAATTCCAAACTTTTATTTTGGTCATATCTTTTGAACGGTAGATACCAGGACTTCTATACTTCACAAATGTATTTTTTGTGAATAGACCTTTCATTGGATTTCAACAACTTTTACCATTTGACCTTGACCTTGGATATTTCCTTACTTATGTAAAAATTTAAACCTTGATTATAACTTTTGAACGGTAAGGGCTAGTGCTTTCATACTTCATATGTGCAATTCTTGAGAGAAGACCCTTCATTGGATTTAAAGAACTTTGACCTTGACCTTGAAGATTAACCTTCTTTTAAAAAGCAAACCTTGACCTCAACTTTTGAAGGGTTAGGGCTAGTGCTTTCATGCTTTAAATATTGAATCCTTGTCACAAAACTTTTATTTGATATCAAGAACGTTGACCCTTTGGAGTTTGATCTACTTTTTAAAATTTTTTTAAACCTTGGCCATAACTTTTGAAGGGTTAGAAGTAGGGCTTCAATACTTCACATATGTATTTTTCGTGGCAAGACCTTTCATTGGATACCAATAACCTTGACCTTGGAGATTTTGATACTAATGAAAAAACTTTAAACTTGGCCATTATTTTTGAACGCTAAGGGCTAGTTCTGTCATGCTTCAAGTATATAATTCTTGAGAAATGACCCTTCATTGGATACCAAGAACTTTGACCCTTTGACTTTGACTTTGGAGTTTGACGTACTTTAAAAAAAACCTTGACAATAAATTTTGCGGAGTAGGGCTACTGCTTTCACACTATTCATATTGGATCCTTGTGGCAAGACCTTTTATTTGAAATCAGGAATTTTGACCCTTTGACTTTGACCTTGGAGTTTGACCTACTTTTTAAAAATTTTAAGCTGGCCATAACTTTTGAAGGTTAGGGCTAGATTCCATACTTCAGATATATATTCTTTATGGCAAGACCTTTCATTGGGTACCAATTACCTTGACCTTTTGACCTTGGAGATCTCCGTACTAATGAAAAAACGTGAACCTTGGCCTACTTTTATATTTTTTCACAATTGTATTTCCAGTGAGAATACCCTACTTTGTGTACCAATATATGAAATTTGCGTTTGAGAAAAGTTTAATCTTCGCTATGTTGACATACGAGGGCATCAGCGTTTCACAAACACATCTTATTTGTTGTAGCTTTAATATATTCTCCTAAAAGTCTTCCATTTTTTTAAAAACCAAAATCCATTTATATTTTATCGAATCCAAATACAAATATCTATTATCTCAGTTATTTTTTTTTTCACGAGTTAAAACAACGATGCTTTACAAGGTAGCAGCAAATTTAAAGAGAGCAAAAATAAAACATCGTCACAACTTTTGAAATTAAGTGTTTTTTTTTCAAAATGCGTGACAGTCATAATATTGACTTTAATTTTGAAAACTAGAAAGTCACAGACATTTGTAATTTGAACTATTCTGTAATGATGTACGTGATACATGTATATTTCTGTCTTTAGAAATGGTTATATTTATAGGTATCGTGGGCTTTTTTTAGGGTATTGCTCTTCAAACATGATGGAGGAGTGGTTTTCTACGTGCGATTCCAAGAAACAATAAACGTATTGTATTGTCTACCATTTCACTTATTTGATTTTTGCTAATTTAATCATGTTACTGACTTTTATAATCTTAACTGATAAAGTCTCTTGCAATGTGTTTGTATGGAGGTTTGTTTGTTGATGAAAGTCATCTTGAGAATTTTTCCCTCATAGGAGACGCCATCACTTGCTGGACAGCTTCAAATTTTTGTCTTACACTCGGCACTTATTGTCATTGAGCAGTGAGGAATCTATTTCGTGCCAAAACGTACTGCGAAACGGGACCTCGGTTTATGCTGTCTCATCCGAAAGACTTGTCTTCACCTCCCACAGTGGGATTCGAACCCGCGACTTAAGGATTGCGTCCTTACTCCGCGACTCTTAGAGCTAACCGATTTTGTATGTTATACTGAAGAGTTAAACGTTTGAAAATTTAGCTTGTGGAAACATTGACGATTAATCATTAAAGACACAATGAAACGTAATCAAACACTTAAGTTTTTTCTTTGGGATACTTTGAATACCTCTCGTTGAACTCCTTGTTATGGACCCCTTCTGCACCTGAATTAAGGCCATGGCTTGAACAAACTTGAATTTACGCTAAAGATTTCTAAAGCTTTTTCATACGTTTTCCTATGCAAGACTTTGATCGCCCAGTAGTAATTATAAGAGAAAGAATTTTAAGAGATGCATAAACTTGAATTCCTTTTATCAAAGGATACCTTGTGGCAAGTTTTATTGAAATTGGCCAATTGGTTTTTGAGAAGAAGTCGAAAATGTGAAAAGTGTACAGACGGACGGACAAAGCTCACTTAAGCAACCCCCTTCCCCTCGAGAGGAAAAAAAATGTAGACCAATTAAAAGTAGACCAAAGTGTACCAAGAAAATGAGGAATTTTCATAGCGCTTTCCTTCTTGGACTTTCTGTCTTTTTAGAGAGTGTCAAACTTAAATGTCAACAAGCTAATTCAGAGAATTCGTGTCCCCCGCTTAGGGAAAAAATCGGATCCACCTGACTGAATTTGTAGAATTATTAAATGTATACATGTATACTGAAGCAAATAAAATACATGTATGTCAATATGCATATAAAGATTTGATTGCTTATTCTTTATTATGTGTATAGAAGATTCTTTTTATATGGAATATTTATCACACTGTAATGATGATTTTATAACCTCATAAATTTTTCATTTCACATGCTGAATACTATCATTTAGTAAAAAAAAAAAAGAAAAGTATTTAAAAAAAAAAAAAAGGATCGACCAAAATTCGATCCTGGGACCTCTTACATTCGAAGCGAGAGACATAACCACAAGACCACGGAATCGCTTTATTCGGTGTGACGTATATGCAGAACCAAAGTCACATACATGTATATATTCATGTTTTCATGTTCGGTATTCTCAAAATTTTACACAATCCATGGTGTTTGATTTATTTAGCCTTTATTAAACAGTTCTAATAGATGTAATGAACACAAAGTCCGCTGAGAACATACGCAATAACTCTCCTCATGCCCCTGAAAAATAGCGACATGTAATACTATAAATACTAATAAAACAAACGGGGCGGGGCACTTTGAAGCAAGACGATGAAATTAGGGAGTTTTGGTAAAAAATTACATTGCATAAGCTCAAAATCTTCTTGAAATATCGCTCGGAAATGATAGTGTTACACACAGACAGAATGTATAAATTTACGACCTTGAACTTTGACCTTTTGACCTCTAAATCAATAGGGGTCTTCATTAGGCCAAAGTTGTATGTAAAATTTCATTGCAATAGCTCAAATGGTTCTAGAGATATCGTGTGGAAACGAAAGTGTTTTAACAGACAGAATTTGCTTATTTATGACCTTGACCTTTGACCTTTTGACCTCAAAATCAATAGGGGTCTTTTTAGTTAGGGAGTTGCTATGCTAAATTTCATTGCAAAAGCTGGGTTCTCGAGATATCGTGTGGAAACGAAAGCGTTACAGACAAACAGAAAGACGGACGGACGGACAAACCCAAATTAATATCCCCCACTTTTCAAGCGGGGGACAAAAATGACATTGTGTTATCAACATTCAGTAAATGACTGGACGCCTGCCAGTATGCACAGATACCCTGTAACTACGTCCTCTGGTAGATTTCTTGATAAGGAACATCATAAAGAAAGAAAGGAAAATTTGACGGCATCAATGATACAATGATAATTCCTATGTTATTGTCATTTACGAATATTGAATTAGAATTTCTTATAGAATTGTCGTGTTCGCTTTATTTGAAATTCTAATCCAATAATAAGTAAACGACACTGTTGTTTATCTTTTAGAGTAAAGACTAATTTGTTTCATTTTCACGAAAAATTGCAGAAATTAGGCATTAATTGATAAAAACAAACTGGACAACTTGAGTTCATTACTAACTACAAACATTTTATATGAAGGGAGATTACATCCCGAAATCCACGTTTATATGTTCCTATAAATCTCAATATAAATGTAAACCATCATGTCAAATTAGTCACTTTGAAATGCATGTATATTAAAATTGGCTCTAAATACGCAAACGATGAAATTGAACTCTTCTCTAGTTGTCCCCCGCTTGAAAAGTGGGGGATATTAATTTGGGTTTGTCCGTCCGTCCGTCCGTCCGTCTTTCTGTCTGTCTGTAACGCTTTCGTTTCCACACGATATCTCGAGAACCCTTTGAGCTTTTACAATGAAATTTAGCATAGCAACTCCCTGTGGACTAAAGAAAACCCCTATTGATTTTGAGGTCAAAAGGTCAAAGGTCAAGGTCATAAATAAGGAATTTCTGTCTGTTAAAACACTTTCGTTTCCACACGATATCTCAAGAACCATTTGAGCTATTGCAATGAAATTTTATATAACAACTCCCTGTGGCCTAATGAAGACCCCTATTGATTTTGAGGTCAAAAGGTGAAAGTTCAAGGTCGTAAATTTATACTTTCTGTCTGTGTGAAATACTATTATTTCCGGGCGATATTTCAAGAAGATTTTGAGCTTATGCAATGTAATTTTATATCAAAACTCCCTAGGACGTCTCTCGCCCCTCTCAAAGTGCCCTTTGTTTTATTAGTATTTATAGTATTACATGTCGCTATTTTTAGCTCAGGGGCATACAGAGAGTTATTGCGTATAAAACAGCTTCTCGGCGGACTTGTTGTTCTTATTACATCTATTAGAACTGTTTTATAAAGGCTAAATAAATCAAACACCATGGATTGTGTAAAATTTTACCAATACCGAACATGAAAACATGAATATATGCCTGTATGTGACTTCACTTCTGCATATACTTCACACCATGTAAAGCGATTCCGTGGTCCAGTGGTTATGTCTCTCGCTTCAAGTGTGAGAGGTCCCGGGATCGAATCTCGGTCGAACCATTCTTTTTTCTTTTTTTTTTAAACTAAATTATAGTATTCAGCATGTGAAATGAAAAATTTATTAGGTTATAAAATCATCATTACAGTGTGATAAAAATTCCATATAAAAAAATCTTAGAACTATACACATAGTGAAGAATAAGCAATCAAATCTTTATATGCATATTGACATACATGTATTTTATTTGCTTCAGTATACATGTATACATTTAATAATTCTACAAATTCAGTCAGGGGGAGCCGACTTTTTCCCTAAGCGGGGGACACGAATTCTCTGAATTAGCTTGTAATTAATTTGTATCAGATATGATTAAATATGCATTTTGGCGATACTTATCGTGTTTAAACCATGAGTACGGTTTCAGCGCTAGATGACCCCAATATGCGTGATTCATAAAAAAACCCTGGTAATCGTAAAATGATTAATTAACAAACTTAAATTGGTCAGAAGTTGTACGGTTTTCACGTGCGTATGAGTAAAAAATATTTTACGATTAATGGATAACAGTGTAATTCTGTACATCCCTTAATTTAGAGATAAACAGTTTTGAAATCAGTTGCTTTCGTACCAGTTTGAATATGACTTTAATAAAATGAATGTATCAAGACACAAAATCAAAATTCCCAAATTTAAAACATTCAGACAGAAATTTAAGAACATTCACTTTCCATGAAATTACCATTCAAAAAAGTAAATACATGTGTTAATAAGGAGAGTTTTGAATGTGGTTTCCGTTCAAATGTTTACCTTAAATCAATTTCTTCATTTGCAGAAAATGCATTGAAGTTTGAAGATAAGACTTAAATTATTGAAACATAACGTATGACGCAATATCAAAGAAGTATATATAGGGTAAGGGCCATTTAAGGCCCCCATTCAGAAAATGTTTATCTTTTCTATGGAGAGGGATAAGGCAACGATGTGACTAAAAATATATAATTTAATTTGATCAGGCGTTCCGTTGCCATGGAAACCGTCGTCAAAAACATACACCCTCAAACCTCTTAATCTGGCATCTAATGCCATCTATTGTCATTTAACCAACCTTTAATTTTGATACCAACTATATTATCTTAAGTTAATGATAGTATATATACTTTGGAATATGTCAAAGTGACTATTTTACTAAGAAAATATATTTTAGATTTAATAGGTATCCCGTTACCATGGAAACTATATTCAAACTTATTCCTTTATATCTAAAATTATGGCTTTATTGACAATTAAGAAATCTGTAATAAAGGTTATAGGCCAAACTGATTGGTTGAAAATAAACTTTTCGAAGTTAAATATCAACCCACTTTTACGGTAATAATGCAAATAAAAGACTTTTTTTCATTTATTGCTCATATTAAAATAATCAAAACTTCCTCAAGGTAACTATAAGAACGAGAACTCTTACTGAAATTCAACAATGCTCATCTTAATAGTGGTGAGTAGAGGTAATTTCAAGACTTTTGGTACTTTTCTGTCACACATAGTAAAAATTCTTTGTATGCACATCTTCTTTAAGCTTCTGACACTTGCGACACTTTCCATGCAATAACTTTTAATTTTGTCATACACCTCCATTCTTTATCTTTTTCTATTTGGTCCATTATTTTCAAACTTTCCTGAATCGACCCTGGTGTCATTGCATTTATCATCATTTTAATATTTTCAACATCTGATGCTCGAAGCAGACACTGGTCTTCGCTCTCAAGTTCAAAAAGTTTTCCAGTCAGAACTGTCAATGGGAAATGATCGTCGATCTTAAGGTTTGGATCCGCCCCATTTTGTAAAAGAAGTTTGATCAGCTTGTCGTCTACGCCGGTGAGAACGATGGTTCTGCTGAGAGCATGGAGGCTGTTACCCGACTGATTTCTGGAGTTATCGATCTCACCAGCGTAATTAGGATTACCTCTGTGTTTTAGTAATTTCAGCACATTTACTCATATATACTGTCATGTTCTAAACTTTCTAATTTACCGGGTGGGAGTAAATACAAAATTTTGTCATGCTTGAACAGAAAAAATGTAATCTTGAATATTTACAGCAAAACTCGGTTATAAAGAATTCACTGGGACCTATGAAATCACTTCGCTATATCCGTAATTCGTTATAACCGTATAAGAAATTCATTAAATTTAAATAGCTAAGATGACTTCGATATATCCATGAATTCGTAATATCCGTGTTCGTACTAAACGAGTTTTACTGTATATATGCCTCTATAGTCTATAATGTGACGCGATATTCAGCTTATTACAATATTTTATTTCCATCAAAATAAATTGAAATCAGCAATTGGCATCAATAGTTACTTGCATTGCATGATCAATATTTTAATGAGCTATGAAAATTTCGCTTCAATCTCATTCAACCATTGCCAGAATTGGAGAGAATCAATGGTATATTTTGGACGTGGTTTGCGACAATGAATGAACTGCTGCAGCAAAGTCTTCATTATTCTCTATGGGTTTAAAAATATCGTTAACTTTACAGATATACCAAATTACTTATTTCAAAGAAGCAAAGTTGTATGTTCCTAGCTGTCACTATAAGCATGTTTTACTGTATATTCAATATTGTCTTAGGTCAGACACTTTTATCAACTATACAATTTCTGAAATTGGACAAAATAAAACAGATGTACACAATTCTGGAAGCTAAGGGAACTTTAGACATTGGTAGCTCATGTTTCAAAATTTTAAACCTCTTGGCAAGACCAATAACCCTCTCAACATGAATGCGTTTAGAAGCAACTCTTCTATCTCTTACTATATGTCTTCCGGACTAAGCTGACTTTTATCCTTGAGAAGAGTAGGGGTGTTAACAGAAATATTTTGATTTGCAAATAAATCTTGAACTAATATTCCACGGTCCCCCATTATGCTGTCACCAGAATCAAATTTATTTTGATTTAATAAGGTAGACCTTTCAATAATTTGTCGGTCTGATGCAGATCCCCCCTAAGCAGGAGATATGTAAGATACTGCTCCATTAGGACTTATACCAACCGTGGTTTTAAGGGTGTTTTTTGTGCTTATAGACCATGTTCTGGACTGAGCTTCAAGATTTGAGGGTTTGTTGATTGGTACGTTGTTCTGTTGCATCCAAGATGATGCGTGTATTAGGAAACTATTTAGCAAAGTCAGTTGGCATGTGTTCCTTAATGATATCCTTTGAAGGCCAGAACTATTCTTCTAGCTCCTTAAATTGAAAGTACAAAAAGTTGATCCAAGTTGTTATAATCTTTGAAACAGTTGATTCACACACCTTAAAAAGCATAGCAAGCTCCATATCTTTTTTTGCTTGTCGGAGTTAATCAAAGTTAAAAAAAACTGGTCATTCCTTCAATTGAAAATTGATCCGCTTAGATCTTTTTGTCTCTTGAAAAGTTGGGGTACCAATGCTCTTAAAATCCACAGGTGCTTGGGGACCTCCCCCCTTTTCCGTGTTCCGTACACCAAGGGTTCCTTGACTTTTTGATTAAAATATTTTTCTATGACAGAAGGGTACGGATTTTAATAAAAGGCTAGTTTTAGCTTAAATTTTGGATTTTTTAATAGTAATACTTTGTGAATATGTCAAAGAAAAATATTTTAATCAAAAAGGTCAAAGGACCCTTGGAGTACGGAACACGGAAGGGGGGGGGTCCCGTCCCCAAGCACCTGTGTTAAAATCAAACACAGAAGGGACAGCACCATGTTTAAGTCGACTTCGCTCACCTATGTATATTTCTTTAAGATACATGAATTTCAAAGATGTTACAAAGAAAGGATAAATTCAAAAGGCGTTAAAACTGGCAGTGCCAATAATAATTCAATGTATGCATATTAGAGTATATTTGTAGTTAATACTGGAAGCACTGATAAATTCACATTTCACAAAGTTTCCATGACTATAACATTGTATAATTTTTCTTGTATTTAATGGGCTATAATGGTACTTTGCGGAACGGAACCAATTGTGGGGCACGCAAGGTGGGGTGGGGTGGGGGTAAATACGAATATAAAATTATATAGCATAAAAATGAATACCGTTATAATACGTTACTTTATTAAAAAATATTAGAACTGCCATTTTATATCTTAGGAAACCAACCAAAGAAAGTGTCAAGTGTCTGAAGTAGAGGACCATGAAATAAAATGTCTATAAGTAATGAATTACTTCGTCGTTGAGTTTTTGATCTACTGTGTCAAGTGTAGTGACTATGTGAACTGTTTTAAATGAGAGACGTACACCTATCATTAATGCAAAAAATTATTAATGCTTTTCTTTCAAAGTTTTTATTACTGTCAATAGATTATTACGAAAAGAATATCGTTTATGTGCAGTCTAAAGGTAAAGAGAGTTGTCGCGCTTACAGTTTATATAGACCCAATATGTAGTAAACCCCCTAGCTCCCCTCCCCTGGGCAGGCCCCCTTGTTGTTAGTTTCCAAAACATCAGTGATAAAATTCAGAATTGTCCCTCTACCCAGTGCCCTAAAAACTGAGAAATCCATATCAAAGCATCGCTATATACACAAGTTTCATGCCCCAGTGACCACGCCATGCTTGGCGCGGATTTTTGACCACGTGAACTGGTATTCACTCAGATCTAGACTTGGCGAGTACAGTACATGTATTGACGAATAGCGATTTTCCTAGCGAATTTTTGGAGACTTTGAGAAAGATTTCCTGATTTTTCTGTTCTTTGAACGGATTCTTCGATTCTTCAGCGGCTCAGCAGATTGACAACGCAGGTAAATATTATAAATAGAATTACCAGAACAATTGGTTATCACAATTTTAAAGTATCATACAAATGAACACATTATGAAGCCAACATGACCAAGTCACTGATATCCTTTGTTCACCAAGTAGCTTAACTTCAAGTATCTCGTATATATCATGATATTTGATTAAAATGTGATGATTCATGTCTCAGGATCTACAGGGTGTTTGTGGTGGGGGTGGAGGAGAAGTGAGGAGCCAGGGGAAAAGCCCCCCCCCCCCCCCAACGAAATGCAATGAAGCACATTGAAGTGGTAAAATTTTCCTTTTGGATGAAACGTTCTGAGTCATGTTTTGAACGTCAATTATATTTACAACATAATGACACGCCCATATTTTTAGAGATGAGAAATATTCGTTGTAATGTCTTAGGACACCCCACTTTTTACGACAAACAACATGAGTTACACTGAAATGGAGCTTTTAGAAATTAGAAGAAAGAATTAGAGACTCTCGGCTTCTATAAAACTCAAATTGCAACGAATATGCACATATTTTCTAACTTATCATGTCTATTGAAGTTACCACAACACATGTTTTGGTCAAACGTGTTTACTCGATGTTAATTTAGACCGTCAATTTCATTGGCTATTATTTTTATGGAAAACCTGTTGTACAGGTATTCGAATAAACAAATTGACTGTTTTATCCATTTGTAAATAAATGGGCGTGTTATAAGATTACAATAAACGTTCTAAAGATAGCTCAAAACGTTCCGTTCGAACGGAAAATTTTACCACTTCAATGCGCTTCATTGTAAGTTTAAAAAATCATGTTTGGAAAAGAACTAATGTTTATGTGACCACTCTTTTAAAATATAGTACCGTATAAGTAGAATTTTTAGCAAGGATTTAATTTTGGCATTATTAGAGAGGGTGCCAAGATCGCTAAAATTGAATATCGCTAAAAATAAATTGCTCTTTATTTGTAATAGCTTCTTTAGTGAACTTTTTAAAATCGCTAAAGTTATATCTTGCTAAAAATAAAATACCCATTTTTAAGGACAAATCGCTAAATTTGCGTCTCGCTAAAATTTCCACTTATATGGTATCTCTCCAGTCTCTTCTGAAATTGCCAGAATCTTGAAGTAAAATGTCAAGTGTGTTTAAAGGTACTTTGTTAATTGGACACAGATTTGAAGTTAATTTTTTCTCTATAATATTACAACTTATATATTTTAATAGCATTTCACACAAACATTAATTAAAAATCTTATTTTATTTAACAGTTATTAAAACTTTAAAATATTTTGGCGGGTTTGATTGATACATCCTTGCACTTTCACAAATTTTAACTTTATTCTTAATCCTTAGGAAAAGTGGCAATCTTTTGTGTATTCATGAAAAATATTAATACTATAATCCAGAAAATTCAGAGTAGACATGTTCAAAAGCAAAACAGACACATAATTTATTGTCAGTCCGTCCAGTTGTGGTGAACAGACTTTGGCGATTCAACGCACCCGGTGAATCGTAAACACCAAACAATAACAGAGCTCTTGCCCTGTTTACAAAAACTGTGTACATAACACGAGTGTGATCGATTTGCAAAACTCTGTACACAATGGAACGATGATACTTGTAAAGGATTTTTGCTTTCTAACGTTTCTACTCTAAATAAAATTATTTTTCTGGATTTAAGTTTTAATAATTCTCATTAATACACAACAAGATTGCCACTTTTCCTAAGGATTAAGAATAAAGTTAAAATTTGTGAAAGTGTAAGGATGTGTCAATCAAACCCGCCAAAAAATTTAAAGTTTTAATAACTTTTGAATGAAGTAAGATTTTTAATTAATTTTTGTATGAAATGCTATTAAAATATATAATTCATGATATTATTCAGAAAATATTAACTTCAAATCTGTGTCCAAGTACCTTTAACAGGTCCAGTACAGGTGTAGATTTAGCATGTTTAGCTATGTAGCAACATGTAGCTTTATTTAGACACTTAATGCAACTTATTATCATATTTTGTAACCATAAAGAATAATTTATGAAAAGAAAACATTTTTATGCGCCCGGATCGATAGATCCAGGGCGTATATTGTTTTTGTCCTGTCTGTCTATCTGTCTCTCTGTCCGTCTGTCTGTCTGTCTGTCTGTCTGTTTGTTTGTTTGTTTGTCCCGAACCTTAACCTTCACCATAACTTTTGAACCATGAAACATATTTGGTATGCTTACTTCACTAATTAAGCTCTTTCAAATGACACCAAGGTCAATGACCTTGTGACCTTGACTGTGACCTTAATGCTAAAATAGCCTTTTCCGAACTTTGTTGCCGCCAGGCGCATAGTGTTTCACAAACACATCTTGTTTTCTCTACAAAAAAAAAAAAAATATAAAAAATTGTTATAAATTAATTTGGAGCTGAAATCTGTAAATTACAAGGCTGTTCACCATACTTGTTAATTAGGCATGTCTTAAGGATCTCTTCAATAAAAATTCTGGTTTGGCATTCCTCTTTAAACAGTTTGGGCACAGTTCCTTTTCGGGGAAGTATTACTAAAAGGGAATTATATTCCTCTTTTCAGTAATAAAAACATTACTGTATTTGGGAATTTTCACTCGTTTAGCCTCTATTCTTGTTTCCAAAAAAGGAACTGCCCAAAGCACTTAGCTGACTTCCAAGGCAGAGTCAAAACGATGGTGTTTAAGATTTACCCCTAAACCAATGAGACCTTGAAAGTGGAGGATCGCAATTCTTGTATATGTCCCCCGCTTAAGGGAAAGCTAGTGATCTCATTTGTCTGTCCATCTGTCAGTCTGTAAGTCTGCCAGTCTGTTGTTCTGTTGGTCCATCACAAAAACTTTAAACTTGGTCATAACTTTTGAATAAGAAGAGATAGGGCTTTCATATTGCATATGTATATTACCTGTGATAAGACTAGGCCTGAATATTGCAAGCTATCTAACGATACGATTCATCATTCATATCACGTTATTGTCTAGCGATACAACATGTATCATGATACAGCTGTCAACAGTTAAATTTAATGATATCGTTAATTATTCTTGCTTGTTAACCTCTGAAGTTAAAGAAAATATACAAAAAACTATCTTGAGACCCATAATCAAAGTTATATTTAGAGGTGAGCATATAGTCTTAGCATTATATTTTTTCATTGTTTTCTTGTTTTTAATCATTTTTTTGTAACATTAAACTTTCACAGTTTTGATGAAGAATTTTCAAAGAAGACAATGAACATTAACTTGTACTGTGTCATTATACCTACCGGTACATGGCGATAAGATATGTGTATCGTGAGACCTTGCGATCAATACGTATCGATGTATGGCCATATTGTTACGCCTCGATATCTAGATAAGACCTTTCTAAATAGACTATGATTTTCGACTTCTTGACCTTGAAGTTTGACATACTTTTAAAAATTTTAAACATTACTTTGAATTAAATTGGCCATAACTTTTGAATGAGAGGAGATAGGACTTTCATTACTAGTATGTATATTACCTGTGAGGCTGTGACAAGACCTTTCTAAATACTCTATGATTTTTGACCCCTTTACCTTCAAGTTTGACTTACTTTTCAAAAATTAAAACATTACTTTGAATCAGCCATATTTAACTTTTGAATGAAATTTAAAAGATAGCTAAGAGCTTTTATTATTTAAGACTGTTAATTGCCTGTGACAAGAGCTTTCTAAATACATTATGATTTTTAGCTCACCTCAACAAAGTTGGGGGAGCTTATATCTGTGATACCCTCAGCGTCCAAGAATAAGGTTTTTGTAGCATTTTTTCTTAGTTAGTAGTTCCATGTCCTATATTGATCATACATGCAAGGAACATATGCTTAAAGCTGAACACGACTCGTAAATAGGCATACACCATTTTCTATATCATTATATACAATAAATCAACACCAGGGTATACTCTAATCAGGGATCAACACTAACTTTTAAACCATAGTTGTCAGCAGGGCTAGCCATGTCTAATATCTACTAGCCTTGTTCATGTATTAGTTGTCCAGCAGCCAAAGGCTGGTGGCCGAATGGCCGAAGTGACGATAGGTATGGGAGGGGTCTTTAAACATGCTGGTGGGGGTCTCAAAATTTTGAAAATAGAGAAGCTAAATCCTGCATTCTGGCTGTATTTTGGGTACAAATTATATGCCACTCTATGATTATACCTTAGACATTTTTCTATTTGAAAAAGTCCACATATATAATCATTTAGGGTATTTCGAATCACTTTTAAATTTTACAATTTTGACATACAAAAATAATACCGTATAATCCCTATTAACCGCCCCGGGCGCTTAGAAAATTGCGGAAAGGGGCGGTTATTTTGATATTCTTGCTATAATTTTGAATGTCATATTTTAACTTCAAGAAATCTTTTGGAACAAAAGCAAATAACAGAGAACCACTAAAAATTGTCTAACCTTCCTTTAAATTAAAATAATCCACCCAAATTATGCTATATGACTCATTTTCCCACCTCAAAATTAGGGAATAGACAAGGTTTTACAAACTTGTATGTATAACTTTTTACTTTTCCGAAATACATGATTAGGTCGTTCTAAAAATCTTTACTTTGGAATATGTTATGTATGAGTTACCTAATAACGAAGTTTAATCATTTTCACTTTCTTCATTATGGTTGACTTTTGATACGATTTTACATGATTATATAGATCACTGTAAAAGGGGCCCTTCATTTTCTAAAAAATAGCAAATCCATGATTGGTCAGGGGCGGTTAATAGGGATTTAAACTTTATGATGATAAAACATGTTTGAAAATAGATTTAATAATTCAGGTGAGATACATGGTGTGTAATTGATAATTATTTTTGTTTTTAATGAGCATATTTGTAACATCCTTTCACAGCCCTGCAGGGCAAGTTTAAAGGCATGTTTGGTAGCATTAACCTCAATATTCATTATACCTACCGGTACATGGCGATACCGTTATGTGTATCGTGAGACCTTGACTCTTCAGATTTGTCACACGTACCTATTGTTATTGTCACGATATCTAGATAAGGTGACCTTATCTGAATGTTTGTTTGCATACTGCACTGAAGTTTACATACTTTAAAAATTTTAAACATTATTTGAATTAAATTGGCCATAACTTTTGCAGTAGCTAGGAGATAGGACTTTCATTACTAGTATGTATATTACCTGTGAGGCTGTGAAAGCCTGTTAAATACATGATTTTTGACTTTACTGTTTGACATACTTTTCAAAAATTAAAACATTACTTTGAATCAGCCATACTTAACTTTGGAATGAAAATTACAAGATAGCTAAGAGCTTGTATTATTTAAGACTGTTAATTGCCTGTGACAAGAGCTTTCTAAATACATTATGATTTTTAGCTCACCTCAACAAAGTTGGGGGAGCTTATATCTGTGATACCCTCAGCGTCCAAGAATAAGGTTTTTGGAGCGTTTTTTCTTAGTTAGTAGTTCCATGTCCTATATTGATCATACATGCAAGGAACATATGCTTAAAGCTGAACACGACTCGTAAATAGGCATACACCATTTTCTATATCATTATCTACAATAAATCAACACCAGGGTATACTCTAATCAGGGATCAACACTAACTTTTAAACCATAGTTGTCAGCAGGGCTAGCCATGTCTAATATAAACTAGCCCTGTTAACTACCCGAGTCAACAAAGCATGACAAGGGGGGAGGTGCGGGGTTCAATAAAATGCTGGTGGGGCTACAGGGGAAATTTTGAAAATAGAGATGCCAAATCCTGCATTCTTGCTGTATTTTGGGTACAAATTATATGCCACTGTATGATTGTACCTTAGACATTTTTCTATTCGAAAAAGTCCACGTATATAATCACCCATTTAGGGTATTTCGAATCACCTTTAAATTTTACAATTTTGACATACAAAAATAATAATTATGATGATAAAACATGTTTGAAAATAGATTTAATAATTATTAGATACATGGTGTGTAATTGATAATTATTTTTGTTGCTCTGAGCAAGTATTTAGTAAAATCCTTAGTAGCCCTGCAGGGCAAGTTTAAAGGCATGTTCGGTAGCCCAACCTCAATATTCAGTTGTCCCGGGCCAGCGGGCTACCGTTAGTGTCGAACCCTGACTCTTCAGATTTGTCACACGTATATAGACTGCTTTATTGTCACGGGTATCGGCATGGAATGGTGACCTGTATATATGTTTGTTTGCATACTGCACTGTCCTGTACAACTATAATTGTAAGTTTATTTTATCTTACTTTCCTGCAGTAGCTAGACGATTGTTCGCTATTACATTAATCAGTCGCTGAATGCTGTTAAGAATGACTTCTGTTTTTACCAGTGTTTCCCAGATTACACTGAACAGTGACTAAACTTTTTGCCCTTTATATATCTGCAGGTATATAAGCGATTCTCCAAACAAAAATGCCAGACACATTCCATTTAAAAATCCTGTTCAGCTTTAAACTGATGAGTTTTATTGTGCCAGATCAGGTTTCAGATGCTGCAATTTCAGCAAAGGAATGACCAGGTTAATGTTTTTGGAGCAGGTTAACATTTTTGGTGCAGTTAATGGTAGTGGTGTTCCAATCATTGATTATAATAGAAAATCAGTTGATTGCTGACATAATCCAAGCAATCAATTGCATTTTTAAAATTCTGATTAATCGGTTTATTATTTTATTTTACAAGCATAATAGTTTTTAACCCTAATTTTCCATCTACAGTATTGCTTTTGACTTATTTGTGTAACATAATGGTGCAGATAAATAAACTCTTGTATTAACTACCCGGACAACAAAGCATGTCTCTGGGCATGAGCGTACTTTTGGTTCAATAAAATGAACAAAGGACCAGCTAGATCAGCACAGAAAGTCGTCCTTTATCCATTCTTACCATTTACTTGTTTTAAGTGATATACTTTTCACATGTAAAATTATAATCATATATATTAGTTAGTTAGAGTAATTCAATCATCGATTATGAAATTTCAAATTACGATTCCCATCACTTGTTAATGGTGTAGGTCAAATACTTGAACTTCCAAGTAAATATAAGCTTAATATGATGACCAATTGCTCTATCAAAATTCATGAAAAACTCAAAATGTATAAAAATTGCCATAAGCACCCTTTTCTTATGGGGGCAATCATATAGAAGCATCCTAGGGTAGTGTAGATTCTAAATTTATTTAAATCATGATCCCCAGGGGTAGGTATGGGCCACTATGAGGAATCCCAAGTTTTTTTTTCATTGAAATTTATAGTAAAAACAATAAATACTCTTTCTTAAGAACCACTGGACTTGAAATGCTGAGACTTGTATGAAAGCATCCAAATTGGGTAGTGTAAAACCAATGTTACTCAGGTGAGCCGTAAGCCTTTGGCCTCTTTTTGTATAACTCAAATGTTCAATCACTGGGTGCGTTCACAATTCTCCCATTGGTTGATATTGGTGGTGTAATTTACCAATGGCAAAACATTGGTACCAATGTTTACTATTGGTAACTTTTATTGGTAACCAATTCTGCAGGCCAACCACATCTCTGGCAGATTGGTAACCCAGATTTTTTCGTTTATTAGTGTCACCCCCAAGATGGCTACCTGGACCGTTTCTGGTAGCATGAGTAAAGTTTCCTGACTAGTAATAACACTTCAGATGAATTCTACTACAATATAAGGGAAAATATTGTTATCTCTACATAGTATTCCAAATTTCAAACAAATGATCACTTGTTTTGGAAAAAGAATATCACCTGAAGACAAGTTTTCATATAAAGTTATGTCCATAAAAGTAATTTTATTTTGTTTTAGGAATACAATAAACAAACTTCATTTTGAATTTGTTGTTTCTGGAAAATGGTGAATAACTCAACATTTGCCGTTGGTTACCATTGATTACCTTTGGTGACCATTAGTAACCAAGCGTTACCATTATTCACTTTTGGCAACCATTGGTACAGCCTTTGGTCGTTTTGTCATTGGTGTACCAATATGCTGTTTACAGTTTAAAGGCAACCAATTGTACCATTGTTCAATATTGGTGCCAAAGACAAGCCAATGGCAAATCGATATTTGTACCAATGGAAGAATTGTGAATGCACCCATGGTCAACATTTTATGTCTTCATTTTACAGGACCATTTCTAAGAAACCCGAAGATGAGTCATATAATTTTTAAAAGATACATGAATTAAAAATTGTTCCATGAAATGATATATCATTTTTCAAGGTTTATTTCAAAAGTAATTGATTAGTCCAAAAGTATGAAAAATCACTCTTTCAAGTGTATTTTTAATTTCATTCTTTCCAAATACACGCACGTGCGTGCACGTGCATGATGACTATACCTTCTTGTAGGAGTCTCTTATATCTATCTATTTTCTAAATCCCATCCTGTTTGGTTGAAAAACAAGGGAGTTATAGCCATTTCAAGTTTAAGCCAATCAGATTGCAGCACACGTGCATGCGCGTGATTTCATGATTGTTTTTCTATATCATATTGTAGGATATCCTAATGCATGACAGTGTTTTAAATTTCAAAGCATTTCGTCAAAAAACAAAGTAGATATAACCATTTAAAGTTTCAGCGAATCAGATTGCAGCACGCGGGCATGCGCATGCTTTCACGAAAATTCTTATATATCATGCTGTAGATCTTCATAATGTAGGTCTATGTTCATAATTTCAGAGGATTAGGACAAGAAACAAGAAAGATATTGAGACTTTAGTTTCAGCCAATCAGAGCGAAGCGCACGTGCATACGCGTGAGATCTTACTTTTTTGACCATGTCATTTTGTCTATGCTTCTAATATATAGTTATAAAATGAGTTTCAAAGCATTTCATCAATAATTTAAATAGTTACGTCTGTATCAATTATATTGGACATTTCTTGTGTTGCACGTGCGAGCTCTTGCAAGCACATGTGCATGCACATGCTTTCATGATCAATCTTATATTACAGGCTGTAGATCTCCCTAATGTATGACTATGTTCAAAATTTCAAATGATTTTATCAAAAAACAAAAAAGATATTGAGACTTTAGTTTCAGCCAATCAGAGCGAAGCGCACGTGCATGCGCGTGCGATCTTGCTATTTTGACCATGTCATCTTGTCTATACTACTATCATATTCTTACATTATGAGTTTCAAAGCATTTTATCAAAAAATAGAAAAGTTACGGCTATATCTATTATACTGGTCATTTCACGTGTTGCACGTGCGCGCTCTTGCAAGCACGTGCGCGCAAAATGACCTTGATTCCGCAAATCTACATCACATGTCTACTGACCCTAAAAAGGTTTTACCTAAGTCGGATGTGTAGTTTACAAGATCACTCCCGGACAAAAAAGTACCCAGGAAGAAGAAGAAGAACTAGATGAGAAACTCGTTGCGAGCAACGAGAGGTCTTCCGTCCAATTCCGGAAAGAAAAAGTAAAATCGAGCTGAAAAAGTAAAAAAAAAATTGCACACAAGGGGGGTTGAACCCAAGTCGCCAGCATGAAATTCCAACGCACTAAATATAACGTTATCGGGTCCTCTACTCTAAATCTACTTGTACATATTAACGAAACAGTGCTTCTCTCTTAAAATTATGAAAGACGGGTCACTATTCAAAATTTAACGCCAAACGCCACGAGGTGTGATAGCTTCAATGAAATTAAGAAAACAACGTTCTTATAGCCTAAGATTCGAGGTTTAGAAAGTATATTTAACACATTTTACAAATTCCAATTGTATATATGCATGTAACACTAAAGCTATGAATTTTTTTCAATTTCCTGTTTCTCCCCAAAGTGAATTATCCCGATTAGTTAATCGAAAAAGGTTGAAACGTTTCGCCGAAAAACATGGCTCGCCCTACGACGGTCAAGGAATCAGATATCATTTATGCTAAATAACTTGAATCAGGTCTTTGAGAGAAGAATGCTCAAATAAACTCCATGAGGCGATATTTTAAAAAATCGTTTTCTTATTTTTGTAAAATTTATTAGTTTAATATGACACAAGTGTGCATAGGAAAAACCGAGTGGTTGAGATATATACTGACAATTTTAATTGATATTCTTTTTGAGAAAGTATTACTTATAAGTATGATTTAAGATCTGTTTTTTCTGTAATGCACAAAAGATATTAGGTATTAATAACTAGAAAGTCTGCTATTGCAAGCAATAGCATATGTCGCCCCGTACTGGACAAGACTTTCATTTTTATCATCACTAAAACAATGGTCCATTAGCTAAGCTTGGACAACCATCGAGTCGTATCAGTCCTTTCCGTTGGAAACGGAAGACCTTAATTGGGTACATCCCATTTTATTTTTAGAATCGGTAGGAGAAGAAAGTAGTGCAGGAAAAAATTACAAGTTCCTAAATTTGCAGACTTGCATAAAAGAAATTGGGCAGATGTACTGAACTGAGCCTCATACTTGTTAATTGGCAGTATCTTTCCTACCAAAAAAGCTTGGCAAATGTAATTTTTTAAGAAGATCAGCCGAATTATTTTGTGTATTATAACGCCAGTTAGAACTCTGAAATTTCACTTTCATTTTTAGAGGTTCTGCCGGAAAACGAATCTGACATGCCACCTTCAATTCGAGCATTTCTGCATTGTAAAGGGCTGATGTTTCTTATGAGATGATAAATCATGTGTGTTTCTTATGAGATGATAAATCATGTGTAAACTTTCTCAGTTTAGCGGAATCGTGAACATTTTCGGCGAGATGAATGTTATGTTTACAGTAGTGATCAAGGCTTAGCGCACTTGTAGGAGCGGATCCTAGGATTTATGAATGAATAAAAACTATGGAAATAACGTACCAATTTTCTAATTTATACTTGCACTATCTAATGAAATTAATAATATACAAGTTATAGATATACAAAAAAAATGCGAAATGCTAATTGATGCAGTTGACAATCGTTATTTTATATATAGATAAAATAAAATAATTATAAAATCTAGAGACAAGACAGAGGAAGAATGAAGGTTGGCAAACTATGAAATCACATCAGGAGAACTGAATTTTATGAATGAAACTTTTAAAACGTTACTTGTAAGTTGTATATGTTAGATATGTGTATTCTAACTGGCAGTGCGCTTCAAAAGGGGGGGGGGGTCGTCTTGAACATAGTACCTTACGTTTGAACGGTAAGGGCTAGGGCTTTCGTATTTCAAATATGTAATCCTTGTGAAAAGAACTTTTATTGGACACGAAGAACTTTGACCCTTTGACCTAGACCTTGGAGAACACATGTGTACATCTTCACCTTTTTTCTGTTTTGTTTCTATGACAACTGTGAGCGACTCATTACAATTATTTTAAAAGTAAAAATCACTTTGACACATTGCAAGAAATTAACATTGAAAGTTTCAAAACGATTGCTTGAGTAGTTATTGAGAAAATCGAAATTAAAGAATTTTAACATTCCCCTGGTTTCCATGGGCATAATCGAGTATTTGAAAATTTTAAATCCAAGGCGCACAACTACAGATACTAATCATTAAAATAAAAAGAGTTTCATTACGAACGTTTAAGGGACCAGAGAGAACACTCTCGGACAAAATTCGTCGCTTTTTACAGGTTTCCATGGCAACAGTAGACATATTGGAACTGAACGACCTCACTGCACAACTACAACCAGTGATCGTCCTTTGAGGAAAGTTTCAGGAAGATTGCCCCAGCCATCTCCGAGAAACAGCCTGGATAAAAAAAACATGCGTACAATATCAATATGTCGTCCCCGACTTCGTTCGGGGCGACATAATAATAATAGGGAAAAAGAAACCGAACGAAAACAATAAGGTCTTCCGTTGGAAACGGAAGACCTTAACTAGAGCAAAGCTCGTTGCAAAGCAACGAGTAGGTCTTCCGTCATGTTTGACCGGAAGTGGGTTTCATTTTGAACAGAAATGAGAAATAACGTCCAAAAATCGTTTGATTCCTCTAAATCCATGTTAATTTTTGCATAAAGAAGCCTTTTTCTGTTACTTCCGGTTTGACCGGAAGTGACGACGTCGGACGGAAAATTAATTTTCAAGGTCCCAGAGGCATATGTTACCAAAAAACTCGTCAAGAACGGCAAAAATACGCGTTTTCCGACTACTTCCGGTTTGACCGGAAGTGATTATGCCAGACGTATTTTGACGACTTTAATAAACTAAGCTTGACATTCTGAACAAATTTGCTTCTTTGACGTATCACAAATTTTCAATACTTTTTGAGATATAAAGGAAAAACTTTTGGCCCCTTCAGGCCCCTCATTTAAGGGGCCAGCCCTTTTTTCGAGATGTCATTTGAAAGATCTTGAAATTATACATGTACACTTTTTTTGTTCTACATTCTTTAACAAAATATTTCTAGGTAAAAAGTTATCGTTGAAAATGTGCTTAAAATTTTGAAATTCTTGATAGGACTATTTTCGGGCTAAAGCGAGCGTCGGCGTTTCGTACTTCCGGTAGTTATGATATACTTAGTGCACTTCTCCAAAGGTTGCTCTAAGCATCACTGAAAATTTCAAGCTTCTGTGTTATGTGCTTTCTGAGAAAACTGCCGGACAAAGTGACCCTCTAAAAATCACTAAATCGCAGAAAACTCCGAACCGGAAGTGAAGTCATCAAAGTTAAAAAACATTTATCTAGATTTTTTGATGTTCTATCAGACCTGAAAGTTTCATGAAAATCGATTGAGCCGTTCTCGAGAAATCGCGCGTACAAAATCGGTAAGAAAAAAAAAACAATAATAATAATAACTAGAAAGTCTGCTATTGCAAGCAATAGCATATGTCGCCCCGTATTAGACAAGACTTTCATTTTTATCATCACTAAAACAAAAGTCCATAAGCTAAGTTTGAACAACCATTGAATTATATCAGTCCTTTCCATTGGAAACGGAAGACCTTAATTCGGTACATCCCACTCATTATTTTTAGAATCGGTAGGAGAAGAAAGTAGTGCAGGAAAATTACAAGTTCCTCAATTTGCAGACTTGCATAAAAGAAATCTGGCAGATGTACTGAACTGAGCCTCATACTTGTTAATTGGCAGTATCTTTCCTATGATAAAAGCTTGGGAAATGTAATTTATGAAGAAGATCAGCCGAATTATTTTGTGTATTGTAACGCCAGTGAGAACTCTGAAATTTCCCTCTTTCACTTTCATTTTAGAGGTTCTACCGAAAAACGAATCTGACATGCCACCATCAATTCGAGCATTTCTGCATTGCAGAGAGCTGATGTGTGTTATGAGATAATAAATCATGTGTGAACTTTCTCAGTTTAGCGGAATCATGAACATTTTCGGCGAGATGAATGTTTTGTATATAGTGGTGATCAAGGCTTTGCGAACCATCAGGAGCGGATCAAAGAATTTATGAATGAATAAAAACTATGGAAATGACGTACCAATTTTTTAATTTATACTTGCACTATCTAATGAAATGAATAATATACAAGTGATAGATATACAAGAAAACGCGAAATGATAATAAATGCAGCTGACAATCGTTATTTTTTTTTTATATAGATAAAATAAAATATTTATAAATTCAAGAGACAAAACAGAAGGAGAATGAATGATGGCAAAATATCACATGACGGGAACTGAATTTTATGAATGAAGATTTTAAAAAGTTACTTGTAAGTTGTATATGTTATATCTGTGTATTCTACTTGGCTGTGTGCTTCATAAAAAGAGGGGGGGGGGGCGTCTTGAACATAGTAAATAGCCATAACGTTTGAACGGTAAGTACTAGGGCTTTCGTATTTCAAATATGTAATCCTTGTGAAAAGAACTTTTATTGGATACGACGAACTTTGACCCTTTGACCTAGACCTTGGAGAACACATGTGTACATCTGAATCTTTTTTTCTGTTTCGTTTCTATGGCAACCGTGAGCGACTCATTACAATTATTTTGAAAGTAGAAATCACTTTGACACATTGCAAGGAATAAACATTGAAAGTTTCAAAACGATTGCCTGAGTAGTTATTGAGAAAATCGAAATTAAAGAATTTTAACTTTCACCTGGTTTCCATGGCAATAATCGATTATATGAAAATTTTAAATACGAGTTGCAGAACTACAGATACTAATCATTAAAATAAGAAAAGTTTCATGACGAACGTTTAAGGGACCAGAGAGAACACTCTCGGACAAAATTTGTCGCTTTTTACAGGTTTCCATGGCAACGGTAGACATATTGGAACTGAACGACCTCACTGCACAACTACAACCAGTGATCGTCCTTGAAGGAAAGTTTCAGGAAGATTGTCCCAGCCATCTCCGAGAAACAGCCTGGATAAAAAAAACATGCGTACAATATCAATATGTCGTCCCCGACTTCGTTCGGGGCGACATAAAAATAGTGGAAAAGAAACCTAAGAAAAACAATAAGGTCTCCCGCTGAAGACGGAAGACCTAAATAAAAGTGAAAAAGAAACAATAGAATAATAGAAGGGTCTTCCGCTGGAGACGGAAGACCCTAATAATAGTGAAAAAGAAACAATAGAATAATAGAAGGATCTTCCGTTGGAGACGGAAGACCCTAATAAAAATTAAAAAGAAACAATAGAATAATAGAAGGGTCTTCCATTGGAGACGGAAGACCCTAATAATAATAGGGAAAAAGAAACCGAACGAAAACAATAAGGTCTTCCGTTGGAAACGGAAGACCTTAATAAGAAATCGAGTAAAAACAATATGTTCCCAAACTCCGTTTGGGGAACATAATTAAACCGACCCCAACCATAATTGTACAATTATTGGAAATAAATAACATTTCCAAAAGAACACTAGTCTCATTAGGCGGATCCAGAGGGGGGGTTCCGGGGGTTGGACCCCCCCCCCTTATTTTTTGCCAAGTGGAGAGAGAGACAGAGGATAAAACGCTATCCAAGAATAAATATTTGTACCTCTAACTCATGTATTGAATAGATAGATTCTCACACATTTAGTTCCATTCACATTCACTATTCCTTATTTATGAGAGAATGGTAGAACACATTCTACTTATTTTTATATACTCAACTAAAAAAGAAACGCATATTGTTTTACTTGTAAAAGGAATTTTTAAATAATACATGGAACAACTATCTTGTATGTCATTGGATACCTGTGATCCTTTTAAAGCACAACATGGGGTTTTAAAACCAAAGTGTAAAATTATCTCCCTTGATTAAACGTGTTTATAAAAGTAGTGTTTTTCAAGATGTCCAGTGCACGATGTTTTTTCGATATTGTCGACATCGCTGTAAAAATACCAGTCCTCCTAACATCATAACATATTTAACATGACAATAATTCCTATGTTTATTTCTCTATATATTACATTGTTTAACAATATAACGTCAGCATCTTGTTAACATTGTCTTCCCCCTTTCTGTTGTTAACATTGTTCACATCGTCGACATCGCAATGTTGGTCGACATCGAGTCGACATCGTGTCAACATTACCTTCTTTTTATCCTGTTTACATCGTTCACATCGTCGACATCGCAATGTTGGTCGATATCGAGTCGACGTCGTGTCAACATTACCCTTCTTATTTTTCTTGTTTACATCGTTCACATCGTCGACATTGCAATGTTGGTCGATATCGAATCGACATCGTGTCAACATTGCCCTTCTTATTTTTCTTGTTTACATTGTTCACATCGTCGACATCGCAATTTGGTCGACATCGAGTCGACATCGTGTCAACATTGCTTTCTTTTTATCTTGTTTACATCGTTCACATCGTCGACATCGCAATGTCAACATTAATTAAGTTTATTTTTTGTCTTTTTATCTTGGTAAAATCATTGACAACGCATTTAACGCATAAAATCAAGTTGAGTTCATATTGATAAGGCAATATATTCTGTTTACTTTTTGCATATCATCACCAGGGCAATCTTTGACTCTTATGAGTCCACATCAAGTGTACATCAAGTATGAAGCAAGTCTCTTACATACAGAAAATGAACTAAAAAGCTGATTTTCAACCTTGGAAACAGTGTTTGTCATCTGTACAGAACATGCAAAGTAGTTTTAAAATTAATCACATTGAGTTGTCAATATACAATGTAGAAATAAAAGCAATGTAGACAATGTAAACGCGATATCGTATCAACATTGTTTACATTGTGATGTCGACGTCGACGATGTCGTCATTTAAGAAATAAGGTATCATTTTTTGAGTTTTATTGAGATGTAAAACGGGTTGGTCACGTGATCAAATCCCATAAAGCCCGAAGGGCTTCATGGAAGATTTGATCATTTGCCAACCCGTTTTACATCTCAATAAAACTCAAAAAATGATACCTTATTACTTATATTTACATTTGTGACTTATTCATACTTTATATTTGCCTGATTGTTACTTTTAACGTGTGAAATGCGTTAATTTTTCAAACCCAACGGCATGTATGTAATCCACTTAACGCGCGTTGACCCTTTATGACGTCACAGAGAAATTACGTCGAACGTTTATCCAAACGCACATCTATGACCTCTTGACCCCATACCTGTATTTACACAGTTATAAAACGCTTGCCTTCAGTAGTGTTATATAAAGGAAAACATTTGCAAATGTAAATATGTAGAAATAATAACAATGTAGACGATGTAAACGCGATATCGTATCAACATTGTCAACATTGCGATGTCGACGTCGACGATGTTGTCCTGTAGAAATAATAACAATGTAGTCGATGTAAACGCGATATCGTATCGACATTGTCAACATTGCGATGTCAACGTTATCGTCATATAGAAACAATGACAATGTAGACGATGTAAACACGATATTGTATCAACATTGTTTACATTGCTATGTCGACAATATCGAATTGATTAAGGAAACTGGACATGAATGTTATTTTATGGTATATGTACTCATTTTGAATCTCAAAACACCTTAATTCATAGTCATATGCTGATAAATACAACTTGTTAAGGGTGTTTAATATAAGACGTTGGCACAAGACAAATCTTTTTTTTTTTTTTGACATTGAAACGGTTCATGGAATTACGAAAACGCTTCGACAGTAAGTGGAATTTGCTTTGACTTAAACCTTTGATCAACATTGATTATGAATTCTTTGTATGGAAAACGTGCATATCTAAAAGAAAATTTCGTTATAGGAATTTCTTTTACCAGCGTTGGACAAATCACCAGTTGTAAATCTAAAGTTATCTCTAACAGGTATAATACATGAGAGCTGGATAAAAGCGGTAAGTTATTCTACCTTTCTCAATAATATGCAGCACCTAAATACATGTTTTTCTCTTTGATTGGAAACGTAATGGTTTTAGCATAAATTCATTTAAAAAGCAATACAATACGAACTAGCTTCGATGTCCCTGTTTGACATCTTTTTCCAATACTGTGCATGTTTTAGAAGAATTAAATTGAAGTATGTGGGGAAATAGTACCAACCTGAGTTTTTGTGATGTTTTAATTTTTTGTCAGTTTTTCAATTTCATTCAATTTCTTTTTTTTTTGTCATTTCCACCCTTTGATACTTTATTTTCAGATATTGGAAGAAATCGAACCAGCTATTCTCAAGAGACTGCTGTTTTAGTTTTTCTTTTGTCTGTTTTTTGAAGATTTAAATAGAAATTAGATACATTCTTTCATAACTTTCTTGGTTTTCATTTCAAAATAAAATAACATAAATTTTGAATTGAAATTTAAAGCACTAAGCTTTCAAAAATATAGATTAAAAGGGTTTTAACAAAAATATTTTTAAAATTTCAAAAAAAAAGAAATACTTTCGAACCTCATTTTATCAGATATTGAGCCTATTATAAGAAACAAATGAATGCACAAAATATCAATTAGACGTCACAGGTGTAGAGATCCTCCTTAATCTACATTAGGAACAAAGTTCACATTTTTTAATCTTCTGACCCGGTGGTTCTTTGAAGAAAAAATATTTAAATGTTTCCTTTGTGTCTCTTTGTAAAACTTTGATTGCCCAATTCTATCTTCGGGGGTTACGAATAATTTGCACAAAAACACTTAACTATGAAAATGACTAACATCTTTCTTTTATTCTTTTTATAAGCATTTTAAAGATTTATCTCCACATCGGTTCTCCATCAGAAGATTTTAAAAAATACCATTTAATTTTCGCTAATTATTAATCATTTCAACTTCGAAGAATTCCTTTCACCAATTTATATTTACCGTAAGTTTGATATTTCTTTTTAATTGGTAAATTGATTATTGAGAATTCTATGATGTGCAAAGTCTACAAATGGACGCCGAACAAGTTTTTGATCTGAAAAGCGCACCTAAATATACATGTGTAATAAAAAAAGAAACCCGAAATACCATCTTAATGTTGCATCATAACTGTCCCTTTGTATTACACTCATGGAAGCTAATAATTCACAGGCTACGTGCATTGATTTTATAGGGGATAGAATAACGGTTGTATAAATTCTTACTTTGAGCAATATGATCAAATATCCGATCATACATCCAGGAAAAAGGGGAATTCAGAAGCTAAGTAACCGGGGTTTTTTATATCTCCTTTCTTCTTCCTGTTTAAAATGGCTCATAAAAGGAGTGAAAATAAATTTTTAGAATTGAGTAATTCTAAGTTTGAATCTGATGTCATTTGTGCGAGGAATTATATTAAAGAAGATTTATCACCTTGCTATTCATGTATGAGAAGCAAAATTATACATAAAAATGTACATTTAATTAAATTGATCATATTTAAAGCTTTTTTTAAAACAAAGAAGCAGAGGCAAATCTACCACAAATTTACAATGTAATTAAAATTTAATTGTTCATTCTACATTTACATCATACAAACCTTTTCTTTCAGTGTCTGATATCATTTATTTTGTTAACATATGTATTCACAAATTATAAGTAATATGAATTAAGATTAACTCCCATTATAATGCCAAAAATTTGCAATTAACGGTGTAAGGTTATTTGCATACTGTTTGGGTGAATTTCTACTTTTTTCAACTTGGGTAAATCATCTATACCATTCACCCCCTTATTCCAGACATATTCTAAAACGTACCACTTTGTATATTGTATCATCCTCTCAACACTTAGTAGTCTAAAGGCGATACACTGGCTTGATATTTGAATTGTCTGAGGAATTGCAGAAAATTCTAATTTAACAATTGTATCGCTTGTAGAGACGACTATATAGGGTTGTTAAGTATACAAAATATAGATTACTGATTTAATTCAAAATATGTTTCGAATTATGCAGAGAAAGATAGACGATTTACCAATGTGGAAAAGTGGAGAAATTCTCCAAAAATGTTCGCAAATATTCTTGCGCCGTAAATAGCATATATTTTGCATTACTGCATCTGTAGCTTTATGGTCAAATACTAAATAGATATAACCATAACGCTACACTTCTGCAGCTAGTTGCAGGTATCATTGATTTGTTGCTACTTAAGTAATCAATTTTCATTTAGAGTAGAATACGCTAAATTGAATTATGCAACAAAAAAAGGCATTCATTAATTTTGTTAATCACTTGTATGGAAATTCATATGTCAAACACGTGATTCACATTTATTTGTCTTTATCGTGTATAATTCAGTCAATCATGGTCATTTTTGAAAGAAAGTTGGAAGGCAACCCTCAGGACATATGCATTGTAGTGTGATTTTTTTTTCCATGGAGTTGAAAAGTTCCAATTCGCAAAGGATCTGTGTGCAATTTTTTTATGTCTGTATAAGGTGTTGCTACCAGTCTATCAATAAACATTTATAATAGATAAAAGTTGTGTTTAGATTTTTTTTTATACCTGATTAAACTTTCTTCGCTAATTTAATGTAATGATATGCTTAGTTTTCAACTTGAAACATAAACTAGCTTAGAATAAGTCCAATTTGTTCTGATGCTATCAATCAAACCTTAATTTAGACAGCATTAATTATTTTTTCTTCATTTAGTAGAAATAAAAATTGCTCCGATTAATAATTGCGCACTAAGTTGGTCAAATGTCCAGTTCTTTTTTATGTACACTTTTTTTTAATTTCTTACCAATTCATGATTCAATTTTAAAAACAAATCCTTCAGGCATTTGATTATTTTTAAAGAAAAAAAGATGTCAAACATTTTTACCACGAAAAAACCGTTTTTTAATTTTCCTTGTACATAAATCCACTACTGTAGTATTCCGAGTAATATTATTAGAATACATACTAAAACTTCTTTACATTAATCAGGAAGTCAGGGTTTTATTTTAATAACTGATAAAACACAGAAGTACCGAGGGGTACTGGCAGAGAATTCCTCTTGTCTTCTAGTGACAGGGTTAGACATTTCCAGGAAGAAAATACATCTCAGTATCTAAATATTTTCATCCACACAAACTTATGTTGTTCATCTCAAAGCAGTAACAAAAGTCACGTATTTCATAATGCTTTTGATGTTCTTCCTCGTTGAAATTTTTTTAAAACATTCAAAAATTTTCTTGTGCATGAAGCCTACTGATAGAAACCTGCTCCGTGTCTCGGAGATATTGGAACAATTTCCGTTCTCAGTCAAAAGCCTCTTGATTGTTGTATCCCCATATACCGGGCATTCGAAATGGAAGTCATTTATATGTCCAATATATCCTAAATAAGTTAACGAGCTTTTGACAGACATGAGAGCTACAGTGCCAACCATTGAAAAAATTGTATGTTTATTGCGCTCAGCCCTTCATTGATTCTTCTAAATTCTTACCTCAATTGTAAAAAAGCTGGATTAAAAATAATTCCTTACTCCTCTATCAAGAAGTCTAAGAGTTGACATTTGTACGAAGCGCGTTAGACAAAATTATCTTGCAAACCAATATGGCAGAATAAATTGGCGAAATTTTCAATAGACATAGGTTATGTTTAGATCTATTATTATAATACCTGATTTAATTTTCCTCGCGAATTGACTGTAATTATATGGCAAGTTTTCAAATAGAAACTTAAACTCGCTTAGAATGTCTTTTTTTGTTTTGATGCAATCAATCAAGCCTTAAGGCATCATTAACCTAGCTTCTTTTTTTTACATTTAGTAGAAATAATAGAAGCTTCGATAGTTTATCGCGCATTAAGTTGTTCAAATATCCAATACTTTTAATGTACACTATTTTTTATCAATTTATTCTTATTTTTTTCAAAGAAATGTGTCAAGCATTTTTTTAAAGTAAAAAAAATTCCAAACATTTCTACCAGGAAAATACTAATTTTCAATTTTCCTTGTAAATAAAACCACTACTGTTTTATTTCATGTAATATTATTAGAATACATACTAAAATATCTTTTCATTAATCAGGAAGTCAGGTTTTTATGTTAATAACTGATAAAACAGAAGTAGCAGGGGTAACTGGTAGAGAATTCCTCTAGTCTCCATGTGACAGGAAAGGAAGAAAATACGTCGCAGTTTCTATATATTTATCATCAAAATGTTAGGTTTTTCGTAACTAAAAATAAATGCAGGATTTCTACACAAACGTATGTTGTTCACCTTATTAACTAAAAGCCACATAAATATTATGCTATTCATGTTTTTCCTTGTTGAATCTGTTTTAAACATTCAAAAATTCCTTTGTGCATGTGGTCTACTGGTAGAGACCTGCTCCATGTCTCGGAGATATTGGCGCAATTTTCGTTCTCGGGCAAAACCCTCTGATTGTTGTAATCCCCATATACCAGGCATTCGAAATGGAAGTCTTGTCCAATATGTCCTAAATATCTAAATATTTTAACAAGCTTTTGTGCTAAACAAAATCCTCACAGCGATACGGTCTCTTGTGTTAAACATAGGTCAAACTCTCTGGAACCTAAAAGTTGATTTAAACGTTACTTATAAGTTACTTATCTTTCTTTCTGTTTTAATTCTCTTGTCAGATTTCAAACTCTTTAAAAGTATCCGTTTAACGATATTTCTGACAATTTTTATTTTAAGGTTTCGTCAAAGGTCAACATGTCCAAAGATTTATTTTTACAATAGCCCCAAAACTATGTAAGGTATAAAGTTAAAACTTTAACAGTTTATAATTTATTTATTGATTAACAGATAGAAAGTATCACTTGATAAAAAAAATGCTTGGAATAATATTAATTGAGAAAAATTCTACTTAAAAATGCATATATTTTCCAAAAAATACACCTAATTAATTCCATGCTTTTAGTGAAAACCATCATTGCAGAAACAACATATGTTTATCAATGAAGGGCAAGTTGGACTTGGATAGCCTCTGGAAAGTTGTTTTCCCTGTTTATTTTGTCCAAATGTTAAGACTTGAAAGTGAAAGTACACCGCAAATGGCGGATTCTATAGGGGTCTTGTCTTTATACATGTCATGCTTTCAATAACAGCCTTTCAGAGACCATTCACGTCCAACTTGCCCTTCAATGATAAACATATATTATTTCTACAATGTTGGTTTTCACAAAAAGGACAGAATTAAGCAGGTGCATTTTTTTAAAATATGCACATTTTCTGATACAATTTTACTCAAAAAATATCTTTTTAAAAATATTTGTTATCAAGTAATACTTTCTATCTATTAATTAGTGATATATTTACAAAAAGTAAACGTTTTGACTTCATACCACACATAGTTTTTGAGCAATTGTAAAAATAATTTTTTAGACATGTTGACCTTTGACGAAACCTTAACACATTATTACGATTAGAATTTTTTCAAAAAATATATATGAGTACATTTAAATTCTAACTTATATTTAAAACATTTACTAGATTGCTATGAAATCGGCGTTTCTGGTTAGTTGAATAACTTCAGGTTGATCGCGGGTTGCTGTCAGTCAGAAAACATATGCTGAAAAATTGTTAAATCCTTTGGTTTCATATTTCTCTTCCAAAATTGTTTTAGTTTCGTCTGCGTGGTGATGTTCTAAAAGTATTCTAATGCACTCTGTTGATGAGAAAATGTGAAGCTATTTTTCAATGAATTATATATATAAAGTAAGATGCGTCTTTCATCCGGAAAAGGCATTTCAATAACTTCCTCATGATAGAAAAATTAAGCAGACGAATTTAATACTACTAAACACGAGGAATGTATAATGTAAATACAGAATCGATCTACTTTAAAAAAAGTTTATAATTTAGTTCTCGCTCAATTTCTCGGAGAAATATCTTTAATTTTTTACATTTTTTTGTACAAAAGTTTATTTTCATCCCGACGTTATATGACGGTAGTATGTCGTCATGAATGCACGTCTGCATGAAAATTTGCTTTTTATTGATGTATGACAATGTTTATGCAAATATTGTGATTGTTTACCAATGAAAGAAAGAGAGAAATATTTTTCGCGTAATAAACTCAAATTTGCAACGAATATACGTTTTTAAAGGTCCATAAATTTCTTATACAAATGCCACACCATCGGAAAATTTGTACGATAAAAAAATAACATAGAAGATAATTCAGTAATTATATCAAGTCAAAACAATATGTGCACTATTTTACATTCGTTTTAGGTGTAAATACTTTGTAAATGCAAGCTGCATCTCCTAGTCTGACGTTTCCTTTCATTTATCACATCAAATATATTGATTTTTAATTAATATCATTTCCATAGACGCCACTTTTCCTTTTTTATGCCACAGTACCAATAATTATGTGCATAGATCAAAATTAATTTAAATTTTTAAAATTCAAAATAATACACGATAATTTAACCCCTTCTCTACCGCATCGGTCAATATGACCGATAGGGCGTTAAAACACGACATCGCGATAGCAGGACCTCTGTATATTTTTAATAATAACATTAAGGTATATAAATTATATATCATCTTTTAAGATATTTTCTCTCCTTTCTGACTCTGTAAAAATTTCGAGCCTTATTAATCGGTAATAAATAGATTTTACGTTTTGAAGACATTCATGAGTTTTTGAAAATGACGCAATTTTCCAAAGCAAGGACGAATATCCTGACGATAGGTATATTTTTTCATGATTAAATCATTTAAATAAAATTAATATATTTATAAAGGATATTTTCTCTGCTTTTAAAATATGTAAAAAAATTTTTGCTTTTACTTTTAAATATTTTGTAAAAACAAGAATGTTCTTCCATGCATGTGATTTTTCTGGGTTTTATTCGTAATATTTAAATTAAACGCAGTTTTTCCTTTATTTCTGTGTTGAAATAGGGAAAACAAAATACAGTTGGTAAAAGTAGAGAAAATTTCCATTTCAACAAGCCTTCACTGGTCTCTTTATTTTCGGTATTTTCTGAATTACCATAGTTTGAATTTTGAACCTCCGCGTAATTTTTATAGAAAAATTGAATGTAGTCAATATTTAACGTCAAGGTCGTTTTCGTTGCGCCTCATTCGGAACAACATGTTTAGTACTATTATATTTAATTAAATATTTTTATTTAAATAGATGCATTATTTTTTTTTAAAAAATGGTTTCAAATAACAGTAATTATCTTTACTTCTTTAGAGAAATATAGTACATATGTATTTTTGTTTATTTATGCAATGTGCAATAAGTTCATTCAGTGTTGATAAAAAAAAAATGTTTGATTCTTAAAAGTCTACGTCAAAAAAATCAGATTTATTGCTGTTTGCTTTAAAATATACTCTTAATATAAAATACAATTAAACATATACTGACATGAAATTTAAAAAAGCTTTGAAACACAATGATTTAATACAAAATCTCGCATTTACACGACTCATTACGGTATGAGTTGATATTATTCGAGATTAACACGTGTTTCCGCTGTAGCAGTAAACAACAACAGCATGGATTTTTATGATTATTTTACGATGGAGAACACGTCAATTCATCAGATATGACGGGTCTTTTCTTTTGCCATTAGATGTAATTATTGATTGAAAAGTTTAAAAGTATTTTAGAGTACATTGACTGAAATGAAAAGACATTATAGACTACCAAGGACCTATATACTATAGTAGTAGACTGGACCCTGGCTACACATGTACATGTGATATGAACAGATGAAGCCGTTCGCTGGTTTGACATCGTCGGTAACCCAAAAATGATACTTTTCGGTTCTTTCAACGATCACAAAAACTTTTTTTCCGATGACAAAATTGTTTACAATACAATGTCACTGTTTTCTCAATATGGAATATGAATACTGTGTTGACTGATTAATAAAATATTTTTGTACTCCGTCCCCTCCGATCCACATTTTCAAGATGAGTAGGTAGGTGGTTAATTTTCGTGTGGTTTACACTGCTGAAAAATTGATAACTGTCATAAAATCACAGATTTCTTAGCAGTACACATTTGACATGTTTGTTAGCTACACAAGTTTATTGTTATAAAAACTTTCAGTCAAAAAGCATCCTATAGATATTATACATCTTTGCTTTAAAATGAAACAATTTTAGTAAATTTAAAAAGGAAAATAAAAGTTTACAGTGCTGAAAAAATTATTGCGTGGATAAGTATGATTGCTTCTCATTGTGTTGAACTGTTACCAATCAGTTATCCTGTTGGCCATAAATGACCTTCTTTATAATTTCATTCAAGAAATAACTGTGTGGCCACTCATCAATAGCCCCCAAACTTTAAAAAAATTGAGTACAAAGTCTCTCAAGGAGACACAATTTGGTGAGTGATTTTTACATGCATTGTATTCAGAAGAGTTCAAAGTTTAATATTTCCACTTCAACAAGGTGCGACTTTTTGCACATGCTGAAAAAATAAAACATTTGAGAAAAAATTGTGATAAAATAGCTTAATTAAGTCATTCCAAATAGCTATATAGCTTAATCAAGACATTGTGCCGGACCTGTCAGAGTACATCAAACAAATCAATTTTTGTATTGTGGGCCTGAACATCCAAACCGTGTTTTGCGATGATGGATTCGAATAAGTTTGACTTATTTTTGTGTTGTTTTTGAAGTGAGTAAGTTTTCTTGACCACCTCTAAGTACATTCAAAGAAAAATGAAACATGACATAATTAACACAAACACATAAATTTTTTTAGCACGTGTAGTGTGCTGTTACCATTTAGGCTTCAGAACTTTCATCTATGAAGACCCACTTGCTAATCCCACCAATGGCCACCATGCACAGAAAAGACCATGATGTGGAGGACATAGGTGCTTAGTTATTAGTAAGTCAATTTTATTGCAGTCAAAATTCCTCATTGCCACTGGACGGCTATTAGTCAACACTCCCAGGTACATGAGTAGCCGGACTGGCGCAGTGGTTAGAGCCTCTGCCCTATAGTCACGAAGTAAGAAGTTGATCCTTACATCGCATGTTCGAATCTTACTATGAGACATGGAGACCTGTTCTTCTGATGAGACACTATAAAAATATCTTATCTTATATTATACATGTACTTATACTTATATAACCCAATTAAGGTCCCTTGTCGCAGTAGGTGCTGGCATGAAAAAGATCCCTCACAGCTCAATAGCTGTAAGTGCAAAATTTGCATCTGTACACCGACAAGTGGTGGCGTCTCTATCTGAGAGAGAAATTCTTGAGAGAGACATTTAATAACATACAAACAAGCCCATATATATATATATATATATATATATATATATATATATATATATATATATATATATATATATATATATATATATATATATATATATATATATAAACACCTTGTCCCAGGGATTTTTCTCTGAAGTAACAGTTTTCAGTCCAACATGCCCTTTCTCTTAACAACCCTGACAACAGGAACTAAAAAAGGATACTTCAAGGCATTTGATAAAATTAATGGTTAATTATGCTATTTTTTAAAATTCATAATTGATTAACCTTGATTGTTTAGTGTAAGGCTTGCAATATTTCAGTCATAATACATTGACTTCCCCAAACCATTTAACTACAAGTATGACAGAATTTGACATATATAATATAATATATATGATATGCTTTATAAAGACTTCTTAACAATATTATAAAAGGAAAGTTATATCAATGTGCCAGTTGTAGATTTCTGTATAAACTGAATTATCTTATTAAAACTACATATTCGATTAGAAAAGCTTTTTCAAAACTTTTTTTTAAAATTTGTTACAGGAGTCGGGACAGAATACATTTAGAAACTGATCATGCCTCGGTCAAATCAAAGGAGTTCCCTCGGTCTTTCAGAGAGATGGCAGAGAGTTCATTCAACATGAAGATGATGTGCACATAATGTACTCTGGAATCTAAAGTTAGAGATAAAAACCTGCAAACTTACTAGCAAATAAGCCTATCTGCTTGTTAATTATCCTTTGCCGGATACTTCACTTTTAGGAATGCTCTTTATTTCTGTTAATGATGCAAGTGGTTATTCAAGATCATGTCATGTGATATAAGGAATTATGACTTTTGACAGCACAAGTCAAGGGTTTGTGAGAAGAGTAGCAAATACTAAAGAAATCCTTGGATACTGAAATTCAGTCATTGTATGCCACATAAACTGGATGAGTGAAAGATTAGCTAAAGTTCTGTGCTTGTCCATCTTTGCTGTGTTTTCATATGCTTATAAAATAACAAAAGTTGTTTTAACAAGTGACCCAGTAAAGACTTGAAAATGTAAAATAATTCTTGTAAGAAAAGAAAAAATGTAAATGTTTTCTTATACAATGTATTCTAGATGACAAAGAATGTGTTTGACTAAGTTTTTGAAAATGACAAAATAAGTTCTCTTTTGTGTAATTAAAAAATGATACTGGTTGCAATACATTTTTACCTTAATATGATTTTAATAGTATTTGTCACTAAGATTGAAATACTTGAAAACACATCTTACAAATTTTGTTCCAGTTTACTTAAGTCAGAGATATATTTTTTGAATGACAACCAAGATTTGAAAAAACAAAGTAAAACAAAACTATTAACTTTTGTGATATCTCTGTTGATTTTTGTTGTTTACAATTTTATGTGTCAGTTATTGGACAATATGTCCATAATAATTGCAACATTTCAAATTTGATATATACTTACAATTTAAGGCAGAAATCTGTACTGATATGACCTTGACCCCCAAAGAACAGAATTTTCAGGGTCAATACTTAAGACAATTATTTGTTGGATGTTTTATATATTACTTTTGACCTTATATCTTACAAACGATACCATGGAAAACTGTCTAGAATAAGAAGTAAGAAACCTATAAAGCCAAAAAATTGAATATTGTTGTTGCTTAGCAACCATTTAAAGGTCATTTAACACAAATTTGAACAAAAATAATATGTGGATATTGCAATACAGTATGATGCCTTCTAAAGAGTAAATTCAGAATTTTCTTCTTTAGCATCCATTGTTACAAATTTTAGCAAGAAAGATGAAAAGTTTTGGAAAAAAATTCTAAAATTATGCACTTATTTGACCTTTGACCTCCAAAAAAGTGAATCTGATGAGGTCAAACTTTAAGACAATTATCTAATGTATATTATTTCAGTATCATTTCCCCACATTTGACTTTACTATGTAATGGAATGCATAAATGTGTGTGGGATGAGCAAAAAACAAGAAATACTGCCTGAAAATCGAAAAATTCTCCGTTGCTTAGCAACCTCTTTAAAGTCATTATTTGCAGGATTGAAAAAAAAGTTTATGTGATTAATGTAGTACAGGATAATGCCCTTTTGTGGGTTTATTCTGAATTTCCTATTTCAATGTGTATCACTGTTAATTTTTATCTTGAAAATTAAAATGTGTCAAAAAATGCAATAAAATTCTGCACTAATTTGACCTTTGACCTCAATTTCCACTAGCATGGTCAGTCATGAGGTACCTGCATAGTTATGAAATATCATCTCCAGAAAATTCCCTACATAATGGTATACATTATGTCTAGATTACTCTTTGAATAAAAAAGTTATAAATTGATTTATAAGGATATGTCAAAAAGTTTGCAAAAACGCTGAAAATGTGTCGGTAGAGAAAGGGTTAAGAGAGACATCAATACAAATACTTCGTATACTCAGATAGATGCCGCACAGACTAGTCCAACGGCGCTCAATTTATAACAACGTCATAAATAGAAATATCCTTATTCCATCACAAAATAGTATTGTTTTTTTTTTTTCAATTCTTATTCAACTGTAGTGTATTCGAAATTGTGCACTCCTTTCAAAAAGCGTATAAACCTATTTTAAATTGACAAACTAAATGTATTCTTGTAATTAGAAGTTGCTTGAATATATGTTTTGTCGCTGACGTCGTTTCAACCATATTAAAACATAATTTTATGATGAGAGGCTCCTTTCGAATGGCCTACGTGGATTTAAGTTTCTGTCCATTTTTAAAACATATCTCTTGACGTTTTACTTAATATATTTACAACCTGTATAGTAAGCGATACTATAAAAGAAATCAGAAAATCTAATATGTTAACTCTCTCTATAGTATGGTAGAAGAGTAGGAGGACTCTTAAAATAAGCATGTCTCTGAAGCGGACAAAACAGACGATGATTATCGGCGGCAGTTGTCCTCCGAGCAAATTCGGAAAGAGAAAAGTAAGCCTGGCGACGTTTCCAACATAAGCAGAACACATTCGAGACCAAAGAAAAGTAATAAGAACAGGGGCCCGTTTTTACAAAAGAATTTACGATTAAGACCAAAAACTTTAAGTTGATTGTAAAATTTTGTAAAAGTAATGATTCTGTACGAAATTGTTAGATTCAACATGTCTTAATAGATAATTTTTAAAAAGATTTTTAATTTTTTTGAATTATGGTAAAAAGAGTAGTAAGAGCAGAATTTAATTTTGTTCTTAGTCGTAAGTTCTTTTGTAAAACGGTTCCTCTCGCTCCTCCTCAAGCTCTGGTTCTGAGTCAGATTCTGATTTGTTTTGAGTTCCGCTGATAGCACTAAATTTAAACCATGAATCTAAAAAAAAATACTAAAATTTGTAAGTACGCAACAAACTTATTAAATTAGAAGAAAAGGCAAAATATTGCAAAGATTTGACCTATACTTAATTAAAAAAAAAAAGCTTCAGGGTTTGTCTTTGGATAGATTTTTCAAACAAATATTTTAAAGGGAAAAAATGGAACGCCAAATTGAAGAAAAATAAAGTCAATACACAGTTGAAAATTTGATGCTTTATGGCCACTTTCTATTTTATGGAGCGAGGCAGAGAGAACAGGCAAAACGGGTAAGGTTATGGGCCCTTCTGATGTTAATCAATATGTTCAGCGTATGGAATGGGAGGGCTCTAGCGCGCCCCCAGCCAAACATTATAGTTAAATCAGATGCAAGTCTGTTAGGATGGTGTGGAATTTGCAAGAATACAAAAAAACGGGCTGTTGTTGTCAACAAAACGAAAAGGGTAGCACATGTATAACATGTAGAGCTCAAATCAGCGTTTTAAGCAATTCAATGCTTTCCATCAAAAATCATAAAAAGCACGTGCTACTGCAATCAGACAAGACTTTTACCCGGGTAGATGAATTTTAGAGGCAGACTTGGAGGGACATTTTGGGTTACGCTTTCCCTCAATTTGGCATGAACATGCCTTGTATAGCGAAAGTGAGGGGAAAAAATGGCCAAATTGTGATCGTAACACCGACAGGGCAAACGCAATCTTGGTATCCTTTGCTCCTTCAAATGTCGATAGACTTTCCAGTGCTGAACCGATCAGCTCGAGAACCTTACCTATTCCCCTTTGGGGAAGTTCACTCGTTGATCACCATCAGAACGTTACAACTAACAGACAGGGTGGAAGGTATCAGGAGGCATTACACTTCAGAAGGTTCGTCAGACCAGGTTAAAGAACTTCTCTTGTATGCATGGAGACCAGGCACAAAATCTGCTTACGACATAACCTGGTCAAAATGGAATAACTAGTGTTTAGAGCTGTCATTTGATCCTTTTTAGCCCCTTTGGCCTCTGTTCTAAATTTTTTAGCTTGGAAGTTTTATCAGGGCTATAAATACCGAACAGTCAACGTCATCGGTTGGTAATTTCCTAAATGTTACTGTAGTTTAATATAGTTTCTGTAGGACAGGTACCTGTTGTGAGCTGTTTAAGGGAATATTAATAAAAGACCCACCGAGACCTATATGCTAGGGATGTGTGATTTTATCGGTGTACCGGTATATCGCGAATTTTTGTTGCGTGATAGTATCGTGATACGGAGATCTAAATATCGGTATTTAAGTACATATTATAAAGTCCAGGAATTATTCATTTATTTGTTTAATCTTTTTAAATTACAATTACAGAAAATATATAAATGTTGTAAAACGTGAAAAGAACGCCATCTTACCGTCCAAACATAGTTGATTTTATATACATAAATATTTCAAGAAAACAGAATTTTGTTTTTCAATAATTTTTTTTTAGAAAAAAAAAGACTTTTCATATAAAATCATTGTAAAAAATGCTTTTAAAAATATCATGATTTTATCGTGATTTTGTGGGAAAAAATCGTGATATATCACGATACGAAATTTTTGGCGATACCCATCCCTACTATATTCGAGTATGTTTTTCCTGGGATATGAATGCTGTTCTCAAACATCTGTCTAATATGCCTAGTGACGACGAACTTTCTATTTTACAACTGAGCAAACAAAAGGCGCATGGGCCACATCGCTCACCTTAGTAACTTTGGTGATTCACTTTTTTACCTGATTTCCCCTCTTGTTATACCTATCGTGCCCCCTACCCCCTCCCTTTTCATGATTTTAATACGTCAGAATCTACACTACCCAAGGATGCTTCTACATACGTTTAAGCTTTCCTTGTCGTTTATGAGAAGAAGATTAAAAGATTTTTCCTAAATAATTCTATGTAAAACTTGGATTCCCTATTGTGGCCCTGTCCTACTCCCAGTGGTCATGATTTTAACAATTTAAAATCTACACTACCCAGGAATGCTTCCACATAAGCTTTAGCTTTCCTGGCCCGGTGGTTTTTGAGAAGAATATTTTTACAGATTTGTCGTATATATTTCTTTGTAAAACTTTCCTTATTGTGGCCCCACCCTACCCCCGGGGGTCATTTACACTACCCTAGGATGCTCCTACATAGGATTCAGCTTTCCTGGCCCAGTGGTTCTTGAGATTTTTTAATGATCCCACCCTATTTTTGTCTTGTCATGATTATCTCCACTTGTAAAAGAAATTGGCCCTTCATTTTAATAATTTAAACCCTCCTTCACCCAAAGTAGCTTTGTACCAAGTTTGTTTAAAATTGACTCATTGGTTCTTGAGAAGAAGTCGAATTTGTGAAAAGTTGACGGACAGACGAACACTCGAAGCAAAATGTGATCAGAAAAGCTCACTTGAGCCTTCAGCTCAGGTGAGCTAAATATTAAGCATTTTACTCGCTCTACCGGCTCCTAAAAGGATTTTTGATATTGCTATATTTGATCAATTTATGGAAAAAAAGCGATAGTATTGGTTTTCCTTTATAAAGTTTATCAAAATCTCAGACGAACATTATATGTAAATCAGTTAGATAAAGAACATATCAATAATTACTTCTAATTTATCTCATACGTGTGGATGATACAGCCCGTTGGATAAACCTATGCTTTATCCTCCAGTAGATGCTTTATCAATAACACTTCCGGTTTTGACACGATCCTTCGCTTCAACTGAAGCTTTTATTTTTAAAATTTCTTGCCCTTATAAAATGAATGGTAAAGAACAATAATGTCGTTAGAAGCAAAAAAAAAAAAAAGATTCGTATATGTCAAAGTACCCACCCCACCCCTACCCCACGCCCTTCTTTAAATCGTTTTCGGAGAAATATAAGCCTAGCAGTTAAGTTTTTGTTAAAAGAGTCCTTAAACATCTTCAAAATGCATTCTTATGTTATACTATGTTTGCCTACATTGTAATGTAGGTGTAAATTACCATGGATCAACAATACTTCTACAAGTATCCGTGCCTAGAACGTTTTGTTCTTCCACCCTACAGAGTTAATTTTAACGATCCCATTGTCCTTTCAACTTTCAGTCAGAAGTTCGTTTCATGTAAAAATCCAGCAATTCTCATATAATGTTTTCTAATACGGTACACAGATAGGAAAAATTCAAAATTTTGAACTTTCTTTTGAGTCATGTCAACATCAACGATGCTACGTCATCAATTTGAATTGGCAATCATTCATGTATTTTTGTAGGGAATGTCTTAAAGTTTTATTCAAAAGAAAGTCGTATGAGGTAAATCTATAATTGTGTGACTTGATATCGGCTTTTTCATACTCGTTGAAATGGTGTATATTCGCTCGGCAAGCCTCGCGAATATATACACCATTTCAACTCGTTGGATAAAGCCAATATCAATTCATAGAATATAGATATTTCATTTGAAATGATGTATATTCGCTCGGCAAGCCTCGCGAATATATACACCATTTCAACTCGTTGGATAAAGCCCTCAAAGAATCTTCAATTCTTACACAGATACATGTAATCAATTTAAGTTCACTTTCAGAAATCTCCATATCTTATGAGGGACTTGTACTAATGGTTAGAGATACTGCAGAGTTAATGCAGCTTATCCCTCTGAAAATTGAATGCATTCAGAACTGAAGCGGTACATGAGAAACAAACATTACATGCATGTAGCCTAAAGTCAGCGACCAGAACGGGTAACGATAAGCTTTTTTTCTAAAGACTGAACCAATATCTGTCCTATAGTTCAAAGCATATATTCACCTAGAAGTGTTCTTTTATTTCAGACCAACAAACTACAGGTTTGCAGCTTTATCAGTTTATACATCTTTTAGTATTTGAAGACAACAAAATATATTTTCAGTTTACAGTTTATTTACAACACTTCACAACATAAGCAAAAATCCATCAACTTAGATCATACAAAAGTAATCGATAATGTCGTAATATCGAGGAGGGGATTCTCCACTTTTTTCAACAAAAACGTATAACTGTTTATTTCTAATTTTTTTTTTAAGAAAAAAGTATCCCCTCCTTTGCAATATTTTAAATACCCCATATTTTCTTACAATTAGATCATTTTTTTTTTACATTTTATGATTTTTAAAATGCTCAGAACTCACGCCTTTCGTTAATTTTTCGATATAGGACAATTTTCATTTTTTTTTTATAAAGGCGTCTTCATATTTTTTTTTGCCATTCAGTCAATATCTGTCCAAATGCACGTCCTACTTTGAAAATGCATACTACGTGTCTGTCACATTCAAACCAACGTTAAAGGTAGGCAATGATTAATACAAAGGTAAAAGTTCATCTTCTAGCAAAACCGTGTCCTCAATCGTTCACGAAATGTGGGTTTCTTCTTTGAATCTGAATTTGCTGAGCATGAACAAATAAAAAATGAAGATTTATAAATTTTAGAAAAAAATAATCATTAACAAACATGTTATTTTTCATCATTTAAAAATTGTATGAAATTCCAAGGTGACAAAATTATATTAAATGTTTAAGGACATCGTACTTATACAAATAAAGTACGCATAAATAAGGAATATATGAATTAATATAAATATAATACTGTACTTATAAATAATATAGATACTGTACTTATAAATAATGTAAATACTGTACTTATAAATAATATAAATACTGTACTTATGAATAATATAAATACTGTACTTATAAATAATATAAATACTGTTCTTATAAATAATATAAATACTGTACTTATAAATAATATAAAGACTGTACAGCGGCGGATCCAGGAATTTCAAAACGGGAGGGCACGGTAGAAGGTCGGGGGTCCTTGGGGTTGCATAGAAGCCCCTTGTGGGTCCTGGCCAAAGCCTTAGTGGGGATCCGGGGACAAACTTCTTGAAAATGGGGGAGATTCTAATAAATAATTTTTCCTACGGTTTAAGAATACATGTAGTACAAACAAACAAAATTTCAAATAAGAAATTCCAAAAAGGGGGGTGGGGGTGGGGGTGTTGGCCCTGGATCCACCTTTGCTGTACTTATAAATACGGTACTTATAAACAGTAACTTTTGTTTAATTTTTACCTAGTGACGTTTTATCAGCATCATTGTCCCTGCCACCGATGTCCCAGATGTTACTAGAGGATACCAGGGGTCCGACCAGCTTGTCACAGACCAGAGACCGTTGAGACAGGCGTCATAACAGCAATTCATCCACCACCCTAATTTCCAGTAAGAAGCACAGTCATAGCCACATCTGTCATTTTTTTCTGTCTGGGGTGCTGAAAGCCATCCCTGACAGATCAGCGGAAGACCTCCTCGTTTTATACATTGAGTCCCCTGTAGAATAAAAAATAGAGGTACTGTGAGCCTCACTTAGTGATACTTAGTACCCACGACTCCCATAAGATAATCATGGCAAAATGCATGTTTTGCTCATACACGTAAACGAGTTGGACTGAAAAAGAGAAGTTACTATAAAATAAAAAGGACAGAAATATTAATATAATAATTAATAATAATTGAATATAAATTTCATATTATTGATTATGAATAAATTTATAAATTGATATTGGGGAAACCCAAAAATATGTGTCTTCAAAAAGAAAAATAGGAGGTGCACTATGGCAATGTGTAGTTATGATTCTGTGAAATTTTCATAAATTTTCATTCGGTGGTATGAGAAGAGGCTGCGGATAAGAGATGGGTACTTCAAAGCTTTAAAGACAGACATTCCGACTACAACTAAGAACCAATTTTTATTCAATGCAAGAAATATCCTTGGGTGCCGCGATCTACTTACATTTAATTCGCGTATTAAACGCTGCGAACCATACATTTTGCTAAGCATTTGTAGAAAATGTTTGCTCAGGCGCAGAAATTCAATCGCCCCGAATTGATTTTTTACTGACGAATCACGAATAAAATATGACCCGAATAATACTGTATACAGGGGCAATTTTCGCTCCCGTTTTATTTTCGCCCCTTTAGCTCTCTCCTTCACTGGGAGAATTTAAAACGCTGCAAATGTTTTGTATTGCTTGTGTAATGACTCGGCACTTTAAGAGACGCACAGATTACGTATTTTTTGAGCTGGTTTCTTCCGGATCAAGGGAGGGATAGGGATGAGTTTTCCTGGATGTGTACTAGCTTAACCTCCTTATCCCACAGGAGATACTCAGTAAGTGAATTCAGTTGTTTAATTAATGATATTTTTATTTGTTACTTTTGTTTTTTTCCGTTTTCAACATAAGATTTAAGACACTGTGAAATGTAAACCGGTATTAACATAGACCAGTGTTTGTATTTATTTTGATCTCTCTCTTTCCTCTCTCTCTCTGGTTTGTAAAGTACATGTTCCACTTTTCACTTACCTAAAGTTCCTGTAGCGGGTTCGGCCAGAAATAGTTGATACTTGTCTGCCTCATCAGAAATGGAGAATTGATTGTACAACTGGTACAGTGTTGTACCATTCACAAGTGTGATGGAGATGTAGAAGGAGGAGTTCTTTCCCTTTGTCAGCTGATGGATGGCGTCATTTCCTGTATAAATTGAATTTCTGTAATTGTTTAATTGTCCAGAGAAGAAGTGTGTAATACTCGAACGCTTTAAGGTCCTTAACTTATCCTTTACTACGTTTCATATGTAGATATCGAATCGTTGTTATTATGAAAAAAATTAGTCTTATAAAGTAAGCATTTGTTCTTTTATTAAATATATTAATTGTAGAGTTAAGTTTCAAGTGGTAAATGAGAATTGTCGAAATTGTATACTAGTAATCTTGATTAAATTCTAGATCATGATTTACTGTCAATCTGAAAATACAATGTTTATTTAAAGAAATCTGCAGTGCATATTCGAATTTACCTATCCAAACATCCCGCTCAGGTGCACCAAAACCATCCTTATAGTCAGCCCAATTCTTTTCAAAGGACACGGACCCGTCTATTCGTTTTTGAATGGCCTTGAAAAGATTAAAAAAAACAATAAAAGTCCTAAAAGAATTTGTTCATGTCGTTTAATAATCACTCTATCTGTTTTCACATCCGTCTGTCATTCTTCCGTCAACAAAATTTCTCCTTTTTAGGTCCCCCGAGTATTTTTTACTAATTTTAGCTCTACTGGTCACAAACCAGAAGATCGTATGCGATAGTAATGCGTCCACTGTCTGTCTGGAGACATTCTTTTTTCAAAATGCTACTCCTTTTACAGTTTCTGTCTGATTTCAATATAACCTGGCACACAAGTAAACTAAAAAAGACAAAATATACTGTGCATCATTTTTTTTATTTCGATCCAAAAACAGTTTTAGTCTGATTATAATGTAATGTGGCTGCAACGCAGGTAGACGACACTAAGATACTGTAACGTGTACCCCTGCGTTTGGGTTCTTATAGGGGATGAAATTTTCCTCTTACTTTAACTGAGTATTTGATCTAATGATTTGAATATTTACAATATAGCAATTTTTCTTTAACCTGTCTGGGTTATTCTTTTATTTCTTTAATCACAAATTATATATAAGCGTGGTTAAATTATGACTTGGTAACAGAGCACTGTGTACCTTGCCCCAAGTTCCTATTGATGGCGGATACTAGGAGTTTCGTTCTTATGCAGATCTACAGCCCCCAGTATCTCGCCTCAATTCCCCGGGTTTCTCGCCACTGGTGCAATGTATTCTAATTTGTACTATTTCACCTGTTCTTATTCTCTAACCCAAATTCTTCTACTGCTTCTTCTTTGCAGCTCCGCAAACGACTGACTGACCCTGAAACTCACAGCGCGTTCTTATATATACCCCTTTTCGGCGAGTCTATTTCAACTCAGATAGGGGAGACAGGTTATTCCATTTAACCCGCATTCTTGGTCTTCTTAGCGTTTATTGTTACCACAAATCATTACATCACCCACGCCTCTGATTTCATGCGTCCCGCATGTTTTTTTTTTCCTTTTTTTTAAAGACATTTATGTAAATAAATTTATAAACATGATGCATAAATATTCATTTTAATTTATCAAGAGTAAAAGTAATACCTGGTTACAAATTCAAAGGAGAGAAATTCTAACATATAGTCGGTTTAGCTTGAATGTACAATTTGTACTTGAGGCATTTTAATCTGACCAAATGTCCTCTTCAAATCTTTCAATGGTTTCTCCATTCTCTTGATACTTCTTGATTACTCTTATGATCTTCTTATGCCTTCTCTTATTAACGTCTTCAACTTGAATATTGGCCTGTGTAGCTTTTTCCAATGTCTCAACTTGTTTCTTGCAACAGGAGCAATGTTGATCTTCCACGAGTGCCCTCTGGCCTGATCTACTACTAGTGGCTTCGTCTCCATTCTCCACATCCTTGTCTTGTATTACTCTTTTCTCAGCCACTTGGTTCACTACGTCTGTTGTTTTTCTTTTTACACCAGGCAAACGTGGGGCAGTTCTTTTTCTCTGCGTTCTACCTAACTCGAGGTCGTTTTCTTAAAAAATAAGTTCCCCAGGGTCTTCTTGCCAATCTTCTTCTATAGGCAATTCCACTGACAGATCCTGAATCTGCCTCTTTTCGGGTAATTTTGAGTTCTCTTGTTCTTTATGCATACGTTTCAGGTGTCTGGATAAGATGACTTTCTTTCTAAAAGCTTGATCACATAATTGGCATTTATACTTTCCTTGACTATTATCCTTTGAGACTAGGTGCTGAAACTTAATTGAAGTTGATTTAACTTTGGATCCCTCTTCTGCCGTGAGGCCCTTAGCTGTTTCTGTGTACAATTCGTTTAAATGATCTTGGATGCTCTCTATCTTCTCATTTAGCATCACTGAATTAATATTTTCATCCTCAGATTTAACTACGTCCACTAACGAAGACAATCCAACAACTGTATTTCTATAATTGGTTTGCACCTGCTCCGACATATTCATCAAACGCACTGTGACATTCTTGGTTGGATTAACCAAGGTTCTAGCCGTTAGTGCTTGACTGCTGTTATCAAACTTTTTGGTATGCTCTATCAGTAGAGGTCCTTGTACCTGAACTCCTGTAGGTGACAACGACTGCCCAGAACAACTCATCTCACTTCTTGGGGGAATTGTTTTATTTTCCTCCAAACTAACACGAAAGCAACCTATTTGGCCCTGCAAATGCAGTTCATGCTCTACTCCTGACGCCAACATTTTAGTACGTGCTATATCCACTAAGCATTGACTTGATTGAAGGAAATCCAAGCCTAGAATTCCATCTGCTTTAATGTTTGCCACGACAGCTTGGCAGTTAACCTCATGGTCTCCTAACTTAATTACAAAGTCACCTCGTCCTTGTACTTTTAATGGAGTTCCGTCTGCAGCTACTATATTCTGTGATATCCTTTCAAGGGGAATATTATCCGACTTTACCATTTCATCATATAATCTATCAGCAAAAATAGTGAGTGTTGCCCCAGTATCAACTAGTAGATTACAAGGGACACGATTCACATGAGCTTTTATGAAAAGACCTGATTCTAGACCTGTTTTTGCATGTTTAACCGTAGCTGTACTAGACTTGGTAGTATCTCTTTTCTCTGGTGATGACCGTTCCACAGTTTCTTTGTTCGCATCTGGTCTCGTTCTTGGTACCTGGACTGGCTTAGATTTATTCTTCAAAAAGCAATCTTTGATTTTGTGTCCACGCCTCCCACAATGATGACATTTATATGGAAAAGCAGGTTGTGGTGGTTCAGCATTTTCGGATGGTTTATTTATTCCTTCTTTAGAAAGGTTTTCAATTTTGCTTTCTAATTTTCTTAAAGATACATGTATCTCATCCCGAAGCTTCTGAACTTCTTCTCTTACACTGTCATCGCCATGATTTACATTTTTAACCTCTTGATCCCTTGTGGCATTTCCAGCAAACCCAACATCATGTCTTCGTTGCCTTTCTGCTCTGCAAAATGCTTCAATTTCAACCGCTAGTTGCACTGCATCATTTAGTGACTTTGGTCGACTCTGCTGTATTCGCAGTCTCATATCAAAGTCTGTCAGCGCATCGACAAACTGGTCTTTGGCGATCATTTCTGTTACTTCACGGGGAGCAGTTGAGTAGGCTAAGTGAGTCAATCGGCGAATACTTTCACCTAACTCTGGCAAAGTTTCTGTGGGTTTCTGTCTTTCCTCCCTCAGCATCGCTCTATATAACTCAGTTTGGTTTGCCGGTGCGAACCTGGCCTCTAAAGCATCGCACAAATCCTCATATGTACAGGCGGTACCTGGGTTCATATTTCCTAGGACAGTTTGAGCCTGTCCTCTTAACGAAGCCGCCAAGTACAAACTTTTCTGTCGAGCGCTCCACATATTTATGTCACAACAGGCCTCAAAGTGTGCCTTGTAATCAATCCAAGATCCTACTCCATCATAAGTGGCTGGTTTCATCACTGTTTTGCCTATAGAATATTCTGCTGCTTTATTTCGTGCATTGTCTACACTGGGTGTTGGCTGTTGAGCAGACATTGAGCCAGTCCCTGCATTTCGGCTGTCTGACCAGGTCACATTTGTACTTGTTGACGGAGCAGCATATCCACTAATACTCGAAGGCAATCCTGTAGTTGGAATAGATCTTGGGAGAGTTGTGTGCTTAACCTGTCCTGATAAATCATACTTGCTTGGTTTCCCAGACGTAGTAGTACTTCTATTTTTCAATTCTTCTTCATCATACAAGGCATAACTGGGCTTTCGGGACATAAAGTACCTATAGTCTTCTGTGCCACCCGTAGCACCCTTTTCTCTGTCCAAGGTGTGTGTGTATTTAGATGTAAGTTCATCTAAACTGGATTTAAATGGCCTGTATCCAGTATCTATTCCTGAATCTGGTATCTTTGCCGGATTTGTAGACGTCTTTGGTGTAGACTTCATTCTATCTAAAGATTCCTTTAGCTTCTCTCGCATAGCGTCTATAGCGCTTTGGTCGGCCAAAAGAAGGTCAGCTTCTTTATCAGACATTTTACTTTTCTTCTGTAGTTTTAAGGATTTCTTTTTATCAATAATGACAAGTACACTGTACCAAGATTAAAAACCTTGTCACACTATACTTGCCCTGGCAACACTGGACCTGGTAAACAGTACTTGGTTACAACGCACTTGGCTCTCTGTACCTGGTTATACTGGACCTGGTAAACTGTACTTGGTAAAATGTCCTTGGTAACACAGTACCTGGCTCTGCGTACCTGATACTACTGAACCTGGTAAATAGCGCTTGGTAAACTGGACCTGGTACCTAGTATTTTTGTCTTAACTTCTATCCCCTTACCGGCTGCCACCAAAATGTAACGTGTACCCCTGCGTTTGGGTTCTTATAGGGGATGAAATTTTCCTCTTACTTTAACTGAGTATTTGATCTAATGATTTGAATATTTACAAAATAGCAATTTTTCTTTAACCTGTCTGGGTTATTCTTTTATTTCTTTAATCACAAATTATATATAAGCGTGGTTAAATTATGACTTGGTAACAGAGCACCGTGTACCTTGCCCCAATTTCCTATTGATGGCGGATACTAGGAGTTTCGTTCTTATGCAGATCTACAGCCCCCAGTATCTCGCCTCAATTCCCCGGGTTTCTCGCCACTGGTGCAATGTATTCTAATTTGTACTATTTCACCTGTTCTTATTCTCTAACCCAAATTCTTCTACTGCTTCTTCTTTGCAGCTCCGCAAACGACTGACTGACCCTGAAACTCACAGCGCGTTCTTATATATACCCCTTTTCGGCGAGTCTATTTCAACTCAGATAGGGGAGACAGGTTATTCCATTTAACCCGCATTCTTGGTCTTCTTAGCGTTTATTGTTACCACAAATCATTACAATACATTACTATTTTTTAACATTCATTTTTGAATGATGTTGCCATGGTGAGATTGGTGACTCGCTTTGATAATTCTGTAAAATTTTATTAAAAGCCACTCCTACATTACAGTTGTAATTATTGCTATATTGCCACAAAAAGTGACTTGATCAAGGCTCAATATTCTATTTATTGCTGTTGTAAAGTTTGAGGTCCCGACTGCTACTCTTCTCTTCCTTTGTTATAAGTGATGTAATGAATCAGGGTTATTCCAATCAGTATAACAAGGGATGTTAGGGTTTTTGACTTGGAATGACCTGTCTCCCCTACCATGAAATAGACCAGTCCTATGCTATATATATAACTGGTGTCGACAGATTTAGTCACTCTATCTCAGAATCCGTACAGTGAAGGTTCGCTGCGGGAGACCGATCTAAGAAGTGGCCAGGTAAGGGTGATAAGGTGACGACGCTGAATAAGCCGAGTCACAATAAGGTTACTTTAGGGCTGAATAAGCCTTATTGTATAGGTTGCGTCAACTGGTTAACCTCAGTAGCTTTGGCATTAGAAATAAAGGCTGAATAAGTCTGTACCCTAGTGCCAAAGTGAACTGGAGACGCCAGTTGACTAGAGACCTTTGGTTTAGTAACCTGGACCCTTGGTTGGGCCAGTTGTCCGGGACATTGGTTAGGGCTGAGACAAGTGGTCCGGAGTCAAATTGTCCCTTGATTTTGTTCTGCGAATCGTAGTAAATATATTGATTAAGTAAATTGTTGAAATAATCATCGTAAATATTTTGATTAAGTTTGTGTCCTAGTGGACAAGATACAAATCATTTGTCTAAATTATTACACTGCAGGAATCCCGGATGTAACCGGGTACGTGCCCTATTGAATATATAGACCGCTCGGCTGGGCACACGTTACAGAATTTTTGGTGGCAGCGGTGGGATATCTGTAGTGTTAGTAAGAGGGTGTGTGTGTTTATTTTTGGTTCCATAATAAAATTTTAGGGATATCAATTTGTTGTTTATAATGTTGGCTGATCAGTTAGATCAGGAACTGACTTTTCTCAAGGAAGAAATAAGAGAACTAGAGTCAAGTATCCGGCAGCATGAAAGTGTGATACACTCAACACCAAGGTCTTGTGGATATGAGAACCATGGTAGGTACGACTCTGGTATTGCCACTGGTCCATCGTCTGTCGTTCCCAGGAGTCCTTTGGCTGATCATTTTCCAGATAGCGAGCCAAATAGATCGAGTACCAGCTGTCATCCAAGGGTTAGGTTTTCTGTGGAAATGGAGGCTAGAAATGATGAAACCTTCAGAGAGGGCATGGCGGATAGAGTCGATAGTGGTAATGTAACATACAGGCGTCACCGTAGACCAGTTGTCCAAGATATTGCAACAAAGAAAATGAGTAGAAGGGAAGTCAAAGCTGCAACCTACGATGGCAGTGGATCGTGGTTGGATTATAAGACTCATTTTAACACGGTCAGTAAACTTAATGAGTGGACAGAAGAGGAGAAAGGTTTATTTCTCGCAGCATCTCTTCGGGGTCAGGCTCAAGGGGTTCTTGGTAACTTGTCAGGTGATAACACAGATTATCATTACCTTGTACAGGCTCTCGAAGAGCGTTTTGCACCACCTAACCAAACTGAGTTATACAGAGTTTAGCTAAGGGAGAGGCGTAAAAGAGCCACAGAGACTATATCTGAATTAGGACAGGCTGTCAGAAGATTGGCAAATTTGGCCTATCCTAAAGCACCATCTGAAGTAAGGGAAACTTTGGCCATGGAACAATTTTTAGATGGCTTGCCTGACTCAGACATGCGTATAAGGATCAAGCAAGCGCGCCCAAAAGATCTAAATGATGCCATTAAACATGCAGTAGAACTTGAGGCATATCTTAGGGCAGAAGACAAAAGGGGGTACAAAGGTTATCAACACCGATTGAGGGAAGAGGTAACTACAAATAACGAAACCTTCAATATGGAAATGAAGAACTGGATGTCATCAGTGGAGAAAAATATGGCAGCCATGACCAAGGAAATCAAAGAGCTCAGAAAAGGCAGAGGCCAAGGGGACAGAAAGTCTTACAAAGAGTCACCTCTATCCAGAAAAAGCATGGATATGATAGAATGCTATAGTTGTCATAAAAAGGGACATGTTAAGTGAAGTTGTCCAGAGAAAAACATGAAAGATGCACATTATAGCCAGAAGACATCAGGGGGTAGTGATCCCAAAAGGAAAAACAGTGATAAGGGTTTGAATGGACAGCTGACTGGCAAACTTGGTTCTTGTTCAAATGAAGCTGGAATGTTCATTTATGCAATGATAAATGGTGTTAAGGGTAAAATGTTAGTAGACACAGGGGCTACGGTTACAATGCTGTCAACAACTTTATGGGAAAAGGTGAAAGACCAATTGCCATTTGAAATCCAAGAAGCTGGAATGAAAGTTTACACTGCAGATGGTGATGAATTAAAGTTGGAAGGTAAAGTCAATATCGAAATGGCAATTGGAAAATATCCTATAAAGACATTGGCCTTGGTAGCTGATCTTCAGGTAGAAGGAATTCTGGGATTAGACTTGATCAGACGTTTTGATATAATAATAGATGCGAAACGGCACCTTTTGTTACATCAGGATGAAAGTATCCCTCTTGTGTATGAAGGAAAAATTGGATGTTATAGAGTTGTAGCAGAAGAAACGGTCAGCATACCACCCCGGAGTGAACTTATTATACCAGGGAAAATATGTACCTTTGACGAGGAGCATCTACAGACCCAAGGTATTGTAGAACCAAGAGAAAAAGAAGATGCTAATAGGCCATTGACTGCTAGAACTTATGTTCAACCAATGAAGAATAATATTGTGCCAGTGAGATTGTTGAACGTGGAGTCTGAACCAAAGGTGGTGTATAAGAACACAGAGATTGGAACATTTCAAGAAACGGAACAGGTTACCTCAATCTATGCCAGTGAACCAGCAGAGCGGCCCGATATAGAAAATCTGTATCAAGAATCTGTAAAGCATCTTACAAAGAAACAAGCAAAAGAAGTGAAATCTTTTCTATGGAAGTACAAATCGCTGTTTGCAAAAAGTAACAATGATCTTGGAAAAACCAATATTGTCAAACACAAGATAGACACTGGAGACGCGAGACCTATAAAACAACCCGTTCGCCGTTCTCCTGCACACTTGTCAAAAGAAATTGAAATGAATATTGATGAGATGCTAGAGTGCAATATCATAGAACCTTCGTCAAGTCCATGGGCCTCCCCAATTGTACTAGTGAAAAAGAAGGATGATACTTTCCGATTCTGTGTAGACTACAGACGTCTTAATGCTTGTACAGTTAAAGATGCCTATCCCCTGCCCAGGATTGATGAATCCTTAGAACAATTGTCCGGATACAGTTGGTTCTCCACTTTGGATATGTTTTCCGGGTATTGGCAGGTGGAACTTGATCCAAAGGACAAGCATAAAACGGCTTTTGCCACACGTAAGGGTTTGTTTAAGTTCCGAGTGATGCCTTTCGGACTTTGTTGTGCACCAGCCACTTTCGAAAGATTAATGGAAATGGTATTGGCAGGATTACAATGGGAGGTTTGTCTGGTTTATCTTGATGATATTATCATCATGGGTAAAACCTTCATTGAAATGATGGCCAATTTAGAGAAAGTATTTGACAGACTTCAATCAGCTGGGTTACGACTAAAAGCCAAGAAATGCCATTTGTTCCAGAGATCTGTGAAGTTCTTGGGCCACATTATTTCTGAAGAAGGAATAATGACAGATCCTGAAAAGATAGAAAGTGTGAAGAATTGGCCTGTACCAACAAGTGCAACGGAGGTGAGGTTCTTCCTTGGTTTATGTGGGTATTATAGGAAGTTTATAAAGGACTTCGCAACGATTGCCAAGTGCCTACATAAGTTGACTGAAAAGGGGAGACCATTTGTCTGGAACGATGATTGCCAGCTCGCTTTTGACCTGTTTAAACAAAATCTTATAACTACCCCAGTGTTAGGACACCCTGACTTCACTAAAGAGTTTATCCTTGACACGGACGCCAGCAGAGATGCTATTGGGGCTATACTTTCTCAGGAACAAGAAGGTCATGAGAAAGTCATTGCTTACGCTAGCCGTACCTTGTCCAAGAGTGAAAGAAGCTACTGCGTCACTAGGAAGGAGCTCCTTGCAGTTGTTCATTTTGTAACAGTTTTCAGACATTTCCTTGAGGGACGAAAATTTCGTATCAGAACGGACCATAGCTCTTTAAAGTGGTTATTGAGATTCAAGAACCCAGAGGGCCAACTAGCCAGATGGCTAGAAGTATTGAGTACATATGATATGTTGATTGAACACCGGCCAGGAGCACAACACCAAAATGCTGATGCACTGAGTAGGATACCCTGCAAGCAGTGTGGTTTCTTTACTGCATGGGATCAAGAAGAGGAATCAGGGGCTCTTCATGCAATTAATAACAATGAGGATGGTGCCCAAATGTCAGATGGCTTGTCCCTTAAAAGTATTCAAGAAAACGATGAAGACATTGCATTGGTGATCAAATGGTTTAAGTGTGGGACAAAACCAAGATCCGAAGAACTAGCAGGAAAAAGTATCTATGTTCGAGATATTGTAGGACAATGGGACTTGTTACTGATTAAGGATGGGTTACTGTGCAGAAAGTGGATTCCTGGAAAAGGAAGTCCTATCTTTCAAGCTATAATACCATGGAGCGAGAGGCGGAAGGTACTATATTTCTGCCATGACTTCAAAGGGGCAGGACACTTAGGTCACAAGAAGACGCTTGAAAGAGTGCGTAGTAAGTACTATTGGCCTGGTTGCCGAAAGGACATAAAAGCTTATGTTGCAGGTTGTGAAAAATGTTCCAAGAGAAAAAGTCCGAATGTTACAAAGAAAGCTCCCATGAAGATAGTGGAATCTGGGATTCCTATGGAGAGAGTGGCCACGGATATTCTAGGAGAATTGCCAAAGACAGAGAGGGGTAACCGCTATATTTTAGTAGTCGCTGACTACTTTACCAAGTGGACCGAGAGCTTTGCCATGCCTAACATGGAAGCACAAACGGTTCTCGTATATTGGTAGAGGAAGTCTTTGCAAAATTCGGAGTGCCTAGAATACTTCATTCGGACCAGGGCAGGCAATATGAAAGTCTATTATTTCAAGAGCTCTGTGCATTACTACACATTGAAAAGACCAGAACAACCCCCTATCACCCTCAAAGTGATGGGATGGTTGAACGGTTCAATAAAACCCTTGCAACCATGCTTAGTGCTTACGTAAACGAGCACCAGACTGACTGGGATGAATCTCTCCCATACGTTATGCAGGCCTATCGTTCTGCAGTTCATGAGACCACAGGCTATACACCGAACTTTTTAATGTTAGGAAGAGAGACCTGTACACCCCTAGATCTAATGCACGAATTGCCAGGAGAAGTAAAAGTCACCCCAAGAAGCCAATGGGTTTGGGAATTACAAGATACTAATTATGTGCATATATCATATTTAATTTAAATTTTTAAAATTCAAAATAATACACGATAATTTAAGGGAGACATCAATTCAAATACTCCGTATACTCAGATAGACGCCGCACAGACTAGTCCAACGGCGCTAGATTTATAACAACGTCATAAATAGAAATATCCGTATTCCATCACAAAATAGTGTTTTTCCCACTTCTTATTCAACTGTAGTGTATTCGAAATTATGCACTTCTTTCAAAAAGTGTATAAACCTATTTTAAATTAATGAACTAAATGTATTCTTATAATAACAAATTGCTTGAATATATGTTTTGTCGCTGACGTCGTTTCAACCATATTAGAACATAATTTTATGATGAGAGGTTCCGTTCGGATGGCTGACGTGACTAATTTTCTGTCCATTTTTAAAGCATACTTGTTGTCGTTTTTACCTAATATATTAACTATCTGTATAGTATCTAATATGTTTACACTCTTTATAGTGTCGGAGGACTATGAATGGAGACCAGGCATAAAATCTGCTTACGACATTACCTAGTCGATTTGGAATAGCTGGTTTTGGAGCGGTCAATTGATCCCTTTTTAGCCCCGTTGGCCTTTGTTCTAGATTTTTTAGCTTGGATCTTTTATCAGGGCTATAAATACCGAACAATCAATGTTCATCGGTCGGTAATTTCCTAAGTGTTACTGCAATTTAATGGGATTTCTGTAGGACAGGTCCCTGTTGTGAGCTGTTTAAGGGAATATTAATAAAAGACCCACCGCAACCTGTATACGAGTATGTTTTTCCTGGGATATGAATGTTGTTCTCAAAAATCTGTCTAATATGCCTAGTGACTACATGTACCACCTTTCTATTTTACAACTGAAAAAACAAGAGGCGCATGGGCCACATCCCTCACCTGAGTAACTTGGGTGATGCAGTTCTTTACAAGATTTCCCCTATTGTTATACCTATCGTGCCCCCCTACCCCCTCCCCTTCATGGTTTTAATACTTTAGAATCTTCACTACCCTAGAATGCTTCTACATAAGTTTCAGCATGCCTGACTCAGTGGTTTTTAAGAAGATTTTAAAAGATTTTTCCTAAATAATTATATGTAAAACTTTGATTCCCTATTATGGCCCCGACCTACCCCCGGGGGTAATGATTTTAACAGTTTAAAATCTACACTACCAAGAATGCTTCAACATAAGTTTCAGCTTTTCTGGCCTAGTGGTTTCTGAGAAGAAGATTTTTACAGATTATTAAGGTCTTCCGTTTCCAACGGAAGACCTTCTACTGATTCTGTTGGTAAAGATTATTATTCTTTTTTTTTTCTTCTGCTTCCTAGACTGCAACTTTGAGGCCTCATATCTCACTCATTTCTCAAAGGATTTCGCTCAAATTTTCAGAGGTTATAGACGTTAATAAACTCTATCAGAATGCTGACTAAAATTTCAAAAAGCCACTTTCGGTTTTGAGTTATTTCCCTTTAAACGAACATTTATAGGCTTTCGTTTCCAGACAAAGGCTCAGAGACGGCTAAAGCTGGAGCAGAAATTCTACTGATTTTAGATAATAGAAGAATTGAAGTTGTGCACATCGGTTTTTGTTTTTCGATTTCTCTATTCAAAATGGCGCTATATAGGGGTCAAAAATTAGAACGCTTAAAAGAACCAAAAATTACTCATATTTTGCTTTTTATCTTCTAAACTAAAAATATTTTGTTAAAATATATAGAACATAATTTGTGCAGAATTAGAAGATCTTTCAAAAGATATGTCGGGAAAAGGGTTGACCCCTAAATTAAAGGATCTAGAGGGGCCAAAAGTTTTTTCCAGATATCTCAAAAAGTATTGAGAATTTTTTATACATTAAAGAAGCAAAGTTGTTAAAAATGTCAAGCTTAATCAAATAAAGTCGTCAATTTACGTCCATCGTCGTCACTTCCGGTCAAACCGGAAGTAGTCGGAAAACGCATATTTTTGCCGTTTTTAACACGTTTTAGGGTAAAATATGTCTCTGGAAGCTTAAAAATTAATTTTCCGTGCATCGTCGTCACTTCCAGTCAAACCGGAAGTAACAAAAAATGGCTTATTTTTGCATTAATTAACATAGCTCTAGAGGATTCAAAGCATTTTAGGGCGTTATTTCTCATATTTGTTAAAAATGAAAGCTACTTCCGGTCAAACAGGACGGAAGACCTACTCGTTGCTTTGCAACGAGCTTTGCTCTAGTTGTATATATTTTTATGTAAAACCTTGATTCCCTATTGTGACCCCGCCCTACCCCCGGGGGTCATCTACGCTACCCAAGAATGCTTCCACGTAGGATTCAGCTTTCCAGGCCCAGTGGTTTTGGAGAAGAAGATTTTTGAATAACTTCACTTTATTTTTTGGAAGGGAACTTTGCCCTTCATTTTTACAAGTTAACTCCCCTTTACGCAAAGTTGCTTTGTACAAAATTTGCCTAAATTTGGCCTATTGGTTCTTGAGAAGAAGTCGAACATGTGAAAAGTTGACGGACAAACAGTTGACGGACAAAATGTGATCAGAAAAGCACAACTGAGCCCTCGGCTCAGGTGAGCTAAAATTAATCATTTTACTCACTCTAGGCGCTCCAAAAAGGTTTTCTGAGATTGGTATATTTGATCGATTTATGGAAAAAAGGCGATAGTATTGTTTTTTCTTTATGAGGTTTATCAAAATCTCTGACGAACGTTACATGTAGATCTGTTCGATAATGAATATATCATCAATTACTTCTGACTTATTTCTTACGTATGGATGATACACCCCGTTGGATTAACCTATGTTTTATTCACGGGAAGATGCTTTATCAATAGCACTTCCGGTTTTTGACACGATCCTTGGCTTCGACTGAAACTTTTATTTGTAAACTTCTTGCCGTTACAAAATGAAAAGTAATGAACAATTATGTCGTTAAAAGCAAGAAAAAGAGTATGTCAAAAAAGTGTCTTATTTTATCAAGCAGGGACGTAGCAACAGTGTGGGGGGGGGGGGGGGGTGCCCCCCCCCCACTTTTTCCCCCATCATTACCTTAACTATAGAAAATGTTAATTGAAAGGAGGGTTGCGGCCCGGTTGCCCCCCCCCCCACTTTTTACCATAGTATAGTGATGAAAAAGAAATGGTATTGAAATTAACTTGGATGTAGAAAAGAGAAAAGTTGGCCACTACCCCCTCGGCAAGCCTCGCGAATATATACACCATTTCAACTCGTTGGATAAAGCCAATATCAATTCACACGATATAGAGATTTCATTTTGGGCCCACATAGTATCTTCAATTCTTACAAAGATACATATAATTTATTAAGTTCACTTTCAGAAATCTCTATATTTTATGAGACATTTGCCTTCATTGTACTTATGACGAGAGATACTGCAGAGTAAATACAGATTATCCCTCTGGAAATTGAATGCATTCAGAACTAAAGCAATACATGAGAAACAAACATTACACGCATGTAGCCTAAAGTCAGCGACTGGAACGGGTAACGATAAGCTTTTTCTAAAGACTGGACAAATATCTGCCCTATAGGTCAAAGCCTATTTTGACCTAAAAGTGTTGATTTATGTCAGATCAAGAAAACTACAGGTTTGCAGCTATTTCTGTTTATACATCCTTTAGTATTTGAAAACAACAAAATATATTTTAAGTTTACAGTTTATTTACAACACTGCACAGCATAAGCAAAAATCACTCAATGTTGAAAATACAAAGTAATCTATATTGTAATAATGAGGAGAAAATTCACATCTTTTTTTCAACCAATACGTTTTACTGCTTATTTCTAATTTAAAAAAAATATCCCCTCCTTTCCATTTTTTTTAATATAGTGTAATCCCCACCCCATATTCTCTTGCCATTCTTTTAAATTTCATGCTTCTTAAAAGTTCAGAACTCACTCCTTTCCTCTAATCTTTTGATATTGGACAATTTCCAATTTTTAGCTCTACTGGTCAGAGACCAGAAGAGCTTATGCGATAGTAATGCGTCCGGCGTCCGTCCGTCTGTCTGTCTGTCTGTCCGTCTGTCCGTCTGTCTGTAAACAATTTTTCAAAATGCTACTCCTCCTACAGTTTTGGTCTAATTTCAATATAACTTGGCACACAAGTAGAATACACTAAGATACATAATTCTGTGTATCGGTTTTTAATTTCGATGAACGGTGTTGCCATGGTTACTAAAAATAGAAATTTCTGTGAAATACTTTCAAAATGCTACTCCTCCCACAGTTTTGGTCTGATTTCAGTATAACTTAGCACACAAGTAGAATACACTAAGATACATAATTCTATATATCGGTTTTTGATTTCGATGAACGGTGTTGCCATGGTTACTAAAAATAGAAATTTCTGTGAAATTCTTTCAAAATGCTACTCCTCCCACAGTTTTGGTCTGATTTCAGTATAACTTAGCACACAAGTAGAATACACTAAGATACATAATTCTATATATCGGTTTTTGATTTCGATGAACGGTGTTGCCATGGTTACTAAAAATAGAAATTTCTGTGAAATTCTTTCAAAATGCTACTCCTCCCACAGTTTTGATCTGATTTCAGTATAACTTGGCACACAAGTAGAATACACTAAGATACATAATTCTGTGTATCGGTTTTTTATTTCGATGAACGGTGTTGCCATGGTTACTGAAAATAGAAATTTTTGTGAAATTCTTTCAAAACGCTACTTCTACAGTTTTAATCTGATTTCAGTATAACTTGGCACACAAGTAGAATACACTAAGATACATAATTCTGTATATCGGTTTTTGATTTCGATGAACTATGTTGCCGTGGTTACTAAAAATAGAAATTTCTGTGAAATTCTTTCAAAATGCTACTTCTCCCACAGTTTTGGTCTGATTTCAGTATAACTTGGCACACTAGTAGACTACACTAAGCTACATAATTTCATATATCAGTTTTTGATTTTGATGAACGGTGTTGCCGTGGTTACTAAAAATAGAAATATCTGTAAAATTGTTTCAAAATGCTACTCCTCCTACAGTTTTGGTCTGATTTCAATATAACTTGGCACACAAGTAGACTACACTAAGAACATAAATTGACTTTATCAACGATCATTATTCTATTTATTGCTGTTGTAAAGTTTCAAATCCCAGCTGCTTAAGTACTTTTCTCTTCCTTTGCTATAAGTTCAAACCAGTAGAGCTTCAGTCTCGACAGAGACTTCTGGTTTTAAAAGGCGTCTTCATATTTTTTTTTTGCCATTCAGTGAATATCTGTCCAACTCCACATCCTACTTTCAAAATGCATACTACGTGTCTCAAAATCCAACCAAAGTTAAAGGAAGGCAATGCTTATTACAAAGGGAAAAGTGCATCTTCTAGAAGAAACGTGTCTTCAATCGTTCACGGGGCCCCGAAATGTTGGTTTCTTCTTTTAATCCGAATTTGCTGAGCATGAACAAACTAAAAAATAAAAATTTATACATTTTAGAAAAAAAATAATCATAAACAAACATGTTTATTTTTCATCCTTTTAAAAATTGTTTAATTCCAAGCTCACAAAATGATATTTAATGATATTTAATGTTAAAGGACATCATTTAAATGTAGATAAGTACTTAATACAAAAAAAAATTATGCATAAATATGGAATAATGAGTAATATGAATGTATAGATACTCTACTTAACGAGGCTGAGTCTAATTCGAGTGCGCATCACTTTGCGCAGCTTTTTAATTTCATGCAGTCATTAATTATTTTAATTTTAATATAAAACTAACATTATTTGTAACTCCTACTGATCTGAAAATGTGATTTTACGACAATTATTGGAAAAATAACGTTGAAATGGCTCTTACAACGACACCATAGATACGTATTTTTACCGTAATATGGCAAATTTTAGAGGTATTTGGCTTCGACCAAGACCAATCGAGATGGTGAATTTTTTTGAAATTTCATAATTTGGTGACATTTTTTAACATTTACTTTCATTTACTTGAATTAAAAAGAAATCCCTAGGGCAGAAGTACAAAAAATATTGAAAAAATGTAATAATTTGGCGATTTTCCAACAAATTCCCATAGGGTCCAATAGTAAAGTTTGACAACATGTAAGATGGCCCACTAAGAAAACGGGGTGGTAAACATTCGCTTTTTTAATCCTAAAACAATAAATATAACAGTAAAAATAAATAATCAAAAAATTATCAAAATCCCTAGGGCAGAAATAATTAGACTCGGCCTCGTTAAGAATAATATAAATAATTTAATCTGTACTTAGTAATATTATAAATACTGGGAGGAATTTCAAACAGGAGGACACGGTAGAAGGTCGGGGTCTTAAGGTTGCATAGAAGCCCCTTGTGGGTCCAGGGCAAAGCCTTAGTGGGGATCCAGGGACAAACTTCTTGAAAATGGGGGCGATTCTAACAGATAATTTTCTTCTTCGATTTTAGGATAGTACAAGCACAATCTCAAATAAGAAATTCAGAAGGGAGGGCGCTGGCCCTAGAACCGCCTTTGTTGTATTCAAAAATACTGAACTTATAAATAATGACTGTTGTTTAATGTTTACCTAGTGACGTCTTATCAGCATCATCGTCCCTGCCACAGATGTCCCGGATGTTATAAGAGGATACCAGGGGTCCGACCAGCCTGTCACAGACCAGAGACCGTTGAGACAGGCGTCGTAGCAGCAATTCATCCACCACCCTAATCGCCAGTAAGAAGCACAGTCATAACCACATCTGTCATTTTTTCTGTCTGGGGTGCTGAAAGCCATCCCTGACAGATCAGCAGAAGACCTCCTCGTTTTATACATTGAGTCCCCTATAGAATAAAAAAAGAGGTTATGTGAGCCTCACTTAGTGATACTTAGTACCCACGACTCCCATAAGATAATCATGGCAAAATGCATGTTTTGCTTATTCACGTAAACAAGTCGGACGGAAAAAGAGAAGTAACTATAGAATATAAAAGGACACCCAAAAATATGTGTCCTCAAAAAGTAAAAAAGGAGGTGCGCAATGGCAGTGTGTAGTTATGATTCTGTGAAATTTTCATAAAATTTCATTCGGTGGAGGAGTCTGCGGAAAAGAGATGGGTACCTCAAAGCTTTACAGACAGACATCCCGACTAGTACTGTGAACCAATTTTTATTCACGTGCGAGAAATATCCTTGAGTGGTGCGATCTTTTTTAATTTGCGAATATTAAACGCCGCGAACCATTCATTTTGCTAAGCATTTGTAGAAAATGTTTGATCAGTCGCAGAAATTCAATCGTTGCGAATTGATTTTTTGCTGACGAATCGCGAACAAAATATGACCCGAATAATTATGTATGCAGGGGAAATTTTCGCTCCCGTTTTATTTTCACCCCTTTCGCTCTCTCCTTTTGGCGAATTTAAAACGGGGCAAAATTGTTCACAAGTTCAAAATGGCGAAAATAACACGGAGTGAAAATAACCCTGTATACAGTAGTTGGTTTACAGTATATACACTGCCGCTTTTCAAGCGGGGGTATAAACAACATTGAACGTATGACACACTAACCAAGATTTAAGTCAACAAGCTCCTTGTATTAGATAATACCCCCTGCTTGAACTAAGCTCTATCTTTAACTTCCCTTACTTATGTAATATTACATTATACGGATGTTATATACCTCAGTTTATTTTAGACGCAAGAGCATATTCTAAAACGAAGTAAATCATTCACAAACAATTTGATGAAACAAAAATTTCAGCAGTCTCTTTTAATATCCTCATTTCGTATGTTCTGTGGTGGATAAAGTGACCTGACCTTGTCAGCAAATACAATTTATAATTGAGTCAAATGCTGACTGACGTTTTTCAAGTGGAATACGTATAAGTCTACAAAAGAGAAGGACATGAAGGGACCCTGTTACAAGACAAATTGATGGAAGAAACCAGTGATTGTCCCAGAATGATTATGTGGATAGCGTAAGCAAATGATTCGAGATCACGGACTGTGACTAGCCGAGCGAATATGTTTTCCTATAAATAATGAACACTTTGAGGTATTGACTGCTCGATGTGTTACACATGTATTTGTGGTTCGATAAATATTAACAAACACGATGCATCATACGTAGCTGTAACTTGAATCGCTGATAAGTTTTTGTATTGCTTGTGTAATGACTCGGCACTTTAAGAGACGCACAAATTACGTTTTTCTTGAGCTGGTTTCTTCCAAATTTAGATAGGGATAGGGATGAGTTTTCCTGGATGTGTACTAGCTTAACCTCCTTATCCCACAGGGGAAACTCAGTAAGTGAACTCAGTTGTTTAATTAATGCTATTTATATTTGTTACTTTTGATTTTTTTCTTTTCAACATACCGGTAATATTTAAGACACTGTGAAATGTAAACCGGTTTTAATATAGACCATTGTTTGTATTTATTTTCCACTCTCTTTCCTCTCTCTCTCTCTCTCTCTCTCTCTCTCTCTCTCTCTCTCTCTCTCTCTCTCTCTCTCTTTGGTTTGTTAAGTACACGTTCCACTTTTCACCTACCTAAAGTTCCCGTAGCAGGTTCGGCGAGAAATAGTTGATACTTGTCTGCCTCATCAGAAATGGAGAATTGATTGTACAACTGGTACAGTGTTGTACCATTCACAAGTGTGATGGAGATGTAGAGGGAGGAGTTCTTTCCCTTTGTCAGTTGATGGATGGCCTCATTTCCTGTTTAAATTGAATTTTTGTAATTGTTTAATTTGTCAAGAGAAGGAGTATGTAATACTCGAACGCTTTATGTTCCATAACTTATCCTTTACTACGTTTCATATGTAGATATTGAATTATATTAAAAAAATCAGTCTTATAAAGTAAGCATTTGTTCTTTTCTTAAATTAATTGTAAAGTTAAGTTACAAGCGGTTAATGAGAATTGTTGAATTTGTATAATCTTGTTTAAAAATTATATCAAACTTTGATGTCAAATCTGAAAAAAAGCATTACAAATTTCATTTATAAAAATCTGCAGCGCATAAAAGATTCGAAGTTACCTATCCAAACGTCCCGCTCTGGTACACCAAAACCATCCTCATAGTCAGCCCAATTCCTTTCAAAGGACACAGACCCGTCTATTCGTTTTTGAATGGCCTTGAAAAGATAAACATACATGATTAACGTCCTAAAAGAATTTTTCCGTGTCGTTTAATAATCACTCTAACTGTCTATTCTTCCGTCAACAAAATAACACACCTGGCCGTGCCGACAAATTATCATATCGCGCGTAAGCGCGGTATTCAATTTGTTGGCACGGTCAGGTGTGTAATAGGACTGAAAACATCCCAAAATATGAATTCAATCCTTATTTGGACCACAGATATCACAGTTACCTATTGGACTACAGGTATCACACTTAGCTATTAGACCACAGGTTTCACTCTTAGGTATTGGACCAAAGGTATCACAGTTACCTATTGGACCACAAGTTTCACACTTTGTTATTGGACCACAGGTTTCACACTTAGCTATTAGACCACAAGTTTCACACTTAGCTATTGGACCAAAGGTATCACACCTAGCTATTGGACCACAGGTTTCACACTAAGGTATTGGACCACAAGTTTCACACGTACCTATTGGACCACAGGTTTTACACTTAGCTATTGGACCACAGGTTTCACACTTAGCTATTGGATTACAGGTTTCACACTTAGCTATTGGACCACAGGTTTCACACTTAGCTATTGGACCACAGGTTTCACACTAAGGTATTGGACCACAAAATCAATGAATCTAGTTAACAGTTTCTAAATAAATAACATACCGTCCATCCTCCGCCCCGAGTTTTCATGTCGCAGTACACACGGACAGGGCGACAGTTCACACCAAAGGGATATATTACATAAACTCCTGAACCATGGTGACCATTATGACGAATGTCCTCACAATCCAAGGGGAAGATCTGAAACGGAAAAACACTCTGCTGCCATTCATCTTTATGTTTGTGATTACACATTTAACAAATGCATGATGATACACGAACTAAGAGGTAAAAATATTTGTGAGCATTTGCGAACACAGATACCGGTTAATACAGGAACTAAGAAGTAGGTACAAAGGTGTATACAGGAACTAAGGAGTAGATACACAGGTATATACAGTAACTAAGAAGTAGATACACAGGTGTATACAGGAACTAAGAAGTAGATACACAGGTGTATACAGGAACTAAGTAGTAGTTACACAGGTGTATACAGGTAATAAGGAGTAGATACACAGGTGTATACAGGAACTAAGAAGTAGATACACAGGTGTATACAGGAACTAAGAAGTAGATACACAGGTGTATACAGGAACTAATTAAGAATTTGATACACAGGTGTATACAGGAACTAAGGAGAAGATACACAGGTATATACAGGAACTAATTAAGAAGTAGATACACAGGTGTATACAGGTAATTGGGAGTAGATACACAGGTGTATACAGGTAATAAAGAGTAGATACACAGGTGTATACAGGTAATAAGGAGTAGATACACAGGTGTATACAGGTAATAAGGAGTAGATACACCGGTGTATACAGGTAATAAGGAGTAGATACACAGGTGTATACATGTAATAAGGAATAGATACACAGGTGTATACAGGAACTAATTAAGATGTAGATACACAGGTGTATACAGGAACTAATTTAGAAGTAGATACACAGGTGTATACAGGTAATAAGGAGTAGATACACAGGTGTATACAGGAACTAAGAAGTAATTACACAGGTGTATACAGGAACTAATTAAGAAGTTGATACACAGGTGTATACAGGAACTAAGGAGTAGATACACAGGTGTATACAGGAACTTATTAAGAAGTTGATACACAGGTGTATACAGAAACTAATTAAGAAGTTGATACACAGGTGTATACAGGAACTAAGGAGTAGATACACAGGTGTATACAGGAACTAAGGAGTAGATACACAGGTGTATGCAGGAACTAATTAAGAAGTTGATACACAGGTGTATATAGGAACGAAGATGTAGATACGCAGGTGTATACAGGAGCTAGAGAGTAGGTACACAGGTGTATATAGTAAAAAGAAGTAGATACACAGATGTATACAGGAAAAAAGTAGATACACAAAGTCAATCCGATAGCATGAACTAAGACAAAAGTATATATAGAGAAAAGGTTGACCAATATTTTAGCTGAAAATCAAAGAAATACTTGATTTTTAACACAGAAAGATCGGTGGGGTACAACGTAAACAAGCCGGATTTGCATCTAATAATGTATACTTGTAGTGGGGTGTTTTTGGTGGAACGATTATTTTCATGGTTTTTTTTTCGATTTTTTCCTAGTGTAAACATGATGAGTTAGTGTAATGAATATGATTTGTGAAAAAAAATATCCAATAAGCCCTGGGATTGAATATCGGGAGGGTGTGTTCCTATCGACATGTATATGTGGTGCCCTGTTTTCAAAAAGTGAGTACATTTCATGTGTATTCAACTTGCTAAACTCTGTACACAACACTAAGGTTGGAATGACGATACTTGTGAAGAGGTTTTGCTTTCGTACATTTCTACTCTGCCTATAAATTGGTTTTCTTGATTTAAGTTCTCATTAATATACAACAAGATTACCATCTTTTATAAGTATTAACCCCCTTCTCCGCAGTCACGCATTTTAAGGCATAAACCATTACCTATTTCTAACGCAAGGTCAAGCATATACCATTTCCCCCACAATTAAAGATTTTCACGCACCTTAAAAATTTCATTTAATCCTCAATTAATTGCAAAATTCAATCATATTTTATCCTTGCTTATATCTCATAAAATTTAATCAAGAGGCCCACGGGCCTTATAGGTCACCTGAGTATCATGCAACAACTTTCAAACAATTGAATTTGGTTCGTGTTTTAAACCAGAGGTCATAAAACTCACAATTTTGAAAGGGGCACCATTCTCATAATGATAGACTTTGCATGCTTACTCTAATTACTTGTATATATAATAACAAGAGGTCTATCAGAGTAATAAACAGAAAATGCACTTCCACTTTATAACCAGTTATGCACCCCACCCCAAAGGAACCACTGAGCCTTGGGCCACTCATCGTCTCCAGCCACGGTCTGAAATCCGCATATATAGCTCTCTCCTACACGGTGTATAGGCATAATGGACCCTTTCCGCTGAAACGGACCCTTTCAGCAGAATTAACGGATACTTTCTGCTAAATTTTCAAAACAACAATGGAGTCTTCGACAAAAATGGGTTCATTTTGAGAAAAGAAAGGGTTAGTGAATATAATTTTGCTTCCACGGAATATCAGCGATATTGATATTCCTTAGTAAGCTATTGTTTATTGCCATGCATTTACCAATTAAGCTCATGAAACGTTTTAATTTGATCTAAAATCCATCGCGCAGACGAAGGCCCCTTTAAATGTAGATTTTTGCGTTAAATCGTTTATATTATAAATTGAATATTGATGTATTTTTGTGAATATAAGAAACCCAGCAATGCTTATGAAGCATGAAGCATTGCAGTAATTTTAATAAAAGTGGGTCTTGATTTTTTTGTTAAAGAAACGGTCCCTTTCTGACACATGCATTTTCTGGCACCGGGCCCTTTCAGATGCTATTCAGTTAAGCTATCATTTGAAAATTTATCTCACATATTACTAATAAGACTATTTATTTAAAACTCCCTTTTTTATTTGACTTGTCAAAAATCTCGGGAAGTTTCTAGTATGCCGGTCCCCAGAATCACGCGATTGCGCATGAGCAGTCATTTCCCTTGCCGTTGCTATGCAGAATGTAAACAAACCGCAATTTCCCACTCGCTTTAACAAAACGCATCCGATCGAGTGATTAGGGTTAGGTTATATAGTTTTTAAAATTGGGGTTGTTTTATAAATCCACTCTGTAATCTTTCTGACTTTGGGCTAATTTGTGTTATTTTTGCACTATGAGCGCCTTTTGTGACCAAAAACTTGCATGAATCAGTCTGTCGAATCGTGCCGATATCTTACACTTTGGTTTAGTTCCTGAAATTTTTGCTTTCAAAGGAAAGTTTAAGAAATGAAACTTCGGGTAAATCGACTCTATTGTCGAAACATAACGATTTTCTGCGCTGAGTTTAGGCAAGTTATTGTAAAAGCGACTTACCGTTAACTGCAGCTCGATATCCTGACCTCCTAATCATATCCAAATATTCAGAATATTTTTCCTTTCAAATCGATAATGATGCACAATTCAATCCATCGATGACTAGTAATTAGCTAACATTTGTTAAATCCCTGTATTTCTCACAAAAATCACGCAATTCTAATAGCATTGCACTTTGAGTCCTATCAGGCATTTCTTCATTACGTCAAAACACAAGTGACGCATCTCATGAATATTCATGAGATTACGTCAAAAATTGATCATGTGACTACATTCCTAAACAACGCAAGATGGAGATTTACTTCCTAAACAAGTACATTATTTTACGAAATCTTTTAATTCTCATTTAAAAAACTGTGTTTAAACACCAGTTTTTTAAACCCAATTTTTCACAAGGAACACGAAATTGGGGTCAAATTTGCAATTTGTGGCTTCTTTTTCGATTTTGTCGATCGCTCACTCGATCGTCTATATACTGTACACCGCCTTCGGCGGCACCTATTTAACAAGATAACAAACCTCATTTAGTTTCTGGCAAATCTTTGATATCTGTTGGAAAGGTAAATACGTCCAGTGATAAATTCCAACTTAGACCCAAACTACTCTGTGCAGGCGTTGTATGTAGATCTAAATGTACATCACTCAAATCTTCCTCTGCTCTGTCCTATGGTGGTAAAGAATCCATGACAATTTGGCTGTTGGAAGCAAATTTGTGAATTCCAATTTTTCCTCTATCTCTTAGAATCTGCTGTGTTCGTAACAGGATTTCTAAAGCTTCATTGTCTGTGTCATAAGATGACAGTCCGTCGTCGACATAAAAGTTTCTTGTTACATAATATTTCACATCATTATCACAAGGTTCCTCTACACATCTGTGAAGACAGTATGTGGCGACAGAGGGTGATGGTGAATTCCCGAATAGATGTACATGTACACACATTCTGTAGTATTGAAAAGGCTTAGCAGGATTATTGTCTCTGAACCAAATGAAACGAACGAAATTTCTGTGTTCTTTGTCGATGTCAAACATATGAAACATCTGTTCTATATCTCCTGTGATGGCTACACGTTCCTTGCGAAAACGTAAAAGGACACCTAGTAGATTGTTAGTAAGATCCGGTCCTTGCAGCAAGGTAGAGTTCAGTGAATGTCCTTGATAAATAGCCGAAGAGTCAAAAACCACACGGATCTTGTTAGGCTTTTTAGGATGGAATACTGGAAAGATAGGAAGATACCAACATTCTTCTCCCTCCTGAACCTCTGGTGCTTCCTCTGCAAATCCATGAGTAAACAGATTTTCCATAAACTTTATGGCCAAGTTCATTTTCACAGGATCCCGATTAAAAGATGTCAGCAATGAATATGTCCTTTTCAACGCTTGCTCGTTGTTGTTAGGTAGTCTATCTCTGTTCGACTTTAACGGTATAGGAGATGACCAATGTCCGGTCTCGTCTTTATGACACTTTTTCTCCATGATTTCTAAGAATTCCCTGTCCTCGATTGACATTCCCGGAATGTTATCGTCTTTGGTGCGTTCAAAAATCGGGGAAAGCTGAATTCCCTTCTCATTTGAAAAATGATTGTCTATATCATCTTCATACGTTGAGATTCTTTGATTTGATGAGCATGGGATAAAGTGAGTTCCCCGTCCAGACGGTAAAATTTGAGTCTTGTTCACAACCACATGTTGAGGTCTGTGTACTTTTCTTAGGCAACATTCCCTTATAACGGCCCAGCCTAAAGGAAGTCGCTGTGCGAAAGGTAGATTTGGATTACCAATCCTTTGCTCCAACACATGATGAGCATTTGGAACATCACGTCCAATAAGAAGCACTTCCGCTTCATCGTCTATTGGTGGGATCTCAGACTCCAAGTCTGATAAATATTTGTATGGTTTCACTACAGCTGGGGTTGGGATCTCCTCGTATGATATTGGGATGTCATCACATTCAATGATTGATGGTAAGTATATCTGTTCACCACTGTGTATTGAAGATACCACGTAATCAAAGGCCTGTCTCCCTGAGACCATGGCTGAACCACTGAATGATGACAATGTATATGAAATATCTTGTCCCTGGATTCCAAAGTTGTCAAAAAATGATGACTTTGCGAGTGTCTTGCTGCTTTGATCGTCAAGGATCACATACGCTCTTTTCTTTAGATCTTCTCGACCAACTCGAAAAATGTTCACTAAGATAATCTTTGCACAGGATTTCCCACTGAATGCAGCAGAACAGACTTGAGTACAGTTTGTTGTAAAAGATGATGGTATACTGTTCTCTCCACCATGTGAATTCTCCTTATCCTCCCTACCCTGGGAACTGTTAACATGTAAGGCACCACAATGTTTGTCACTTTGACACACGTCACACTTAAGCTTCACGTTACAGTCTCGCGCTAAGTGTTCCTTGGAATCACAACATCTGAAACAAATTCCATTTTCCTTGAGAAGCTTTTTCCTCGAACCAATAGGAAGGGTTCGAAACTTACGACAGTCTTTGATATTATGATTTGATTCAACTCTGTGTTCTAAAAGACATGGTTTTCTTTGTCCTGTTGACTTGTTAGGCTTAACATCAGTTTTTCTTGAACGTATAGGTCCTGCGTTTTTGGGTTTTATGTCTTTCTTTGTAGGTTCACTGAACTGTGATCCAGGATCATTTCTCACACGACATAAGTTTTGAACGAATTTCACAAAGAAAGTAAATTATGGGTATGGAACACTATAACGCTCCTTGTACTCTGAAGCCTTGGATATCCACTTCTCTCTCCACTGATAAGGAAGTTTGCTTACTATCGGTGCAATTCCAAGAGAGTTGTCATAGTAAGATAATGCTGCTGAATATTTAGGGTTCTTTTTCACACCATCAACTTGTGTCAGTAGATCAGACAGTTTGTAAAGTTCTTTCGGATCTTTTGTCGAGAGTTGTGGTAAAGCAGCTACCTTCGATCTCAATGAATCATCAATGAGTTCGATAGCCCTATACCTTCCATCTAATCTTGACCATATTTGATGTAGTCCCTCGCGAGGATTTTCAGCATTTGCTTGATGTATATCTGCTGCGTGTTTGAAGGACTCTGGTCCTAACTATCGTACGAGTAACTAAAGTTCCTCAAAGTCTGAAATGTTCAAGTCTTTTACAATCGAAGTGAAGTGTAACTTCCATGCGTTGTAAGCTTCTGGTTCATCATTGAAGTTTTTAAACCGCGACAACAAAACTTCCTTCCTTAACAGAAATTTAGTGACCGATTCCATCGAATCCTCCTTTGGTTGATTATTGAAAGCCTCCTTTGGGTGAACAAATTTGGAGTTCACATGTGTTCCAACACTAGAGTCTTGTTCCTGAGAAACACTAGCTACAAAGTCCGCAACTCGCTGTCTATTATCACTCGGTAATTCATCTAAGATTGAATTCCGTACACTTTTACTTTCAGTTTCTACTTCCTCAAGCACTCTAGCTTCCGCATCCGCAATTGCTGCTGTACACGTTTGATCCAGAATTTGAATTTGTCCTTTGATTTTTGACTTCTCTGTTTGGAGGTCCACTTGTTTTCTTATAAACGCTAATTTAGTTTTTTCTGCTTCTGCCCTCTGACGTAACTGAACACGTTGAGACTTTGATGTTCCGCTGACAGAACTTCTAGTTTGAGATCGAGATCCTTCGGAACCACTTGCCCTCGATATGGTATCCCCTGCATCCAGCAGGGCATCCTCGATTCGGTTAATGAGTTGATCTATGACTTGAGAACGTTTCTGGAACCTGGGTTCTTGGACAGAATATTCTTCAATGCTTTCTCTTGTGTTTGTTCTTTTAAGAAAAGATATAAAGTCATTTCCACAATCAGAAGAAGTATGTTTAAGTTCCTAAACTTCTGATTTAAGTTTACGTAAGTCTTTGAATTTTTTCTGATCTATATATTCATCTATGTCGACTAACACTTCTTCAATCATTGACCATGCCTTTTGTTCCTGAGTACTATATCTCTTAAGAAATGTAAAAAAAAATGTTCCATGCCTTTTTCTGTCCTTGTTTTGAGTCTTTTTTTCCTCACCTTCCTCTGTAAGAAGTGTCTCTTTTTCACTTTTGCTCGTATGGACTGTGGGTTTTCCTTCAGCATATTCCTCTGTAAAAAGTGGCTCTTTCTCGCTTTCGCTCGCACCGACTATGGGTTTTCCTTCAGCATTCAAACTGATAATATTAAATATAAATCAATAACATTTCTTTCAAAGTACCAATGCATTGACCAAAATAATATGCTATTGAAAAAATATCTGACACCAACAGATCACAAAAAAATGTTTCACAATAATACATGTATATGGTGTCGATACTGAGCATGATCAATTTATATTAACTGTATTATTGTTCATTTTAACCAATGTCAGCATAATGTTATTTATAAAGTTACTGATATGGCACAAATGAGATCAGTGTTTTGCACGTATGTACACACAGTGTCCTGGAACACTAGAAATACCACGACGATCCACCAGCACAGATTTGGGGGTAGTCAGTTGGAAGTCCCAGCTTCACAGGCATCTGACATCCATCGAAGAGTCGTCCATCGTCAGGATAGGTTACAATCAGGATGGTTGAGGTGGTAAATAAACGATTTGTTACTGTTCTGCCACAGGATTGGAAGAAAAACACCCAGCAGTTTTCATACTTTATTAAACTTGTAGCATGACGTATTATGACGTATTACGGTAACAACTGAAATAACAAAACAATATTTTGACTTATAATTTAGAAAATTTAGAATTCACACACATACAATATCTTACACACTATGCCAAAAATCCTAGTAAAGTTTTCCGAAAAATGATAGAAAATAATTTTACACATATACAAACAAACTCTACAAATAAGAAAAACACATACATCGTTGCGCCTTTTAAAATATGCACCATTTAAAATGTGGAAAGAAGTCGAAAATATTGAATATGACCATTATTTGCACCAGCTGAAGACTTTGCTGGGTGTTAAAGCTGATTTTTCAAGAATAGACTAATTCTAGGTTTGCGAATGAATTTTTAGCATAAGCGACAACTGCGATAAAATGTAAACAAGTAAAAATGTTTTCACAGAATGATAATTTCTACAGACACATGATTTATTTTAATTTATTCAGACCTCCAGTGATACATACATTACTGACAGTAAGGAAGGTTATGACCAAAAAATCCTGAAATACTGTCAAGGTCTGCATGATAATACTTAAGTTCTAACCATGCATCATACATGTAAGACATGCCTCTTGTGGTTCTTAGGACTTTATTTATGCTTTCGCAGCACATTCATGTTTTTTCAGTTTGTCGGAGAGAAAAATGAGCACGTATTACATTGTATTGAAATATTAATAAATTCCAAATTTAACTGATGAAGAAATGCATATTTACATAATTGAAATATCAGAATAACTATAATTCAGCTAATAAGGTGCACATTTCTGTTCAGATCACTTCCTATAAATTTTATCAGCAGTTTTTGTACACCCACGAATCATGGAAAACCCATAGAAAAGTGTTCAAACTCATTAAAATGTTTAATATTTATATTCTAAAATTTAAATGTTTATTTTTTTATGTAAATTTGTTGAAACAAAAAGATATAATCTTGCATAAATCATGGAAATTCATTAAACACCCTTGGTTAAATTGAAATTTCATGGCTAGTGTCTTAAGAAAAGCCAGTGTAAATCACAACAATAAATTACATCTGAATTGTTGTCCCTAGTTTCTGCCCTGATTACAACACAGATTTAGATAAACTTCCTTTATTTGGAACATAAATTGACCAGATACAGTTTTCATTATCAACCCAGTATTTAACAATTTCTGTATTTTTGTTCATTCTTTGAACAAATGCAACTTTGTTATCTGTAAAATTTGTTTGTGGTGAAGAACAAAGCATATACTCTCCACAGATATTCTTTGAAAAGCAACTTTGCAAAAATTCAACACCTTCAAAGGTCCTTCAATATCACATAATTGACCATGAACTTAGTCAAATGTCCCATATATATAGAATTAATTTTCTTTTCTTTTGAATAATCAGCTGAGACACATAATTACATAAATTGGTACTTAGACTTGTAAACTCTTTTCTGTTTGTGGTGAAGAACAAAGCATATACTCTCCACAGATAAAAAATTGGTTGCCAAGCTTAGAAAAACGTCTTACTTATATAGAATTAATTTTCTTTTCTTTTGAGGCGTTTTTCTATTTTCTTCCATGACTGCTCAACGAAAACCGGAAGAAGACGGCGCAGCATAAATTTTTTATTCTATATAGAAGAACCGAAAACGGCACTGAAAATTCCGGTTGCGTCACAATTTGGATAAATAAACATGGCGCTAAAGGAGTTTCCGTTAGCATTAGTATTTTAATCCCTGATATTGTGAAACAAAGAATACAGATTGCCAGTAAAATTGGAAAGAACTAAGTGTTTTTCGAAGAAAAATGTTTTTAAAACATCCTTCAGAAATCTCTCTGTTAACTTTATATAAATGAAAACAATTACACCTCTTCATGAGTTAATTCTTAATATTGTCGCTTTTTGAATCTTGTGAAATGGCATTTGTTGTAACGATCATTGATAGGAATCCAGTGATCCTATGTAGTCTCCAGTGACTTGTTGACATGAGGCATGCAGTTATATAAACACTGCCATCATTGATAAGTAGAGTATGTACATCCTGAAGAGATTGTTGTGACCTGACTGTGTCATCCAGTCTGTGGTAATTCAGTATAAGCAACATGTGTAACATAACTAGACGTGGGATATGTTATTCAAATATACCATGCTAATAATCTGCTGCTCCATCACCAGTTTATTACTGTAAGTGAACACATTGAGCATCTTAATTAATGTCTTTCACTACACCTGTCCCCAACTTTTTACTCCGAGGAATTCCATCCATGAACTGTCCATACACATTTTAATTTACATTATCACCATACATAATATATGGTTGTGACATTCTCTCCTGTGTTTTCTGTAAATAACTGAGTGAACCTACGATCTCTGTACAAGAGCAAAGCAAGGTACAGACAATCTGACACACAACCAAAGATGCATGATACCTTAAGCAATTTAGATACTAGTACTCCACTAGATTTGTAATAAACCTTATTGCCATAATTATTTGGAGGAATCTTACTCTGAATCAAGAAAGCGATGTTCCGTAACACACTTGATGTTATACATTGTAATGTTACCATAGATGTATTGTATGATGTGGAGTTAGGTTTTCAATAATCATTTCTCAGCTTTAATAAGGGGGTCAGAGTTCACATTCCTGGTACAACGTATTGAAAGTTTAATTGTGACGTCATGAAAATTAAACAAGCCATAAAAATTAAATTTTCGGTACTCTCCAAACAGCACAGACTAGCTAGCTGCACTTTTTGCGTAGAGTAAAAAAAAGATCTTTAAATAGGTATAATTTTTTTCTTGAAAACAAGCGTATGCTCTTGCATTATCCTCATTCCCTACATTCAGTTTAACAATTCTATTTTTATACAAGTCACGTGGCAAACAGCTAAAACATGCGATATAACTGCCATTTTTTTACGACCAAGCCCTATCCATTATGGGTAAGCTATAATACTAGGTATTACATTTTCTATAGGTGTTCAATTGCTTTGTTCCTTTCTTTAAAAGAAGTAATACATATTAAAACGGCGCTAAGGTCACATTTTCCTTAACACAGCTGAGTCGTTTAACCCCTTCACTTCCGTATCGGTCAAATTGACCGGTGGCGCGTTAAAACACGACTTCGCAAAATAAGATCTCCGTATCTATTTAATGGTAGCATGAAGGTATATAAACTATATATCATCTTTTTGGAAATTTTCTCTACTTTTAAAATATCTAAAAAGATTATGTCTTGAATGCCGGTATTTAATCGATTTTACGTTGTAAAGACAAACGTGACTTTTTGAAAATGGCGTAATTTTCCAAAGCGATTGCCGATTTTCCAGACGATTGACAATTTTTTCCTGTTTAACTTTATGAAGAAAGCATGATATATTCTTAAAGCATATTTTATTTACTTTTAAAATATGTAAAAATTATTGTTATTACTTTAAGGTATATTTTAAAAACAAGAATTTTCTTGCACTTATGTGTTTTTTTCTCGGTTTTATTCGTAATTTTTAAACAAAGCTCAGTTTTACGTTTATTTCTGTGTTGAAATAGGGAAAACAAAATAAAGCTGGTAAAAGTGGAGAAAATTTCCTTTCCAACAAGCCCTTACAGGCCTTCTTACGCTCAGTATTTTCTTAATTACGATAATTTGAATTTGTGACCTTCGCATAGTTTTTATGGAAAAATCGGTCAATATTTACCATGTAACGTCAAGGTCGATATTGTTGCGTCTTACTCGAAACAACAAATTCTTTTATAAGACTTTTTTGACCATTTAAATAATTTTTTTACTGAAATAAATGCATAATACAAAAATACATTTAAAAAAACAAATATTTACTATCGTTCTGCCTTTTGTGTAAAATGAAATGTCAATTTATTCATCCACATGTAATGATGAAAATTTCATGTAGTGATGTACAATGTTGAGAAAAATTGTAGATTCCCTAAACGTCGATCTTTACTAAAAAAAAATCAGATTTTAATATAGTTGTATCTTGTTATATTGTATACTTAATTTGCAAATTAATTAGATCTATCTTAGCACGAAATTTAACAAAACAAGAATTCGGATTTATAAATAAATACGACTCATCACTGTATGAGTTGATACGAATTGAAATAACCACGTGTTTCCGCTATGGTGGCAGTAAACAAACAACATGATGGTGATCCGAAATCTGAACGTCAATTTTCATGATTATTTCACGACGAAGATCATCACATCAATGAATCAAATAATACGGACATCCTTTGGTATTAGCAGGTGAGAATACGTGTATATTGACTGAATAGTTTAAGTTTAAAACGCAATTACTTCACGTTCAAAAGAAAACTAAATGTAGACATCTACATGTACTAGATCTTCATATTTCAGTGTGCGTATTTCGTATTGTTCAGCCAATTTTGTGTTGCTTTTGAACTTTGATGCTTTTGACAAACACTCATAAGTTCAAAGTAAAATCAAAGTTGCCATTATATTAAATAGATAGTTGTTTTCAGTATGTGTGTACCAGTGTGTACATATACCACTTTCACTTTGAATTTTTAGGGTCCTGGCAACATATGCAACAATACTTTCATCTGTGAATACCCACTTGCTAAGCCCACCATGATCTACGAATGCCAATTAATATGTAAGGACACCAATGAACAGGTAAATTTTTGTTTTGTTGTTGAAAATTTCTGTATTTCTAAAATTTCAAAAAATAAAGTCAAATTTCATTTGTGTCATTCTCATGATAAATCAATCATACGAGTTTATAAACATTTGATTTATATTTTGAAAAATAAGTGTTTGAAACACATAATACTTATGATGCTTGATTATTCATACAAACACATTATTTAAACACGTAATATCTATTTGAATGAATGCCGAGATATGAAACAAGCTGTTTTTATAGACTGCTGTTGTATTTCCAATCTGCATAAAGTTTGTGGTTAGAATTTCCATTCTCTCATTTTTTCAGACACTTTCCAATTATCGTACATCATATATATGGGTGGTCAAACTCACTGGATGGTTTATCAACACTCCCATGCTCACGAACAGCCTTGCCCCAGGAATTTTGCCCTGAAGTAACATTGCAGTCAATTGTCTCCCTTCTTTTTACAACCCTGGCAGCCATGCAGGTATGCAATCTATGAAAGCCATGAAGGGACATAGAATTTTTTTTAAAATTTATAAAAGTAAACCGAGTTCTCGATTTACACAATCCATTCTCTCGGATTGACAATCTGTTATAACAAATTGCCAATTCATATTCTCACAGATTATCTTCCCTCAAATTACACAATCCATTATCTCAGTATAATTCATTCTCTTAGTTTAATTGACACGTTCCCTCGGAATGTAAACCCTTCCCATGATTTCATTAAAATTATTTATCTGTACATATCGGATATGGTAATACATATTTAAAGAATAGAATATTGTAGTATTTTACATCCAACCTTTTATTACATATTACCATATTACCAAAATGAGAAAAATACATGAACATTTTCAAATCCACATGCTAGTACTGATATTTGTACAACAAAAAATCTTTGAGGTTTTTGGTTACGTGTATATTAAGATAATTGAAAGTCCGATATAGTAAAGTGAATATGGGTCCTGTGTAATCATAATATTTCTAAAATAAATATACGTTGAATTAGTTATGAAAGAGGTTGGAAATGACCGGTTGCTGAAACAAAATAAAAAGAAGTGAACGCACTAATTGATTAAAATAGTTGGATGTATCTGTACATATATGTAATAAAATTCAAGAGCACATATTGCCAAAATCATAGGACTGACGTTGTAACAAATCGAGATCTCGAATTATTAATCTGTGAAAACGAATTACCAGTATGTAATTCGAGATCTCAAATTATGAATCAAGGGGGCGAATTAGTAATCTGTAAGATCGGATTGTGTAATTTGAGATCTCGAATTATAAATCGAGGGAATGATTTAGTATCCGTGGAATTGGATTGTCTAATTTGAGATTTCATTTTCTACTTTCTTGAAAAATTGCTGTGTCCCTTCATGGCTTTCTTAGCAATCTAATTAAAATTAGATCTTCCATCCACTGCCAGATTTTTTTTTACATATTGCGATAGCGTAAACAGAGGTCTGGCTTTAGTCAGATTGCCATATATGCTATTTGTTTTAGTTCAGTAATTTTACCATAATGGTTTACTACAAGGTTGTTGAATTATCAGTCCTGATACATTGACTTAACAATATCATTTAACTACTTGAATCACACAATAGATGCAATCTTAATTTTAAAAGGAAAATCAAATAAATGTAGTAATTTTAGCATTCTTAATTTTATTTATAAATGTAAATTCATATACACAATGGCATGTATCTGTTTCAAAATATTTAAATCTTTTACAGGATAGAAGCTGATCACTTGAACTTGAAAGCAAATTATAATGTCTTGGACAAGTCAAAGAACTTCCTCCAGTCTTACAGAGAAGTAACAGTTGATAAGAGAATGGTGGACACAAAGTAAAAGTGCTCTTCAACATTTTGTTGAAGATTTCAGTCTGATTTGGAATTCATCTTGCAATATATCTGGATTTGTATATTTGGATATAAGCATCAAATTTTCAACTTATTGACTAAACAGTTTTGGGCTAAATATTGCCAATGTTATTTATTATTATTATTTCCCTCCAAGATAACATGTCAAGTCTTTATTGTACCCCTTAAGCTCAGTTATACCAGAAAAATCTTGTAATGTAATCATTTAGGTTTTTTTTCTTGTTAGATTAAATCCATGAAAATAAAGATTATTTTTAATGGCATCAAGAGAATGGATTTCTTGTTTAACAAAAAGATTGTATACATGTTTTGCTAGGGGTTTGTAAGAAGCAGACCAGAATTCTTTGCTTGCAAATTTTGTCGTTCGCCATTTTTATTACGTCAACTATTAGATGATTTATCCATGTATGAAGCATTTCAAAATTGATATTTACTTACAGTTTAAAGCAGAATTCTGTACTGATTTGACCTTGACCCCCTGAAGAACAAGAGTGTCAAGGTCAATTTTTTTAATACAAAAATGTTCTTTCATCTTTATGGCCCATATATATCTTACAAACAATATCATGAAATATACAAAAAGTGTCTAGAATGTGAAATAACAAACATGTATATAGCCAAAACCTTTAAAATGTTGTTGCTTAGCAACCACTAAAAGGTCATTAAACAGATATTTGAACTAAAATGATGCATGGATATTGCAGTTCTGATCCCTTTTTGAGAGTATATTCAGAATTTTCCATTTCAGCATCCATTGTGTAAAATTATGGCAAGAATATTGAAAAGTGTTGAAAAAAGTTGATGAAATTGTTGCACTTATTTGACCTTTGACCTGCTAAAAATAGATCTAATGAGGTCAAACTTTAACACAATTTATCCACTGTATGTCCCTTGTAATTTTATGACCTCACATCTAACTTTAATATGTGCTTGGATGCATAAATGTATCTAGATTGAGTAAAAAATGAAAATTTCTGCCCGAAAATTAAAGAATTCTGCGTTGCTTAGCAACCCCTTTTAAGTAGTTATATGCAGAATTGAAAAAAAAGTTTATGTGTTTCGTGTACTACAGTATAATGCTCTTTTGTGGGTATATCCCAAATTTCCTATTTCAACATACATTATACTTAATATTTAGTTTGAAGATTAAAAAGTATCAAAAAATTCCATAAAATTTTGCACTTAATTGACCTTTGACCTCAATTTTTACTAATAAGGTCAGTGGTTGAGCATCTAAATAGTCATAAAATATCATCTCTATGTAATTCCCTTCAAAATGGTATGAATTATGCCTAGCTTTCACCTAGGATAAAAAGGTTAGAAGTAAGTTAGTAATGACATGTAAAAGGCCTCCAAAAACACGTAAAATGCGCCGGAAGAGAAAGGGTTAATAGGTTTTATGTAAACTATGAATTCCTCAATTTAATCGATGTGTTCCTGTAAGTTTATATACATAGTTCTCATAGGGATCATGTTTGAAAAAAAATGAATCTACACCCTCTGAAGATGCTTCCATATAAATATATATTTCTATGTAAAACTTGATCAGCCATTGTGGCCCCTACTGAAGGATAATTCCATATGTGTTTCATCATTCCTGGTCCAGTGATTCTTGAAAAGATTTTCAAAATAGGCCATTATTTTTTCGTTAATCCATTTCCCTTTTGAAGAGAGAATGGACCTTCATAAGAACAAAATTGAATTCCCTTTACCCAAGGATACTTCGTGAAACTGATTTGGGAAAAATGTTCATTAAAGACTTTACAAAAAGCTACATGAAAACAGTTTTAAAATGTTTTTAAAACGTTATAATGAGAAGATGAAGTGTTTACTCTGAAATTCTTTACCAAAACGTTTTTGCAACATCATAAATATGTTTTGACAATGTATTTTTGATACGTGGGATATTTGAGATATTGGCATATAAAGAACATTTAAATTTTTCAAATTTATACGATATTTTATCTATTTCAGAATTAAAAGAAAACTTTACAATGCATTTAAACTGAGAAACTGTAATTCGTCTTAAATACATGGAAAAAAACATCTAAAACATCGATAATAATACAAAAGAAACATATAACAGCATAAAAACTTACATAAAACAAAATATAAAATTCATCGGTAAGAGTGATAAAAAACATCGTGGTTCATAAAGATGTATAGTTTAAAAGATATCTTTCAAGAAATCTCTCATATGATTCATATCAACACTACAACTCTCCCTGAATTAGTGTGTTAATTCTTAAAATTGTCACTTACTGAATCTTGTGCAATGGTATTTGTTGCAACGAAAATTGGTAAGACTCGAGTGATCCAAAATAATCCCCACAAAGAGGTAGGGGCTCCATGTGCGAAAATCGGCCCCAAATTTTTCGAATTTTCAAAGCTAGTTAATAAAATCGATTTTACTTATATTTCACAGTTTACCATCATTGCATTCCACAAATAGCAAAAGTTCGGGAGATTGACTACTTATGACGTCATATTTGTGACGTAAACCTGACGTAATTTGGCAAAAATCATCAAAATCTCATAATTTTTGCCATAAATTGATTAAAAAAAATACCTCCGCACACACCCACCAAAACAAAATTTCTTGTAAATGTTCATTATTAACAAATCTATCAACAATTGAAGTATCGTATTGGTGGAGGCCTGCGGAGCATGAAAAATCGATCGATGAACGAAAAGCTTTCCTGTCATTCCAAGTAATCAATTATCATAATTTACATCAATATAATTTCCAGTAGATATGATATTGTGTTTTTATATCACCGTACCTATTTTAAAAACATGTTTTAATATATCTACTAATAAATGTAAGAAATTGTTATCAATTTAGGACATGGTAGCTGAAATATGCAGTGATTTTGGGTATAATAATTCCAAATCAGTCCGAATTTTGCTACACTCACGCAGTCATTTACCTTATATACCGCTGTACCTCGCATTACACATGCACACCTGTGTCAATCCAACCTTTATTTTTAAACAGAATGGTTTGTGAATATTACATGCAAAAATAAAAAGGCATAATGTATTAATTAAACTCTAGCTTCAACAATATCATTCATAATTTGCTACCCTTTTCGAAAATCAACTCGTATGAAAACGATGCATTGGACTTCCCATCGAAGTCGTGACGTTTTTGCCTAATCAGTTGTGAATTGTTGGTGGATAAAACACAATGAATTAGGTTACGATAGAATGAACTTCCATGAACATTATCTGTTTGATAACACCTAAAAATATACAAAGTTATGACTGCTTTGTACCCCACTCCCTACAGTTTGGTATTATCTATTTTCGAATCACGTGTACAAGACTGCAGCTGAATTAATTGCCCATTCTGCACACACAATTTATTTATATACAATGTTCTATAGTGTAATAAATTAATATTGGTTTCTTTAAATGCAACTTAAAGGGTATGTAAGTAACGATTTTATAAAACAAAGCGAAAACTATTCCAAAGTCAAAACCGGGTTAATATCGGTCAGCGTCAGTCATGTAAATACCACCGTCTCCCCCCCCTTCTTTCTAATGCGCCGATTTGTCGAAGATATCTTGTTCTATTATATGAATATGATTTTTTTTGTCAACTGGGACAACTGGCTTTCATATATTAAATATACTGAATTCTGCATCTTAATAAGTATTATATAACATTCACAGTTAAAATAAAAAAGATGATTCGAAATAAAATGAATGTCCCTGTAAATATTTGATCCACACACCACATTACAATTCTGCGTGTAATTAGTCTTTCATAAAAAAAACTTAAGTAAACAGCGCAACAATTGAACACAATTAAAACAAAATGATAGTAAATCAGCATGTGCTTTTCTGTTCATAAAAAACAAATTTAAAAAAGTAATTTGAGCGGAAATAAATTGGATGCCGTGGAACCCTCCTCGAAAACAGATAAACCTCTATGTGAAATGATATAAAAAGTCAATCATTGAATGTGGTATAAGTGATTGTTGATTGAATGTTGTTTACATTAACCATTTGGAAATAGTTTATACTTAAAATAAAAGATAACAGTGAAATTTCAACTCACTTGTACATTACATGATATTACGAAAGCCCAGTGAGCTCATTTTCGTAGGTAAAAAAAATAAATTTTTCGCGTTATAACGCGAAACTTTCGCGAATAAACGCGTTACTTTCGCGTTATAACGCGAAACTTTCGCGCGAATAAACGCGTTACTTTCGCGTAATAACGCGAAACTTTCGCGTTAAAACGCATAACTTTCGCGAATAAACGCGTTACTTTCGCGTTATAACGCGAAACTTTCGCGATATAATGCGTAACTTTCGCGTCATAACGCGAAACTTTTGCTGTTTAACGAGACATTTGCTTTAGTCTCAACGTTCTTTTGATTTTGTCATCAATTTTATTCATTTAATACAATGATAATCAAAAGGCTATTTTGATCTTGGACTATCACAAGTTAAATTTTAAGCTTTCTTGCTATTGAATCCATCTTAACCGTCACAATTTGTCTATCTCAACGCTGTTCAACCAATTCAAAGTTTATGCGAGTTCCAAAAGTTAAACTTCAAGCTTATTAATTTCGGAGAAAATCACCCCTTTTCCGTTTTTTCTATGCACTCTCTAGAGAATTTGAAATAATTTTATTCTAGAGAGATCAAGATTTCAGAAAATTGTCAAAATGAGGTAAATTTGTCAATTGTGTTCCACCGCATTTGTGAAAATTGGATAGCAGATTTTCATTTGTCTCCTTTAGATTCACTGTGGAAATTAGATATCCTATTTTGAGGTTGCGCCACGTTTTCATTCCATTGCTTACGAAAACATTGACAATTCAAAGTGTACAAAATCTGCTGTATACCTTCATAGTTTTTATTTATGGCTAGTCCACGAACTTCTCTATAACCCAATATTGGAGACAATGAAATTATACATTGTTCATTCACTTCTAAGTTATGTTTCTACAGTGTATAATTTTTTCTCCAAAATGATTGATTGCTTAATTTACTAGTGGTACAGTTGAAGTAAATGTTACTGATTAAAAAACAGCTAGAAAAAATGTCAAATGGAGATTTTCCTTAAGAAATTATCAGTCTAAAGAATTCAACAATTGAAAAACATGTACAAGAAAGTAAAATTCATTTTATTAATTCAATAGTCAGATTTTTAAAATAAAATAAAATATTCTGATGACTAATCTATCCTATTCTAGCATCATATTTTTTCGCGAAATAACGCGAAAGTTACGCGTTTATATCGCGAAAGTTACGCGTTTATTCGCGAAAGTTTCGAGTTATAACGCAAAAGTTACGCGTTTATTCGCGAAAGTTTCGCGTTATAACGCAAAAGTTACGCGTTTATTCGCGAAAGTTTCGCGTTATAACGCGAAAGTTACGCGTTATATCGCGAAAGTTTCGCGTTAAAACGCGAATGTTACGCGTTTATTCGCGAAAGTTTCGCGTTATATCGCAAAAGGTACGCGTTATAACGCGAGAAAAATTATTTTTCTTACCTACGAAAATGAGCTCATTGGGCTTTCGTATGACATGAATAAATGGAATGTTGTATTTAAAAAAAATCAGAGACATTCATTTCCAAGGATGAAAAATTTTATGTAAATCAGATAGCTATTAATTTCATATGCTGAAGCTAAGTTGTTTCAACTCGTAAGGGGGGGATTAATTGTTGTTTATTGACCCCCTCGAGAATCCTTCACTCATGGAAACACAACTTGCTCGTTTGCAGATCTAAAAGGGATTGGGGTTGTTTGGTCTGCCCCCCCCCCCCCCGGAATTTGCAGAGTTAGGAAATTCATATACTAAACCAAATAAAAGAGACTTTGAACACCTCCACATCCACCCCCCCCCGGCACCCCGACCTTTGGAAAACGTGGAACCCTCCTCGAAAACAGATAAACCTCTATGTGAAATGACCATGAAAAGTCAATCATTGAATGTGGTATAAGTCATTGTTGACTGAATGTTGTTTAACGTACAATTCGAGAATTTTCACTTATATGGAGACGCCACCGCTTGTTGGAGAGCTACAAATTTTGTCTTACACTGGGCACTCAGGGTCATTGAGCTTGGAGGGTTCCTTTTCGTGCCAGCACACGGGAACTCGTTTTATACGAAGACCAGTTTCCACGTTGAAACCGCGATGTAAGGATCTCTTTACTTCATGACTCTAGAGCAGACGCTATATAACCAATGTGCCACACGGGCGGGCACGAGGTTTTATAATTACCCCCCCCCCCCTCCCCTCACACACACACACACACACACACACACACACACACACACACACAAGAAATGGGTTTTTCATGTTTGGGAAATTCGTTTAGTTGTTGTTTAATTTGTTTGTCAGAATATTTCTGGCTTGACAATTTTTCCTTATTGGGGTGGACCCCCCCCCCCCCCCGGAAGAAATCTCTGGATCAGCACCTGCTTATTTATACCTGTACTCAATACTCGGAGCCATTGAACAGTGAGGGATCTTTTTCGTGAAAAAACAACAGGGGGACACCGATTTATATGATCTCATCCGAACAGTCTCAACGTCCCGCAGTTAATTTAATCCCACGACGTACATCTAATGATAAGGTCTGAATAGGAAGGGGTTTGTCTTGATCACATGAAAAAATGTTATAGTTAAATGTTTACTCAAAAAAATAATGAAAAATAAAATCACTATATATTTAAAGCAATTTGATTTCGAGGGGTCCATTTTATAGCATTATTTTCGGCCGCAGGAGCGGCCGATCTATTTGTGGTTGTATTAGAGACGTTATTTTTTTGTAGTTCAGTAAAATATTTTTTAAATGATAACATGTATAAAATCAGAAATAAAATATTTTAAAAACATCACCTATTCCCAGTCTTACGTGCTTGATTTTAATATATATTTTTTTCGGATTATCAAAATGAAAAAGGTTTAGTAATGTCCACACAACAATACGTGTATTATGTAAATCAAAAGAATAACAGGGACGATAGAATTAAGGCTGAGCATCCCCTTGCAATCATATTGATCAAGCTTAAGGCAGCATTGGACATCGATCCCGATGCAAATTACGTCACCTCCGTTTTGCACAGAATTAACACAGAATTAGTCCTCATACAAACACACACAATTGCCTTCCAATATCCCCTAAAACTCTATTGTAAAGAACTAATTAGACCTGTGCATCTTTTAATATCCATATCAAGATATTAACAAGACTAGTACTTAAAAATCCTAAATGACGTTCAAAAGTCATATTTCATGGACGATATTGGGTGCAAAACACAGTTTTATGTATGACGTTATCAGCACGTTACTTGGTGAGGGACAAGCAAAACTGGCCCCTGTAAAGAAATAAAATGGAGACTTGTTACATATACTTCTGCATATCAATGGAAAGATAAAATTGTGAATTTAATAAATATCCAACTATAATACATTCATCAATTACTACTAGGGAGTACTTGACACCTGAAATATGGGGGATATTGGGTTGTTTATGTATCCATTTTCAGCATTTTTAACCCCCCCCCCCTGCTCAACAAAAACAGAAAAAATCTGACAAAATAAGTTATGTGCATTTCACAGAACAAGTCCTAAGATTTTCTTTTAGTGTGCTTTTAGGGTACATTTTCCACCTCTTGAAAGAGCTACATTACCTGTTAATTGACTCATGCATTTCTGCACATGTGAAAACAAGATGTTTGGGGAGTTATCTCCCCCTATTAAAAAGTCTCACAATTTTTTTTTTCTAAAAATGAATGCACATTTTTTTCTTTAAATATTAAGAGAAGACTCTACTTTATGCTAATAAAAACAAAAAAGATGCAGCTTTCATCTAGACCCCTATAAATAGCAGGAAAATCCCTACCCAGCATGCTTCTCTTTGGGACCCCCCCCCCTGGATTTTATACTAAACTACGTTTAGCTACCATTAGAAAAAATTGTTTTATTAAGAGGAATTATATACTGAACAGAAGTCTTCATATCAATTTACTGATGACCTCTATATTGCAACAAATTGAAAACATATCAACGTTTTGAAAGTGACCAAAATTGTCAAGTTTTTGAGATATTTCCTTTCTGTTATTAATGTAGTCAAAGACATATTTATGAAGAAAGTTGGTTGCTATGACAACCATCAGATTATCATCATCATACCCTGACAAAAGAAATTTAGTAAACTATCAAAAAAGTTTTGTTGTTCTTATCAATATTAGTGAGTATGGTTAACTCAGTGATCTCTGAGGAGGGTACCGAGTAACTGTGTGTGTATAACGTAATGACGCTACTTTTTAACGTTAACGTTAACTATTAACGGCGGTCAATCAATGCCTTAATTTTCTCCTTAAATTAAGTTTTTCGGACAAATTGGTGTTATTTTTAAAAAATAGGCATCCACAACATATAATCAAAAAAATAAAATTTATTTTTGAGCTGGGGCCGATTTTCGCCAATGGAGCCCCTACCTCTTTGTTGACAGATTCCCAGTATTGTGTAGATCCTGTAGAGACTGTTGTGACCTGACTGTGTCACCAAGTCTGTGGTGATTCAGTATAAACAACATATGTAACATCACTAAAGGTGGTATGAATAACATAGGCAAACGTTTTTTCATACAAATCTTCTGCTCCATCACTATTTCATAAATGTAAGTGTAATAATTGTATAATCGAATATGAACCACTACAGCTCTCATTATTTTTTTTACTAGAGACAGCCCAGCCATATACTGTCTGTACATATCTACATGTACAGTATTATTATACATAATATATTGTTGTGACATTCTCTCTTGTGCTTTCTGTTAACAAATAATTGAATGTTCAAATCTACAATCTTTGTACAGAAACATCGCAAGATACATTGTATCATCAGATGTGCTGCCGATAGGAACAACATTGAATCCTCCGCTGAATATTTCCGATAGAACTACCGCAGATGGCCAGCCTTGTGACCGACATCTTTGTATCCATTGTTGAGCTATTGTTGGCCAGTGGTTTGACCGGAAACAGAAAGCCATATCCAATTCTGCACTTGCATGTATGTCTTGTGTATTTGAAGTGAATGAAGAACAAGGTCCATGTTGATAAAAAGAGAGGGCAAACTTTGAACATGTTAAACTGAGATCTTGCAAATAGTTCTCGCCAAATAATGCACTAGAAAGAAAAACATCGTTATTAATAAATATTGGGGAGGATTTTATTCTCGCAGCATTTGAAGGACTCATCAGATTAAGTCTGGTAACTCCTGGTGGTAGACCATCACACTCCATCAGAATTATAGTGTGCTGTGGGATACGGTAGAGACTGATCTGAGAGATTTCACAGATGACCTTGTGGTCTGGATACCAGAACATACAATCGGTATCTGAAGTTGTTAGTCTGAATCCCTCACGCCTACTTCCACTCTGCATAGCCTCAAGCCCTTTTGTGATGTCTAAAGGTTCTTCCACAACTTCCTCAATGTCCTAAAATTCTCTCCTGAACCTTACTTCTTTAGGACTTCCTATTTTAAGACACAGTCCCACAAAGACTGCTGCTGATAGTCGAGGAATGTTATCCATTCCCAGTTGTTATAGAATAATCGAAAGCAGCAAACTAAAAAAATGTACCATAATTTTCTCCCTAATGAAACGGTGGAGGTTCCTGAGTATTAGAATTAATTAAAACCATATCATGTAAAGAGAAGTGATAGAATAATTTGTTGAAATATATTCTGAATCGTTGACCAGTGAATGAACTCAAGGTAAAATATTTAAAGACATATATTAAAACATTGGATTGGTGTATGCTTATAATCAATTCTTGACAAAAACTGTGATAAATGTGTATGAGAAAGTGAAACCTTGTACATGTACAAGATACAACACAACCTTTAAAACTCTCACTAAGAATTTTCTAATGTTATATCTCCACAAACGATTACAAGTAAAGAAAAATAGTTGAAATTATTAAGTGAGTTTCATCTTGCTTTATTATATTTTTTGAATATTTCATTTTCAATTTTTAGAAAAAAAAATGGTCGAATCAAATCTAACATTTACAGAAGGATTACATTTTCAAAACATGTACATTTTTGAGACTCACCTTGAATATTACATGCCTCGTACAACTCTAGTTGAATATCATATATTGATAAAATTAGCTGGAGAAAACAACACTGTTGCTATGGTAACCAGGAAGGGAAATTGTTCAATTTTGTGAACTTTAAACTATTTTAAACCTGTGGGTCAGCTTTTGCATCCAATTAGAAGATGGATGATAGTCAGAATTTGACGATAGGCTAGGCAATAATAAATTTAAATAACACAAGAAGTTGGGAATCTACATTTACATGTGGTATCCATGGAAACAAGGTTTATTTTCAGATTTTTAAGCATATTTTTCTGCTTCTTTTCAAAGCAACGATCCATTTCAAGAATCTGATTTGATTTTTTAAAAAGCTAGCATGATTCCATTATTGATTTTTTCAAACTTTCAGTTAAAAATACTTTCATTTATATTCTGAAATATAATTTTTAATTATCTAACTTTCCTTACTTTTAGATTTATTAAAGTTTGTGGAGGGGAAATGTTCACAAAATCGTTGATTCAATTTTTTTTATATTACTTCTAGAGTGAATTTTGCAAGCATTATCGTTAATTAGATTACAAGATTTACATGTACTGACATTACATCAACTTGTAAGTTATATATAGTTAGCTCTTTTTTTTCAAATATAGTTAAAAACTTGAAATTTAGTTTTGAAATGCATAAAAATGTGCCTGAATTTGACCATGAAGATTATTAAGGGTGCATGATTTTAATTAACAAGAACATGCCAAACAAAATTGCTGGTAGTGACCGAGTTAAATTTAAGATCTTTAAAAATGAACTTTATACAATTGCAGTAGAAACCCTTGAGAGATAATTTTTAATTTAATTTCTAAACAAGTTATTAACACTGGTAAATAAATTTTTATGTTACAGATTCTCAAAAAGAAATGTCATTCTTGAGGAAGTATTTTACATCTAAATGTGAATTCAAGTTTGATAGCTGCAATGGATATTATTGTAACGAAGTTCAAAAGTACTGGTATGTCATTTTCAGGCACAAATGGCAAATTGAATTAGACTAACATTGATTATGGGTTTTTTTTTATTGTATCTTAAAATCCAGCAAATTTTATGCCTTATAGGATCAAAGGAAGGATTCATACTTTTCGTGCTAGCAAAAAAATAATATGTCTGTACTGGGATGCAATGATAAATGTGAGTAGTAGTTTTTGGTTTGAAAACTCAGTCGACAAATGTGAAACAACCAATTACATAATAACAGGGGCCTATATGTAAATTAATCTATAAATCATACATTAATAGGCATTTATTAGTCCCTCTGATATTCATAAAGTTAAGCATTTCTGTGTAGATCATGTGACATGTTCACTATACATATATATTGATATAATGTTTATCTCATATATAATGTATTAAAATCTTTCTAGTCTAATTAAAATTTTACATATGATTTTTAAAATATTTTTTGAAGGTATATATTCCTTATTCCTGGTTATATTAACGATTAAATTGCTTTGAATAAGTCCTGTGTGTGTGAAGAAAGTATCTTCTTATTTTCTGTATTACAACAGGAAAATTAATGTATTTTATAAAATTGTCAACCGTGACTTTTTCCTATAAATAAAATGGAAGAGGATATTCAAAACGAATGTTTCAAATATTATAGATACAAATCATTATCAAATAAAATGTATAACTTGAAGAATTGAATGTATATATGTGTCACAGTTACACTAAATTGCCATATTTTTTGGGTTAAAAATCTTTTTTTATTTTTTTATTTTAAAACCACTCTGTAAAATGAAGATTTCAGAAACTGTAGAGGAAATTCAGGCTAAATTTGTTCTACATGTATAATTAGCATTAATACCATATCTTGTTTTACCTTGTAAAATAATCTTCAACATTTGAATATTCATCCAACAAAAATCTAAATATTTGGCATAATATGATCTATTGTAAAAATTGAGATGAAAAATGATGTAAATTTATGAAAACTGAGAAATTTGAAAGAAATGATCGAGGAAATTCGGATTAAATGTTTTATTGAATATTGAAGATTTCATGATTTTTTTTTCCACCATCTCAATTCATGTTAGTTAGTAATCAAAAATAAGTTACAACTTTAATTTTATTGAGCAAGATATTTTTTTTCTGTCAGCAAAATTTATTCCTATGCATAAATTCCAAAATTTCTCTGTGTACATGTAAAAGTACTATTTTTAGGACTGACTTTCAAATGACCTTGACTGAAAATCAAGGCTGATAACACCGGTTTGTTTGAATGTTAAATAAGTGTACACAGTCTGAATACTGAGTTTTCAGAAAAGGAATTGTCATTTATCCTTTTGAAACACATGAGCCTGAAAGGTCGTTATGTAGTGCATATTGTATCTGCAGCTCTTTTTTTTCTTTATTTTGAGAATTTCCATTGTTAGCTATGATAATGCGTGATTTCAATATAGACATCACATCCGAAATGGAAAAGTAAATTTTTGTTCGGAATTTCAGTACAATACTTATAATTAACAAAACTTTGAAAACCCAAAATATTGTAAAATATTTTATTAAAAATACAATATTTTTATTTCTGTTAAGTGGGTTAAAAATCAACTTCTAGTAATGGAATAAAAATCATTCAACCGTTAAATAGCTGATTTGGCAAAGTTAAAGATGCCTTAAATTTTTGATACATTTATAGCTATAATCAGCTTTTTAGTAACCCCCAAAATTGGGATTTGCATTTCTTTAGCGTTTCAGTATATGTGGAATATATCAGATGCATTTAAAAAAATTGAATTAAAAAAACGGACGGAGGAGTTATCTTTCTCTATTTTTCAGGGGTTGAAAAAACAAAGGTTCTATTTGAAATTATGAGTATATTTCCAAACAGTAGAAATTCTCACTTATTTAAGGACGCTCTAAACACTGCTTAATAAAGAACTCTATTTTTGGGGTAGTTTTATGCAGTTAGAGTATTCTGCCCATAGAAAGAAGATTAAAGAATTGTTATTTACCGTTAACTTCATACTTTATAATAGATTAAAATATTTTTAGCATTATATAAAACCAATAGTAAGAAATTAAATAGTTATTTTCATTAAATTTCCCAATGCAAGTAAACAACAGTGATTTCTGCCCAAAAATAGTCCAGTGTCTTTGAACATTTTTTTCCTTCGCAAATAAGGCACCTACTCTATGTTAAGCAAATAAGGCATTTACTCTATTTTCCTGTTTAAAAACATTTTTTTTTTTAATTTTGTGAAATGTAATATTTGAATATTTCCTCATAACATATGACCAGTCATTCTACCGAAACATGTCAAATTACGATTTTGATACGTCGCTTACAAATATACCGTTCTAATACTTTATATTGACTATACATTTTATGATCGACTTCAACCGTAAGCCTCAACATACACCTATGGTTTTGTAAATATACACCTATACATATGCAGTTAAACTTTCGATAAGAAAGTAATGTAATGTTGGTTGAAAAACTGTAAATCTCTATGTCGTTTCATTTATTTACAATTTCTAGATTGAAATCTCAAAAAAGAGTCGTAAACAGATTGCGATGAATGTTAAAACAAGACATCTGTGAGCCAATGCTCACTAGCATTACCCACGCTCTGATGTGAATATCTAATATCATGTTAATTAACGTTCCGGGCATATGCATGGAAAATTAGATTTTGATATCAGATTCATATAAAAATAAATCCCATCATACTACATGCTTAAACAAAGTATGTTTTAAAATTTCAAACATCTGTTATGAGTATGCTGAGAAAACTGCGACTAAAATCTGTTATGCATGAAACGTACAGATGCACGGATAAACAGGAAATTGACATCGGATTTGAACAAAAATTAATCCCACCATATGGCATGCCTCAGAGAAGATTGTGTCAAAATGTCAAGCATCTGCGATGAGTATTTGCTAAGAAAACTTCGACAAAAATTTGTTACAGACGGACAGACAGACGGAAAGACGGACGGACAGACACACAAGGGCAAAACAATGTCCCCCTCTCCTTCAAAGCAGGCGTATAAAAAGTTTTTTATCCTACATAAAATGAAATCAAACCACTACTCGCAAAGAAATGCATGAATCTTCTTTCATGCAAATCATTGCCTGTCGCTATGAAATCGATCTATCATTAACATCAGAAAACAGAAAATTTGCCAAATTCAGGGTTATTTAATAAATGATAAGGCTTGATCAAGCATTAACTTCCGTAACATTACCTTATATTCAATGTAATAGTAAAATCGTTGTAAAACGTTGACGATGCCAGACTTGTGGACACTTTTTTTTTCAAGATCACTGATATGTCCTTTAGAGAATTATGACGCTCATTTTCTTTTTTTTTTTTTGAGGCAATTATTTTTTTTCAGGTTCTATATCTTGCATTGGTCCATTTATCGTAGAATGACTGATACGC